>NW_006256414.1:12449853-12850497 GCF_000478725.1 Eutrema salsugineum | reverse complement strand
CATGACCAATCTGTATCAACCGCAGTACACATAATTTTACATTTCCCAACCTGAATATTTAACAATATAACAGTCACCATAATTGCATAAACTCTATTGATAAATTAACACATAAAAGTTAAAGTTTGAGTTATACCTTTAATTTAGTCGATACCATATATAAGGTTTTATACCCTTTAAGTATTTTATGTTATTAGTTTTATATTAAAAAATCATTTCCCAAAGACATATCATTTTATCAACATATAATAAAGTTATGACAGTTGACAAAAAAATAAAATAAAGTTATGACAACTTTGTTATATACCTCCAGATAATCTTGCAGTTCAGCAATAGTCACCATTGGAAACTGATCAAAATTACTCTCATCATCATAAGAAATCCTCTGATGTGGCTTGCTACTCAAGAAAGTAATATTTCTACCATTTGCAGGTAAACTTCATATTGGAAAACAATTATTATTAATAATCAGAATGTCAAAATTTGTGTTTGTTATATATATAAATTGTTAATCTATTTTTGAAATCAATGACATCTGGATCGTTAAGATCTATGAGCACCTTAGAGGTTTGAAAAGAACTGGTAATTTGACGTTCATCTATGATAATTTAAACAAAAGTTCAAAATGCATTGTATTTTATGTTGAAACACCAATTTTGTAATTAAATATTTTTACCTCTAAACACATTGATTTTTCCAAAACGGATTACAATGATGACCCCACGTTTGCCAGCGTTCTGACAAGCCGAATAGACTTGCTCGCCAAATTTATCCCAAATTGTGCATGGTAAGCGCTCCTCTCTACATATAATACAGTTCAATTAGATTAGAGTAAATATTTAAAAGAATAAAAAATAACGTAAACGTAGTAAAAAATAACGTTAATCGTATATACTCATTTCGCATTACACAAGTTGAACTCAAGCTTGCTTGTGTCCTTGTTCATGACAGAGATTGTTTCAAGTTCACGAACACTTTCAACTCGTCCTATAACATCTGGTATTTTGAAAAATGACGTCAAGTGAATACATATATAAATGTCACGAATCATACTCTATATAGATAAATGGAAACTCACCGATAAAAAAACTTGTACTTGTGGAATCGTTCAAGATTGTATCCTAATCTAAGAACTCAAAAAATCGACTATCAGATCGATTAGCACTTTTGGTGACAACGGTGGATGAAATGAAGGACATCTTGAAATGATGCTTTGTGGCCCGGTATTGACCGGACGCCTGGTTCAACGAAAAGTTCTCGATGAACTTCCATTCACCGACAACCATCAACGCTCAAAACGATGCAAAAGGTTTTTCTTGACTGTGGCGTGGATTTTGGTACCCTGAAAATAAGAAATGTTTATAAGTAAACCATTAATAGTTAGTAGTACGAAAATGTAATTACACATTCACTTGATCATACCATTTCATCTGCGAGAATTATTTCGAGAGACTCTCCAATCTTAGTCTGGTATTGCTTCCAAGTGTGAAGCACCTTCACTTGCACCTTCCACCCAGTCTTGAATGGCTTTAAGTCAGCCAAAAGGGTTTACCTCATGTTGGAAGCCATTGCAAATAATTGAATTGACAAATAAGTTGAGAAAGTTGTAGTTCATGTAGAGTGAAATGGAATACGGAAGTGTCGTATTTATAGTGAAACAATATAGGGTTTTCGCAATATCGTTGAGCTGTATGTAATCTGGCGGCCAAGTATATTTTTCTCAATTCAAATTGAACACAATATTGATTGGAAATAACGAATCCTACATTTTTTGTAAAGTAGTTGTTATTGAGTATCTATATGGTGATCCGAAATAAATGGGATAGTATTCAATAACAAACTAATAGAATATTCTCATAGATTGAGATTTAGCAATAGCTCAAAATAAAATTTCCGGATGTTATACAATGCCGTTAAGAGGGAAGATACATTGGCGGCTAAGTACATAAGTTCAAATTTAAATTAATACAATATTTTGGCAAATAACTAAATACGTCATTATTGGAAGTTGTTATTATTGTGTTAATAATCGAGTATGCGTGAAAAAAGATTTGAAGATTCGTATATTTTCTCTTATATTTTGAATTCAAGATTCTCTCATGCGTAAAATGTTCTTAATATGTAAATATATTTATTGCGATATCTATTTCATTTATCACGACTATTAAGAGCTAAATATTTCAAAGGGATTACATCTTCAAAAATAATAAATTGCCTAAAATAAGAAAAGGGTCAATATTAAAGGATCTGCGTCCTTTTAAACGGGTCAAAATAAAGGACGCGGATCCTCTTTGGTTTCAGTTTTTTTTTTGTTCGTGGAATACATTTTTTAAGAAACGGGTCAAATTAAAGGATCCCCGTCCTTTTAAACGGGTCAAAATAAAAGACGCGGATCCTCTTTGGTTTCAGTTTTTTTTTTTGTTCGTGGAATACATTTTTTACAATGGCATTTCATGTAATATAACACGTAATACCGAGGTCAATTTCCTAAATGTACTTCTCCTTTAATATAATAAGATACAAACAAAATGGAACCGTCGTCTAAAACAAACAGAAGCATTTCTTCGAATTAATTTTGGCACCAGTTTGATTTTCTTAGTTAGTAAAAACAATAATGATTACACCTATCAGAGCAACTATTTACGTTGTTATACATTGAATGCAACATTCTTTAATTATTTTTATGTACTAATTCATGTTAAATCTATTCTAGAGATTGTTAAGAAAAATATATACTTAAATATTCTTTTTTCTATGTTATATTTGATGTGTCGTGTGGTGAGGATATCAAGTTTTACCCTAAATTAAAACTATAGCCGCAAGTGCACAACTGATCGAATGTAGTACTTAGGGATCGAATCCACAGGGAAGGAGGATCTTTCCTGCAAAAACCTTCGAAAGAAGAAGTAAGGAAGTCTAGAACCAGGCAATTTTTGTAGGAGTTTTGGTGGTGTCTTTAAAACGTAAAAACTAATCTTAACGGGAAAATACGAGAATTAAAATGATCTAATAACTAAACTGAAAGAAATCGATTAAAAACGAGAAAATGGCTAGACCTAATTTGGATTGCCAAGCTGTAAATTGTACTGGAAAGCTGATACTTCCATCTTTGAGGTCTCCAAATTTGATCTGGATCAGACGGTGAGAAGGTCTTCATTTGAGGGTGAACTTCTGACGGTTTGACTGAGCTGTAAATCTGGTCTTCTATCCATTTTGTTAAACTTTTCCCTTGGTTTCCTGAAAAGAGTCTTGGAACTACAAATACTAGAAAAACATAATAAAAATACTTGAAAGCAATAAAAAAACATAGAAAAATATTTCAAAACGATCCATAAAAGTGGTCAAAATACGATGTTATCAATATTCCAAAAATCTAAACAACTGAATATAATATATATTATCATAAACAGTTAGGACTGAAAGTAGTTTATGATTACCGTTTTAGTTTCTATCTTATATAATAACGGTTTCACACCTAACAATATAAAAAGATCTTAAATGGTGACGATTCATTTAGTATATTGGTTATCTTGAATGGAAATATAAAATGCATTAATCTTTAGTGTAATGATTATCATGGAGAAAAAAAATGTGTCTAGTATCTCACATATCTATGTAGCATCAGTTATAGAATATGTCTATAATTTTGTTTAGTAATTATTAAATCGAAAGTACACACAAAGTTGTTATAGTTAAAAACAACAACAAAATTTTTCATATAAATTAAACATATATATATTATCAAAGAATATCAAATATATAAAAATAATTCATTATATATCTATACTTCCAAGGACTGGTTATTATCATTCAATTATAAAATCATATTTATTCGATTTATTATATGGTTTCATTGCATGCAACTCCAATCGATTACCGAGACAATAATCATTCGTATTGAGAAGTTAAAAAGCTGACATTATGACTTTTTATTCTATAGCATGCATACGCTTTGAAGTGTAGTTATCAACACCTATTCTATATACATTATTATTTAACAAAATTAATAATTATATGTATGTGATAATTTGGATTTAAAAATAAAACGAATAACACAAGAGAGAATCACTCACAAATCATTATATCAAGGAAGTATAGCATAATAAGTTACCATAAAACAGTAAAAATACAGAATCTAAATATTAAAATTCAAATTTTAGCATAAAAAAATACACCGTCTTCCCATCAAGCTTGTTTGGATAGCTGCAAATTAAATAAAAAGTTCTTATACATAAGCATATTGAATTAAATGGATTCAAAATTAGACGGAGGTGAACTAACTTGAAAATTTCTCAATCTTTGTGACGACTGTAGACACAATAAACAACATTATATGAATACTCGTTGTTGGTGAATTTTCTTCACGGCTAAGGATCAATATCATACCACTGATTTTCAACCAGCAAACAATCATAATGATTAATGAATTTTTTGTTCACTTTTGCTTCTATAGTATGTCCCTAACACAAAACCAGTAATGATTTTTATGAGCAATCTAATATTAGTTCAGTAGTAAAAGCAACTAAACAATAAATTCATATAGTAAGATATTATATTGAAGTAACCTTTGTGTAAGACAAAATAAGCATTAGAGTGACACCGTCGTGTTGAATTCATTCTTCCACTTACGAATGATCTTAACTCGAATCTTCCATTCTTAGGTATTAGTGTTTAAACCTGAAATATACTCATAGCCAAACATAATACCAATGATAGTAATTAGCAACTTTACTATAGGCTTTATGATATCTTACTTAAATAGTAGTTAACAAAAAAAATTTCTCCGAGGAAGTAGGGTTTATTGAATATAGGTATGATACTCAGGATAGTAAAGTGAATATTATGATAATAACGTCTCAAACATTTAAGGAAATTAAAAAAAATAAGTGAAAAAAATAGAACATGATTTGGAATTCATATAATATTGTTAAATATCATAGAAATAAATACTTAGATATATGTATTTTCAACAGTTTTGTATATTTAATGCTTTAAAAATACAAAACTATACAATTATAGTTGTACGCATGATGTCTCTACTGCGTGAAGGAACAAGTTTTACCATTAATTAAAACAAATGAAAGCCGCAAGTGCACAGCTAATCAGTTGTAGTACTTAGGGATCGAATTCACTGAGATTTGTGTGTCTGGTATTCTTCTACGGTTTCTCCCCTCTATGTCTAGACTAAATCGATTTGGGGGTTGCTTGTTTGTCACATATTGAACTAAAACTACAAAAGCAAATAAATCTATATCAAAAAGCAAGTAGAAAATTGAATGAAAGCAAATGAAACAAGCAGAATATCGAACTAAGGTAAATAAAATGCAGATCTAAAAGAGCAAGTAAAAATCGATTGATTTGTTAACTATGGCTAAAAACGCTGAGATTTTGGGAACTCTACAGGGATCATAATCGGTTTCAACACTGGGATTATAGATTGGGATTGACGGATATCGAAATATGGGGTTCTATTTCTAGAGTACGCCCGTATGACTATGTCATTGTTGTGATCATAACCAACTGTTTCTCGCAACCCTGACCAGTAGGTTTCCACTCAGGCCCTGGAAGGGAGAGAACGCAAGAACTGCACAGGACTCGTCACTACTCACGATTTCGCCGCATGTAGGTTTCTACTCCTACAGAAAAATCGCCTGTTTCATTCTAGGTCGGATACTTAATGAAACTTTTCGCAACACCAACTATCTAGATCAGATATGAGGTGATCAATAAAGCATACATGCATTAAAGACGAGAATAAACAGAGAACAATGTTAAAATCCCACATCTATAAACCTAGATGTATTAATCGATTATGAGAGCCCCTTTCGGGAACCCTAAGCCCAACTCGGGATCTACTCAGACATGGCTGAAGTTGACATCATCATTGGTTTTAATAAAAGCAATCAAAAACAGTAAAGAAAAGAGATGAAAGAAAGCTTCTCTATTGATGAACTCAGAGTTGAACAATGTTCTCTAAAAACCGCATAAAACGGCTGAAGAAAAAGGGTTTTTGTAAAAGTATGAAGATGATGTCTAAAAACGACCTAAATGACAAGAATTTAGAGTCTTCAATACTCCATGGTCTCTAGGGTTCTGGAATTGAGGCAGAGAAATAATTTGGGCTTCAGCAATATGGGCTTTTAATCGGAGATGGCCGGCCGCGTTTGGGAATAACGTGGCCGCAGGAAATAGAGGCTTGGCCGCAGGAAATAGAGGCTTGGCCGCGGTCGTGTAGCTCGTGACCACGGTGGATGGGTCGGTGGCCGCGGTCGCGTTATTTGCTGGCCGTCTTCCAGTGTCTCCGGAGAAAATGGAATATATTGAGATCCAACTGTTGGAATGTCTCCAAACCAAGTGCATTTGAAAGCTGGTTGAGTCTTCTATACGTTATCCAATTTTGAGGGTGATCAGATGGTGGGAAGGTCTTCGTCTCTCCATAAGAGTTCTGACGGTTTACATTTATCCAAAAGAGTCTTTTTGTTCCAATTTATGCCTCTTTATCCCAAATTACCTGAAAAGTCTTTTAAAATCCGAAAACATAGAAATCCTTTGATAACCTTTGAAAATGGAGTAAAATACCTGCAGAAGATATTAAAGTGATCCATAAAAATGGTCAAAATCCGGTGTTATCAATTCCCCCAGACTTAGACTTTTGTTTGTCCTCAAACAAAACAAAGGCCAATTCTCGGTGAGAAGTTTGTAAACGCAGGAACTAACAAAATCTCAGAGACCAAGCTCCTAGACCGATATCAATCATTATGCATCAATCGAGAATAGCCTAGAAAATTCTCACTAAAAATACGGGCATAACTAGTCCGTAAATCCGTCATCCGGAAATCTATTGCACTGAGATCTAACTTCCAGTCAACTAGCTCTTAATATTCATAAAAAATTCTGGTGGTCCTAATCAAAGAAAGTATATGCGAGGCAATCTAGGCTAGGTATCAAAAGGATTATTCTAGGGGTAAAGCTTAAAGTATTTATGGGTTAACTGGAGATCTGGAGGATGCAAGATATTATGCAAAACCGCAAGAGAGAGTGAAACTGTTGGTATCCACAGTTTTCAGTCACTTTCTTCTTGCCATATATTTCTGGTCTTCTTCCTCAGGTTGTCTCCTAACTCCCCCAGACTTAGATTTTTGTTAATCTTTCAAAACCATAGCTCCTTAGATGATTAGTAGTTGCTTTTTGCTTCAAAAATTTCGACAATCTAGGACTCATTAGGCTTTTTGTTTTCCTCCCTTTTATTCAATTTTTTTTTTTTTTGAAAGAGGGAACACCTTTAGATATAGAGTCATAGAGAGCACGAAATTACCAATAGAAATGAGTCTTGTAAAGCTTAATAAGGTTTCTGATACTCTTCCTTTCCAATTCCATTCTGTCTTTTTCTTGAGTGACTGAAAACTGCGTCGTTCCTCTTCTCTCCGACGTTTTTGCACATATCTGCTGATATAAACTAAAGAGAGAATGCATGAGGATTGAAAACAAGGGTTTTGGGTTTAGGGTACGGTATCAGATAAAGATGAACTGGCCATCTAGGAAGACAAAGAGTGGTGAGGGTAAAAGATGTCCTAGATGTATATCTCGATGCCTGCCTAAAATCAATGATGAGAAAATTAGATATCAATAATATTAAGGTCAAATAAAATGAGCTAGTATATTGATAACACCGGATTTTGATCATTTTTATGGATCATTTTAATATCTTTTACAGGTGTTTTTACTCCATTTTCAAAGGTTTTCAAAGGATTTCTATGTTTCCGGATTTTAAAAGACTTTTCAGGTAATTTGGGATAAAGAGGCACAAAATGGAACAAAAAGACTCTTTTGGATAAATGCAGACCGTCAGAACTCTCATGGAGAGACGAAGACCTTCTCACCGTCTGACCACCCTCAAAATTGGACAACATATAGAAGAATCAACCAGCTTTCAAATGCACTTGGTTTGGAGACATTCCAACGGTTGGATCTCAAGATATTCCATTAGCCCCGGAGCCACGCGGAGTCGGCCAGTAACTCACGCGACCGCGGCCAACAAGCTATTTGCCGCGGTCAGAAGCTTCCCGACCGCGGCCAACAAGCCAATTGCCGCGGTCACAACACTTCTGACCGCGACATTCAAGCTCCGACTTAAAGCCCACTTATCTGAAGCCCAAAGTCATTCCCAGCCTCAATTCCGGAACCCTAGAGACCATGGAATAGTGGAGACTATAAATACATGTCATTTAGGTCGTTTTTAGAGAGAGCCATTCATACTTTACAGAAACCCTTTTCCTTTAGCCGTTTTTATGAGATTTTTGTAGAAGATTGTTCAAGTCCGAGTTCTTCAATAGAGAAGCTTTCTTTATCTATTTTCTTTACTGTTTTTCATTACTTTTATTAAAACCAATGATGATGTCGAACTCAGCCATGTCTGAGTAGATCCCGAGTTGGGCTTAGGGTTCCCGAAAGGGGCTCTCATAATCGATTAAGACATCTAGGTTTATAGATCTGGGATTTCGACATGTTCTCTGTTTATTCTTGTTCTTATTGCATGTATGCTTGATTGATCACCTAGTATCTGATCTAGATAGTTAGTGTTGCGAAAGTTTTCATTAAGTATCAGCCCTAGAATGAAACAGGCGATTTTTCCGTAGGAGTGGAAACCTACCTGCAGTGAGATCGTGAGTATTGACGAGTCTTGTGCAGCTCTTGCGTTCTCTCCCTTCCAGGGCCAGAGTGGAAACCTACTGGCAGGGTTGCGAGAAACAGTTGGTTATGATCACGACAGTGACGTAGTCATACCGCCGTACTCTAGCTCTAGAACCCATATATTGTTATCCGTCAATCCCAATCTATCTACCTTAGTGTTAAAACCGATTATGATCCCTTAGAGTTCCCAAAAAGCTCAGCGTTTTTAGCCATAGTTTACAATTCCATCGATTTTTACTTGCTTTCTTAGACCTGCATTTCAATTTCCTTAGTTCGTTATTTACTTGCTTTATTTACCTTTCATGCGATATTTTACTTGCCTTATTTTTGTTTAGTTCGATATTTTACTTATTCCATTTACATTTCATTCGATTTTCTTTACTTGCTTTTTAGGATAGATTTATTTGCTTTCTTTTGTTTTAGTTTAATTTGCAAAAAAAACAACCAACCTTTAAAACCAATTTAGTCTAGACATAAAGTTAAAAACCGTAGAAGAATACCAGGCACACAAATCTCTGTGGATTCGATCCCTAAATACTACTACAGATCTTGCGGCTGTGCACTTGCGGCTTTCATTTGTTTTTGTTAAGGGTAAAGCTTGTTCCCTCACGTAGCGAGCACGCATCAAGTTTTTGGCGCCGTTGCCGGGGATTTGTTTTGCTACCTTTTGCTATTTTTCTTGTTTTAACTTCTGTTCTAGACACCTGAGCTCTAGTTCTTTTTTTAAGTTTTTCTGAACTATCTTTCCCTTCTTTTGCCTTTCTCTGAATTGCATGAATACCAGGCGTAGACCTGCAGGAGACATTCCAATTCTAGACGAGATAGACAGACACGAAAGAGAACTTCGAAGACTTAGACGAACACAAGGAATGGCCAACGACGACCAGCCTGGAGATCCTATTAATCGAAATTTAAATATGGACCAAGAAGGGTCCGAACATGGAGAAAACGAAGAGAATGATCACATAGAAGGTGATCATGCTCGACAAGATGGAGAAGAGGATGAGGTTCTTCCAAGAAACCACCAGAACCGAGAGAGAGAAGGACGTGAAGACCTTGATCCACCCATCAATGTAGCCGATGGTGACCACCCAGCAATGCAGCCGAATGAACGCGTTCACCGCCCCATTCCGCCAGCAAATCAACACCGAAGACAAGCCAGGAACCATCGCATAGCTGACTTTGATGCAACTACTCAAAATTTTCGGAATTGATCTGCGATTCAAGTACCATTTCCAAACCGGAATGAGTTTGAAGTCAAGCCTCAAACCATCTCATTGGTGAAGCAAAACCAGTTCCATGGAGTTCCTTCTGAGCACCCAATGGACCATATCGAGCTTTTTGAAGAAATTTACAGCATGATGAGAACAAACCAAGTTCCACCTGACTATTTAAATTGTAAGTTGTTCCCTTTTTTATTAGCAGATAAAGCTCACCGTTGGTTGAAGTCTTTGCCTGCAGGATCGATTACTAATTGGGAAGAATGTAGAACTGCTTTCCTGAACCACTTCTACACTAAGTCAAGGTCGAACAATCTGAGAACGAAGATCTCAACCTTTCAACAAGGGCCAACTGAATCTTTCTATGAAGCTTGGGAACGTTTTAAGGAGTATGAACGTGATTGCCCTCATCATGGATTTCATGGATCAAGCCTGCTGAGCACATTTTATCGAGGTTTGCAACCAAAATACAAACTTTCACTTGATACAGCTAGCAATGGAGATTTTGGGCAAAAGACGATAACTCAAGGAAGAGCCCTCATCGAAAATTTGGCTCAAGCCAATAGCAATGATTGTCCTGAATATGATCGATCGATGAAGCAAGCCGGAACAGACAACAAGGAGATAACCGAGTTGAAGAACATGGTGAGCCAGCTTCTGAAGAGCAACAATCGCCCGATCCATGCCTGTGAAACCAACAATGGCGCAGAAGATGAAGGACCTAGTGATATCGATCACCTTAATCAAGCATTTCAAGAAGAAGATGTGAACTACGTAGGAGCACTGGTGCCATACCAAAATCGCTACAACAACAACTTCCGGAATGCAAATTACAACAATCTCTCTTACCGCAGTCCAAATGTGGAGAATCCTCAAGATCAGTACTACCCACCTCAGCAAAAATCCTTCCAAAACAAGTTTCAAGGTGGAAACTTTGGAGGAATAGTACCATAACAACCGCGGCAGCCATATAACTACCAAGGTACGGGTTTTAACAATCAATTTGTACAACAGCAGGGAGTCACGACGAACCAGCTAGCTTCACAAATCGGTAGACTTGAACAGTCAATCCAACAGCTCGTTATGACGAACAAAAAAGCATCTAAAGACGTGAACGTGAAAGTGGACTGCATGTACAATGATCTGTATGGTAAGTTTGAATCCTTATCTTCGCACATAAAGAAGTTAGATGTGCAGGTTGCCCAAACAGCCGACTCTATGAAGAGGCAAAGTGGAGTTCTTCTAGGAAGAGTTGAAGATAACCCTAAGAAGTTTTGCAACGCCATAACCACATTTACCCGAAGAAGAGTCCGGAACTGATGGAAAGAAAGAAGAAACCCCAATCTTTGTACCACTGTACAAGGATACCGATCCCAAGCAACCACCGTTTAAGGTACCTGAACAATCACCGTTTCAAAGGCTTACCAAAGCCGATGATCCGGGACGTTTTGTTTTCCAATGTTTCATTTCAGGAATCAAGTTTACAGACTGCTTGTGCGATTCCGGAGCCAATGTCAACATCATGTCTAAGACATTTGCCGAAAAATTGGGCATAAAAACCTTAAAGACATCGACAGTTAAGGTTATCTTTGGAGATTCATCTCAAAAAGATATTGAAGGGGCGATTCATGATCTACAAGTTCTAGTGGGAGATAAGATTGTTCCAGCAGATTTCCAAGTCCTGGAGATGGATAAAGACAAGGAGAGGCCATTCATTTTCGGGAGACCATTCCTAGCTACAGTAGGAGCAATAATCGATCACGCAAACCGGCATGCTGTTTTCCTCAATGTGGACAGAAAAAGGTACTATCCTACTATCTTAGATGAATTTCCAAGCAAAGGAAACAGGCCAAAAGAGAAAGAAAAGGAGAAGCCGAAAGCTTTTGCAAAGATCAAGATCATCATTCCACCGGACGCAACAGAAACTAGTGAGGACCAGATCCAGGAGCTGATCGAAAACACAAAAAGGGTTCTGAACAACATTAAAGTCCGAAAGAGAAGTAAAGGTAAGAAGACTTCTCTTCAAGGAGAAGAAGTAAAACCTCCACCAACCGGAGGTGATACAGGCACATCAAGTGGAGTGCCATTCAAATCAGTCTGATTCCTCATGCTTACGTCGAGCTAAACGACTTAAAACAAAAGCGCTTAATGGGAGGCAACCCATTTAGGTACTCTTTCTCTTAGTTTTCTTTTCCTTTTTAGAATTTATGCTTTCTTTTTCTTTTTAAGTTTTAGGTATTTTATAAAACAAAAACACAAAAAAAAAAATCAGAAAATTAGAAAAACCAAGAAGAAAAAGGTAGGTCTTTAGCTACTCGGCCCGGCAAAGACGAGAAGATTAGACAATAAGCCGCAGGAGGAAGACCCGTGGTCGCAGCTGACGGAACCGCGGCCAAAGGTGCATCGACCGCAGCACCGTGAATGTGACCGCGGCCGAGCACTCGACCACCGCTGTCGCGCGTCTCCTGACTGCGGCCGTTGGTCGTTGAGATGATTCCACGGATTTCTGCCGCTTCCCGGTGTTTGCCTGGTGTTGCCTGGTGTTAGCCTGGTGATTCCCGGTGTTGCCTGGTGATTCCCGGTGTTGCCTGGTGATTCCCGGTTTTGCCTGGTGATTCCCGGTATTTCCCGAAATGTTCCCGGTAAAACCCGAAAAGATCCTCCGTAAGTTTTAAACTTTCCTAATGTGCAAACAAGAAAATGTAAGTTCCCGTAAACTTAAAAAAAATTTCAGAAATTTTCCGTTTTTGCTTCAAAAACGCTTTTTAAAGAAAAGAAACAAACTTTTTGGATCAAAACTCTTTCTTCTCTTCTCTTCCAAAAGACTTAGAGATTTAGGAGAAAGAACACATTTTCAATTCTTAAGCTTTTTAAGAGATTTTTGGCTCAAACCTCACTCTTTTTCGAAGCTGATTTCAATTCTACCATCAATTCTCTCTTTCCAGCAAGGTATGAACCTCAAACTCACCATTCGTACTCGATTTTGATCTTAGGGTTTTCTTTAAAAACCCAAAATCTTGGTCTATTGATGGTGGAAATAGCTTAAGGATGATAGATTATCCATTTAGGTTATCTAAAAATCGATTTTAGCACCTAGCTTAAGAGGAATTTGAAATTTAGATTCTACATGCTTCATAAAAATCGAATTTGGAACAGCAAAATTGATGAATTTGATTTAGTCTTGTGTGATTAGTGATTAGTATTGGGTAATCTTTAGAATTCACATGGAAATTGCTCATAAAAACGGATTTTTAGAAGATTTCTATGTTGAGAACATCAAAAATCTGAATTTAGTCATGAACTACTTGATTTCTCTGATTTAATATCAATTTTGTTTGCTAATAATTTTAATTAATCTCTTTATACTAGTATTAGTATAACAGATCTTAATGTGTTAAAATTAGCACCCAAATTCACTCTTTTTCCAAGAATCATTTCATTTTGCAGAAAATGGATGAAACCAGATCCCGAAGGAGCCGTCGAACTGGTGGCAGCTCCGATGACATTCCCGACGATGCTACTCTAGGAGAGTACATGCTGAACCAAGCCAGACCGAGAAGAAGAAGCTATGTGATGAGATTGCTCCAGAACTCAAGAGAAACACAAGCACCTCCCGAGCCACCACAGATTCGATACATTGGGAGGGAGACGAACCCGAGAGTGGACTATGCAAGGCGTTTCAAGAAGCTGAACCTTCCGACTTATCCTGAGCTAGTCCGTGAGCTTTTAGAGACCGTTACACTCCACCACACGAAGAGGAGGAACCCCAGAGCATCAGAAGGCATCTTGTCATTCTCTATCCGCGGACAGCCTTATTCTCTCACCATTTCCGAGGTTTGTGAAGCTCTTAAGCTTCCATACACTGATGGCATTTATCTTGAAGATGAACTTGATCTTAACCTGTGGAGAGAGATGGGTCATGGAGCCTATGATAGTGGGAGATCTAAGTCAGCCCTTCTTAGCCACCCAGCAGTGAGAGTTGTGCACAAATTTTTAGCACACACGATCTTCTCTAGAGCCAACATGGGAGGTGTCTTGAAGACTGAGCTCATTACACTTCAGATCCCATTTATGGACGACCCACGACTTGCCTGCTTTGCCTGGATCATATCACAGAATATGGTAAAGGTGAAGCATGATTTACATGGTTGCGATGACGCTACTCCAGCTTTCGGGAGTGCTATTACAGCGATACTACAGGCTGTAGGATTCGATTTCTCACCTGACGAACCACTTCCCGATGTCTGGTATGATCTACTTTATCTCTCTCGTGATCACACTATCTCTCGTGCCGCTTCCGATCCAGACAGGTTTGGTTACAAGTATTGCACTAGCACCGAGGAGCACCGAGTCTGCTTACCTTCAGCATCTATCCCGAGATTGAGCAATGGAGGACGCCCTCGATGGACTCCGGAATCCGATGATTTTCTGCCATCCGTACCTCGTCTACCATTCACCATTGGCCAGTACATAGTGGCCAAGGCGAAGTGTGATGCAGCTGCATCCCGTGCTCATTTTCAGCCATCTATTCCGACCGGCCACACCTCATCATCCACATCATCACACACTCATTCCGATCTGGAGCGCAGAGTTGAGAGACAGGGACGACGCTTTGAGCGCGTTGTCACCTTCTTACAGGTGCAGCACCAGTTCGCAGACGACACTTTGGAGGATGAGTGATTGATCAGCACTTCACTACCATCACGGTTCTATCATCATTTTCTTTTCTTTTATCTTATTTATCTTATTTTGCTTTTATTCACCATCTTTTCACCAACTTTTTCACACTAGGGACAGTGTGATTTAAGTCTGGGGAGGATGTCTATCCGTACTAATTATTTTCCTGCCTTTGCTTTTAAATTTCAAGTACTTTTCAAATTTTAATATGTAACCTATTCGACATTAAGTATTTTTCAGGAATGTTTGAAACAAAACTATGATGATTTAGACCTGCACACTTCTACACTACGCATGATAGCTCATTTGTGGTTAGCACTAGACTAGGCGGTAGCTAGAGTACTTGCACTACGAACTCCCACCAGAGGACTTCTATTCATGGAGATTCTTTCTGACAGGATATACTAGCTCATTTTATTTGGACTTAATATTTATATCTAATTTTCTCATCATTGCTTTTAGGCAGGCATCGACATACACATCTAGGACGTCTTTTACCCTCACTTTTACCACTCTTTGTCGTCCTAGATGACCAGTTTATCTTTATCTGGTACCATACCCTAAACCCAAAACCTTTGTTTTCAATCCTCATGCATTCTCTCTTTAGTTTATATCAGCAGATATGTGCAAAAACGTCGGAGAGAAGAGGAGCGACGCAGTTTTCAGTCACTCGCAAAAGAGACTGAATGGAATTGGGAAGGAAGAGTATCAGAAACATAATAAAGCTTTACAAGACAGATATTAACTGGTAAATTCGTGCTCTCTAAGACTCTATATCTAAAGGTGTTCCCTATCTTTCTCTTAAAAAAAAAAAAAAAAAAAAAAAAAAAAAAAAAACGTGAAAAGAGAAAGGGAACAAAAAGCCTAATGAGTCTTAGATTGTCAAAATTTGTGGAGCAATGAGCAACCACTATTCGTTTAAGGAGCTATTGTTTTGAAAGATTTACAAAAATCTAAGTCTGGGGGAGTTTGGAGAGAACTTGAGGAAGAAGACCATGAATCTATGTCAAGAAGAAAGTGACTGAAAACTGTGGATACCAACAGCTTCTCTCTTGCGGTTTTGCATAATGTCCTGCATCCTCCAGATCTTCAGGTAACCCTTAAACACTTTAAGCCATACCCCCAAAATAATCCTTCTTTACACCTAGCCTAGATTGCCTTGCCTAGATTTTCTTTGATGAGAACCACCGAGATTTTTAATGAATGTTAAGAGCTAGTTGACTGGAAGTTAGATCTTAGTGCATAGATTTCTGCATGACGGATTAACGGACTAGTTATGCCTGTATTGCTAGTGAGAATTTTCTAGGCTATCCCCGATTGATGCATACTGATTGATATTGGTCTACAAGTTTGGTCTCTGAGATTTTGTTTAGTTCCTGCGTTTTCAAACCTCTCGCCGAGATTCAGCCTTTGTTTTGTTTGAGGACAAATAAAAGACTAAGTCTGGGGGAGTTGATAACACCGGATTTTGACCATTTTTATGGATCATTTTAATATCTTTTACAGGTGTTTTTACTCCATTTTCAAAGGTTATCAAAGGATTTCTATGTTTCCGGATTTTAAAAGACTTTTCAGGTAATTTGGGATAAAGAGGCACAAAATGGAACAAAAAGACTCTTTTGGATAAATGCAGACCGTCAGAACTCTCATGGAGAGACGAAGACCGTCTCACCGTCTGATCACCCTCAAAATTGGACAACTTATAGAAGAATCAACCAGCTTTCAAATGCACTTGGTTTGGAGACATTCCAACGGTTGGATCTCAAGATATTCCATTAGCCCCGGAGCCACGCGGAGTCGGCCAGCAACTCACGCGACCGCGGCCAACAAGCTATTTGCCGCGGTCAGAAGCTTCCCGACCGCGGCCAACAAGCCAATTGCCGTGGTCACAACACTCCCGACTGCGGCATTCAAGCTCCGACTTAAAGCCCACTTATCTGAAGCCCAAAGTCATTCCCAGCCTCAATTCCAGAACCCTAGAGACCATGGAGTATTGGAGACTATAAATACATGTCATTTAGGTCGTTTTTAGAGAGAGCCATTCATACTTTACAGAAACCCTTATCCTTTAGCCGTTTTTATGAGATTTTTGTAGAAGATTGTTCAAGTCCGAGTTCTTCAATAGAGAAGCTTTCTTTATCTCTTTTCTTTACTGTTTTTCATTACTTTTATCAAAACCAATGATGATGTCGAACTCAGCCATGTCTGAGTAGATCCCGAGTTGGGCTTAGGGTTCCCGAAAGGGGCTCTCATAATCGATTAAGACATCTAGGTTTATAGATCTGGGATTTCGACCTGTTCTCTGTTTATTCTTGTTCTTATTGCATGTATGCTTGATTGATCACCTAGTATCTGATCTAGATAGTTAGTGTTGCGAAAGTTTTCATTAAGTATCAGCCCTAGAATGAAACAGGCGATTTTTCCGTAGGAGTGGAAACCTACCTGCGGTGAGATCGTGAGTATTGACGAGTCTTGTGCAGCTCTTGCGTTCTCTCCCTTCCAGGGCCAGAGTGGAAACCTACTGGTCAGGGTTGCGAGAAACAGTTGGTTATGATCACGACAGTGACGTAGTCATACCGCCGTACTCTAGCTCTAGAACCCATATATTGTTATCCGTCAATCCCAATCTATCTACCTTAGTGTTAAAACCGATTATGATCCCTTAGAGTTCCCAAAAAGCTCAGCGTTTTTAGCCATAGTTTACAATTCCATCGATTTTTACTTGCTTTCTTAGACCTGCATTTCAATTTCCTTAGTTCGTTATTTACTTGCTTTATTTACCTTTCATGCGATATTTTAGTTGCCTTATTTTTGTTTAGTTCGATATTTTACTTATTTTCCATTTACATTTCATTCGATTTTCTTTACTTGCTTTTTAGGATAGATTTATTTGCTTTCTTTTGTTTTAGTTTAATTCGCAAGAAAAACAACCAACCTTTAAAACCAATTTAGTCTAGACATAAAGTTAAAAACCGTAAAAGAATACCAGGCACACAAATCTCTGTGGATTCGATCCCTAAATACTACAACTGATTAGTTGTGCACTTGCGACTTTCATTTGTTTTTGTTAAGGGTAAAGCTTGTTCCCTCACGTAGCGAGCACGCATCATATATCTTGTCAGAAAAAATCTCTATGAATAAAAGTCCTCTGGTAGGAGTTCGTGGTGCAAGTACTCTAGCTACCGCCTAGTCTAGTGCTAACCACAAATGAGCTATCATGCGTATGTAGAAGCGTGCAGGTCTAAATCATCACAGTTTTGTGTCAAACATTCCTGAAAAATATTTAACCTCGAATAGGTTACAAATTAAAATTAAAAAAGTACTTGAAATTAAAAAAAAAAGCAAAGCAAGAAAATGATTAGTACGGATAGACATCCTCCCCCAGACTTAAATCACACTGTCCCCATTGTGAAAAAGTTGGTGAGAAGATGGTGAATAAAAGCGAAAATAAAATAAGATAAAAGAAAATGATGATAGAACCTTGATGGTTGTCAAATGACAATGAAGTGCTGATCAATCACTCTTCCTCCGATGTGTCTGTTTCGAAATGGTGCTGCTCCTGTAGGAAGGTGACGACAGGCTCAAAGCATTGTCTTTGTCTCTCAACTCTGCGCTCCATATCAGAATGTGGGGGTGATGATGTCGATGATGAAGTATGGTCTGTGGAAACAGATGGCTGAAATTGAGCACGTGCTGCAGCTCCGTCGCACTTCGCCTAGGCTACTATGTATTGCCCGATAGTGAAAGGTAGACGAGGTACAGAGGGTAAAAACTCATCAGATCCCGGAGTCCATCGTGGACGTCCTCCGTTACACAATCTTGGGACTGATGCTGAAGGTAAGCAGACTCGGTGCTCTTCGGTGCCAGTGCAATACTTGTAACCAAACCTGTTTGGATCGAAAATGGCACGAGAGATTGTGTGATCGCGAGAGAGATAGAGTAGGTCATACCAGACATCAGGAAGTGGATCATCAGATGAGAAATCGAATCCTACAGCCTGTAGTATTGCTGTAATAGCGCTCCCATAAGCAATAGTAGCGTTCTCACAACCATGTAAATCATGCTTCACCTTCACCATGTTCTGTGCTATGATCCAGGCAAAACAGGCAAGTCGAGGGTCGTCCATAAATGGCATTTGGATCTCCCGCTATCATAGACGCCATGACCCATCTCTCTCCATAAGTCAAAATCAGGTTCTTCTTCGAAGTGAATGCCATCAGTGTATGGAAGCTTAAGAGCTTCACAAAGTGCAGAAATGGTGAGTGAGTAGGTCTGTCCGCGGATAGAGAATGATAGAATACCGTCAGATGCTCTGGGGCTCCTCCTCTTTGTGTGCTGGAGGGTGACGGTTGCTAAGAACTCGCGGACTAACTCAGCATAAGTTGGAAATTAAGCTCCATGTATGGTCTCAGCCTAAGTGTAACGATGTACCAAATGACATCTTCTAATCCCAAGCATATCGAGTGTATGATAATCAATGTAGGGCGTTGGTTTGATGTTCAGGTTCTTAAAACGCCTTGTATACTCCACTCTCGGGTTGATCTCTTTTCCAATATATCGAATCTGTGGTGGCTCGGGAACCGCATGGGCTTCTCTTGAGTGTTGGAGCAGCCTCATCACTCGACCTCTTGTTCTCAGTCTGGCTCGGCTCAGCATGTACTCTCTAAGAGTACTTTTGTCGGGTATTGCCTCAGAGTTGTCACCAGTGTGACGGCTTCTTCGAGACTTGGTTTGTTCCATTCTCCTACAAGACAAGGTAATTCTCGGAAAAGGAGTGAATATGGATGCTGAGTTTAACACATTAACGATCAGGGATACTACTTAGAGTATCAAAAGACATGCGACCGCGGTGAACATAAGCTCGGCCGCGGTCACATTCACGATGCAGCGGTCGAAGGTGCGTTGGCTGCGGGTCGGTTGGTCGTGATCGCGGCCCATTTTCCTGTGGCCTTCGTCCTTCTTTTTCGGTTTTTCTAATTTTTTGATTTTTTGTGTTTTGGTTTTATAAGAGTACCTGAAACTAAAAAGAAAAAAAAAATGTAAAAAGGAAAAGAAGCGCTTTTGTTTTAAGTCGTTTAGCTTGACTTAGGCATGAAAGATCAGGCTGATTGAATTGGCACTCCACTTGATGTGTCTTTATCATTTCCGGTCGCTGGAGGTTTAACTTCTTCTCCTTTAGGCACCAGCTTCTTTTCTTTTCTCTTCTTTCGGACTTTAACGTTGTTTAAAACCCTTTTGTGTCTCAATCAGTTCCTGGATTTGGTCCTCACTAGTCTCTGTTGCATCTGGTGGAATGATGATCTTGATCTTAGCAAAAGCTCTTGGCTTCTCCTTTTCCTTCTCTTTCGGCCGTTTTCCTTTACTTGGAAAATCGTCTAGGACAGTCGGATAAAACTTCCTGCGATCTACATTGAGGAAGACAGCATGCCGGTTTGCGTGGTCGATTACTGCTCCTACAGTAGCTAGAAATGGTCTCTCGAATATGAGTGGTCTCTCCTTGTCTTGATCCATTTCCAAAACTTGGAAATCTGCTGGAACAATCTTGTCCCCTACCAGAACTTGTAGATCATGAATCGCCCCTTCAGTATATTTTTGAGATGAATCTCCAAAGATAACATTGACTGTCGATGATCTTAAAGTTTTTTTGCCCAATATTTCGGCAAATATTTTTGACAAGATGTTGACATTGGCTCCGGAATCGCATAGACAGTCTGTGAACTTGATTCATGATATTAAGAAATAGCCCAGAATTTTAGGATTTTCTTCAATGCCGTTAAGAGGTAAGATACATTGGCGGCAAAGTATATTTGTTCAAATTAAATTAAATACAACATAATGGCAAATAGGCAAATACGGCATTATTGGAAAGTAGTTATTATTGTGTATATATTCGGGTATGCGGAATAAATTGGAAAATATTTAATTACTTCTTAATATTCACAGATGATAGTATATTAAGAAAGATGTTACAACTGTTCCGAATATAGTGTTTTGTTTAGAGTTGTTAACTATATTTACTGTTGATAAATTTAGTACGTAATAAGAGTAGTTATTATTAATATTTGATTTGAAGATTCTCTCTTGCACTTTAATTATTTGGTAATCATTATTATTGCGATATTTGTGTCATTTCTCCCGATTAATAAGAGCTAAATATTTCATAAGCGATTATATATAAAAAATCATAAATTTCCGAAAATAAAAAACATGTTAAGATTGTGTCCTTCAAAACGGATCATTTTAAAAGGACGCAAATCCTCTTTGGTTTTGCTTTTTTTTTAGTTGTGGAATACATTTTTTTACAATGGTATTGATTGCAATATACCACGTAACACTGAGGTCAAATTCTAAATGTACTTCTCCTTTAATATTATAAGATTAGTAAAAATTATTAGACTTAAATAAGTTTTAAAAAAAATTCATATCCAAACTAAATGAGTTTAATTGGATTGGATTAAGTTGGGTTGGGTTAGATTGCTTAGATTGGCCACCCCTAATTGGAACATATGATGTGGAGATGGATTTCAACGGGCTAAATGTATTTTACCCGTAAGGCTTAAACGGGTTAAACCGTGGTCCTAGAGATTTATCTGGGTTTTTTTTTTCTAATTAAAAAAGGGCAATTATCCTAAATGGCTCAACAAAACTTAATTTTTAATGGAATAGTCTTTGATTTGGGTTTGGACCAAATTAGCCTTCATTAAACTGAAAGTGATTCATTTCGATTTTCTTCAAAAAAGAACAGAATCCTTGCAAACCTTCGTTCATTTTTTTGCGACTACCACCGTTGCCGAAATCTTGTCTGGATTTTGAAGAAATCGTCGTCGGAGTAGGCAAAATTTCACTCTACAAATTGAGGTAATTGATTTTCGTTTAGGTTTTTGTTTCAATTTCGTCAGTTTCGCTTCATCGAACGATTTTGTCGATTTGGATTTATCGGTCAGAATGGGTATTGAGTTTCTGATGGCCGGATTGTATGGTATTAGGTGTTAAATCATGTTTGAATTTAGATTAAGGTTATAGATGTTCGGTTGGGAAATATGAATGTTTTCCTAGATAGTTTTCATAAACCCCAAATTTGTTTTGTATGTGTTTGTTTTCTTTATCACCAAAGCTGTTTCTATATTTTGTCTTTGTTCATTCAGGTTTTTGCATTTTTAGTAGTATCTATGTTATTTAGTAAGGAATTCCTAAAACCATGACACTGATTTGTCTTTTATAAACATGAAGGCATTCCTAAAACCCGAAGTCATTGTGATTGTGTGGTATTAGGTGTTAAATCATGTTTGTTCATTCTGGTTTGTTTATTAGTGTTTGATTTGTGCATTGTTTTCATTCTTGTGTTTGTGTTTTTCTGAATTTCAAGAAGCGTTGAGTTTGTGTTTGTCTGAGATTTGAGTTTGTGTTTTTGGAATTATAGGAAGGATTTCCTATGGATTCATTTCCACCTTTTCCAACTATTACACTTCCTAAGCTTCAATTCAAGATAGGGCAGGAGCCAAAACAAGAACCAGACCCAACAATAAACCAGTTTGCTTCTTTAAAGATGATCGAGAAAGTCAAGAATGAGCTCATCATTGAAGAGTTTCAGAGAGTTAGGAACACATTCCAGGGACCGATCCTGAAGTTCGCTTTAAGGGATTCTATGATGATGTTAGGGAAAATGGTGCATTTGTTGCTTACTCGGTCTGTCAGAACCGTCAAAGAGAATGAGATGTGGTTCCACTTCGAAGCACAACCTATGAGATTCTCTATTAGAGAATTTCATATGGTTACAGGACTTAATTTCTCTGAGTTGGAAGAGAACGAAGAAGAGGAAGAAGAGTCAGAATATGATTGGGGTGATGTAGAGAATGGTCATACACCTTCGGACATCTTAAATTTGTTAATCGACACTGAAGAGACAGAGGAGAAGAAGGATGAGAGATTCTGTCTGGCAATGTTGATTCATCGAGTCTTTAGTAAGTTCCCTTTAGCTTACCTTTTTGATATATCTATGCATTTTTCTCATCCAATCTCGACTTCTTTCACACAGAGGACAGTGTGATTTAAGTCTGACGGAGGATTTCATCTCTTTTTAGCCACTTTTCTTTCATGAGTCTTGCATTATCAACATTTTTTTATTCATTTTCCTTCAAGTTTTCAAAAACGGTTTTCAAAACAAAATACGTTTTAAAGGGAATGGTGAATATAAATCAATGATAGTTGACTGTGTGTTTTTAGACTCTCCTAGTGACATGCTCATTCATGGTATAAGACTAGACTAGGCGGTAGCTAAGCACATTTGAAACGAAGTACCATAGAGGAATTTGAATGATTTCGATTTAGATGAAGGAATACACTAGCTCTGTTTTATTTAGACTTAACATTGACTTAATTTTCTCATTAAAGCATTAGATCAGGGAAACGAATCATACATTCAAGACTCTTTTTACCACTCTTTGATTATCTTGAATGGCTAGTTCATCTTTAGCTAGTTCCCCACCTAACCTAACCTCCTTCAAACCACATGCATCCTCGTTTTTCATTGTCCTATGTGCAGATATATGCAAAAACGTCGGAAAGAAAGAGGATCAACGGAATGATTCAACAAAGGAGAAAACTTGGCTTGCCTCAGAAAAATTGCCAAACATTGGTACATTTTCGTCCCTTAGACTCTCTCTCTTACAAAAATGTTGTTTCCCCTTCCGAAAAAAAATCCGAAAATGAAAAGAAAAATAAGAAAGGAAAGGAAATAAAAACAGTAGAGAGTCTAGGAGGATCGATTTTATCCTTGAGGCAAAGGCTTAGTTCGATTATTTGGAGTTTTGGAGATCATCTTTCTGATTCCCAGAAAATATCTAAGTGTGGGGGAACAACTGTCTTTCAACAAAGGAAGAAGGATTATGCAACAACATTTGGCAAGAAAAAGTGACTGAAAATTGCGAACATCAACAAGTCCACTCTCTCTCTTGCGGTTTTGCATAATATCTTGCATCCTCCATGATTCATCAGGTATCCCGAAACACTTTAACTCCACCACTTAAACAGCCCTTAAATACCAAACGCCATCTACCCTGGATGATGTCATTGATTAGAATTCACTACTGCAGTTAATGAATGTAGAGAGCTAGTTGACTGAAATCGAGATTTAGATTGTTTAAGTTTTGCAGGACAGAAAAAGCGGACTAGTATCTTTTGTGTCTTGGTGAGAATTTTCTAGACTAAGTTGTGGACTATGTACGATCTATGGTCATAGTTTAGGAGTTCATGGCTCTGAGATTTGTGCATTTCCTATTTTTGTTTTCACTTAACCAGATTGAACTTTTGCTTTGTTTGGGGACAAATAGAGGTTTAAGTCTGGAGGAGTTGATAACACTGTATTTTGACAACTTTTATGGATCGTTTTGAAATATTCTTTCTATGTTTTATATTGCTTTCAAGTGTTTTTATCTTTTTCTAGTATTTGTATTTCAAGATTCTTTTCAGGAAACTTAGGAAAAATCTTAACAAAATGGATAGAAGACCAGATTTTAGCTCAAAGTCAAACCGTTAGAAGTTCTTATGTGTCGCGGTGGTGAGGGTGTCAAGTTTTACCCTAAATGAAATCAGTAGCCGCAAGTGCACAGCTGAATCGATTGTAGTACTTAGGGATCGAATCCACAGGGAAGAAGGATATTTCCTGCAAAAGCCTTCGTAAGAAATGTGAAGTAAGGAAGTCTAGAACTAGGCGATTTTTGTAGGGGTTTTGGTAGTTTCTTTAAAACGTAAAAAAATAATCTTAACGGGAAGATACGAGAATTAAGATGACCTAATAACTTAACCTACAGAAATCGACTAAAAACGAGAAAACGGCTAGACCTAATTGCTTGTATGAAAATCGGCTGAAAGAGTAAAAATACTAGACTAAAAGTTGAATGAAAATCAATGTAAATCTATAGAAAAGAGGCGCTGGATTTTCAGGGAAATTCTCTCTGGGGATGAATGATTCAAAACATTTCTAAAGAGTAAATTTAATAAGATCCTAGCTAAAACTTTTAGAACTCGAATCACAAACATATGAATACGCCACTGTCGTGATCATAACCAACTATCTTCCTCAACCCTGACCAGTAGGTTTCCACTCTGGCCTTGGAAAAGAAAAGATGCAGTAAGCTTAAGACTCATCAATATTCACAGCTCTCCCATAGGTAGGTTTCCACTCCTATGGTCGATCTGCTTTTCTCGAACTAGATCTGGCCTCCAATGAAAACTTTCGCAACACCCAAAATCGGGATCAGATTGTAGTTCATGACGCTACTCCCTTGCATTATAAATAAGTTTAGAAGATAAAGTTCTAGGATTCGGCTTCAATAGCTAATGGAATCCTCATCGAACATATATAACCCCATCGAAAATCCCTTAAACTCAACAATAAAACTACTCAGACATGATGAACGAAAACAAAGACATAGTATTAAAATGTAGAGCAGAAATCAAAATTACTAGAAAAACAAAAAGGGTTCAAGAGATAGATCACTATCCCCTAACCTAAAACAAAAGCTTAAAGTTGTATCTCTTCTAAAGTATCTTGTCTCTCTCTAAAAACGACCTAAATGATAAGTATTTATAGTTTCCAATGCTCCATGGTCTCTAGGGTCGGAATTAAGGCTGAGAAAATGACTTGGGATTCAGAAATGGGCCTTTTAAATCGGAGATGGCTGGCTGCGGTCGGACAGGACATGGCCGCGGTGAATGGATGCTTGGCTGCGGTCATATAGCCTCTGACCATGGTGAAAAGGCTGTTGGCTGCGGGTGGAAATGCTTGCCAGCTGGTTTACGGTACATCTTGTTCTTCGCGTAACTTTTGATTGACTGTTGGATTGCCAAACTGTAAAGTGTTCTGGAAAGCTGATAGTTCCATCTTTGAGGTCTCCAAATTTGAGCTGGATCAGACGGTGGTAAGGTCTTCATTTGAGGGTGAACTTTTGACGGTTTGACTCTGAGCTGAAAATCTAGTCTGTTATCCACTTTATTATGCTTTTCCCTAAGTTTCCTGAAAAGAGAACTACAAATACTACAAAAACATAATAAAAACAATAGAAAGCAATAAAAAAAATAGAAAAAGTATTTCAAAACGATCCATAAAAGTGGTCAAAATACGGTATTATCAACTCTCCCAGACTTAAACCTTTGTTTGTCCCCAAACAAAGCAAAAGTCTAAACTGGTTAAGTGAAAACAAGAATAGGAAATGCACAAATCTCAGAGACATGAACTCCTAAGCTAGGACCATATATCATTTATCATTCCACAAATTAGTCTAGAAAATTCTCACCAAGACACAAAAGATACTAGTCCATTTTTTCCGTCACGCAAAACTTAAACAATCGAAATCTTGATTTCAGTCAACTAGCTCTCTACATTCATTAAGTGCAAATGTGAGTTCTCATCAAAGACATCATCCAGGACAGGCGCCTTTTGGTATTAAGGGTGGTTTAAGTGGTGGAGTTAAAGTGTTTCGGGTTACCTTGTGAATCTGGAGGATGCAAGATATTATGCAAAACCGCAAGAGAGATAAGGACATGCTGATGACCGCAATTTTCAGTCACTTCTTCTTGCCCGATGTTATTGCATAATCCTTTCTCCTTTGTTGTGAACAGCTGTTCCCCCAGATTTAGATCTTTTCCGGGAATCAGAAAAATGATCTCTAAAACAGTGACGGATGAGGACAGGGTTGCTTATAAAGTTGAAGAATAATCCGGTAAAAACATCCTGAAGATGAATTTTCCTGCGAACTCAGCTCTTTTGTCTTGAATATTCTCGAATGCCATTCTATGGGCATTCGGGACATGACAAAGCTTGAGGATGGCAATGCACATGACATCCGAACAAAGCTTTCATGCGAGCTATATGAGAAGTTCTGTCCTGTTGAGCTTTGAGGAAGCTTTTCAAGATGTGTTTTATCAGATTTAGGATTTAACCTTTGTCTTTTGTAAACCTTCTTATTATGTTGTCTTGTTTGGGATTAGTAAAGACTTCTTTTGGCGTTCTACATTTTGGCCTCAATGATAGTGCGAACTCAAGACTTACTCCAGGTGGACGAAGGAGTGGAAAGCACATCATATAAGTATGACACTGCTCATGTATTCTAGTTGTATTTTTTATCTATTTCCTTAATACTCTTCTTATCAAGTGATTTGAATCTAATACATTTTGCTGAGTATAGTCAATACTTGTCCTAATAACTAAAAATGATTAATCCTAAACTTTATAAAGGCTTACTAAAGTGTTTCGAAAAACTTACTAACCCTTTATAAAAGCTTCTTAAAAATGTTAGAAAAACTTCATAAAACATTAGGCTGACAGCTCGCATATGAAATCAACCTTCATAAACCATTAAAACTTCATAAACTTCATAATTCATTTACAAAATTTAGAAAATCATTCCTAAAAATGTATGAAGGCCTACTAAAATGCTCGAGAAACTTACTAAACCAATAAATAAATTTATAATTTAGGAAGTTATAATACAAATCAAGAAATTTATACTAAACCAAGCTTCTCATACGTTAATATCTTTAAGACATAGGTTCTCTAGAAAAATAAAAGTTCAAAATTACCAATGATCGTTTCTCTGAAAATTACTAATGAAACGACACGACTAAGACACGACTTCACCGAGAAACGGTGCAGTCAAAATTCAATTTATTACCTTCTTTAAAAACCGCAACTGTTCGAAAAACCAATTTACGAGACACCTTTGACCGACTCTTCCTCCTCTCTAAAAACCGTCTCCCTCTCCTCCTCTATAAATGCCGTCTCATCCTCCTTCGTAAAAACCACCTTCCCACACAGAAAAAAAAAACTTTTATATTCATTTTTCCTGAAGATGTATTCTTCGAAAGTCATCTAGATGCAGTTGAAGGAAGTTGAGAGGATAAAAAGTGTGCTCTTCATTACAGGTATTTTGTTTCTGTATTTCAAATAAGTATTACAGTTTCGTTCTACTGCATGAACTCGTCTTCTGCAGGAAATCCTTCTTTTGCAGGAGACTACTAATTTGTGTTTTCCTGATTTGATTAGGACCGGTGGATGGAGAATTGTGTCACAGGCAGGCAATGCTAAATGGGCCCAAATGTTCGCCTTAAGAGAATGAGGTTTTCAAAATCACCATGCACTTTCCTCCAGATTACCCGTTCAAACCACCAAAGGTATGATTAGGGATTTGATAGTTAAAAGGGTTCTCATATCATGTTTTGTAGTAAGGGTTTCCTAAAAAATAGTTCAAGATTCCTAAAACTCTGAAAAGATTCATAAAACATAATGTTTTTGCAGGTCGCGTTCAAAACAAAAGTCTTTCACTCAAACATGGGTGTTTATGGGAACATCTTTCTTAAGATGTTGACAAATGAATACTTCTCGCCTATGTACACCATCAATCAATTAATAATTTTACCTATTCTCATTATTGCTTTATGAAAAATATGAATCGTTATTGTCTTTTGCTAATTTGTTTTTAAAATTCTATGAAATCAGATCCTTACTGAAATTCATGAGATATTAACTTCCCCAGAAATAAGTGAAGGAGACTACTTTGATGAAAACATAGCCAAACTCTACGTGGAAGACAAGACTGCTTTTGATGCAACTGCTTGTGCATGGGCTGTGGAGCACGCTGGAGCCTGAAAAGAATTTGCCTTTATGTTTGGGTTATGTTCGGTTATTGAAGTCGTTTTTTTTTATGAAAACTCTAGCTCTGCTTTTCCTAACACTCTATGTGTTCTCTATGTGTGCGTTTATGCACGCTGGAGCATGAAAAACTCTATGTGTGCTATTACGAATTCTGTCTTTTTTATGTGAAAAATCTGTTTGCCTTTATGAATAAGTTTATATTTTGGTTGCACTGAATTGGTTTATATTTGGTTTCTCTGATTTAGTTTACATTTGGATGCTTTTATGAAATATCTTATATTGGAAGGAACATATTCAAAGTTCAAACCTGGTGAGAAGGATTCGCAAAGGGAAGAGGCGAAGTTGATGAAGAGGAAGTCTTGGGATTAAAATTCTTAATTGAAGTGGATCAGGAGGAAGTGATGGGATTAATCAAAGGATTCAAGAGTGAAGAGATTGAATCATTCAAGTCTGTAACAAAGAAAAAAACTTCAAATGAGAAGAAGAAGATTAATAAAAGGATTCAATTGTGAAGAGATTTTAGTGTTATGTTTGTGTTGTGTCGTTTTGTCAAGTTGGTTACATAAACGATTTATATATAATCCAGTATTGTCTTGTTGTAATTAAACTTGATTATATGAAACTCTGGCGTACCTCGTAAAGCTTCGTGGACGAGGATTAAGGTATCCGTAGGTCTAGAATAGATGTTCAAACGGCGGCAGGGATACCGGTCGGTTGCAAACAATCACCGCGGTAAACTCAGGTTGGATCATACTTTTGCAACAAAAATCAGTTAAGATTCAGAAGTTTCCCTAGGAATGAGTTAATAAACTCTTAAAAACATCTAGATGAAAATAGAGTGTAAAAGCTTACCTTCGATCTCTCGCTCTTTCAATTTCAGTAGCGGGATACTATGTGAAATCGGCAAAATTTGAATGGCCAGAATATTGGTTGTCGAAAAATAGTATATAAAGTAAGCAAGTCTTCGGTAGTCTTTTTACTGCGAATAGCTCAGTAATAATCACTAACAAAACCTACATCTAATAATGATTAAAAGGGAGAAAAGTGGAATTTCCAAATGGCAAACAGTGGAACAAGTGTGTCAAATAGAAAAAGTGTTTTTTTTGTATTAATAACTCAAAAGTGCCCCAAAAGATAACATATTCTTAAAAAAAGGGATCTGAATTCTCAATAACTCAAAAGTTCCCCAAACTCAAAAGTGTCGGGTGGGCATTCGGTTATTTAGTTCGGTTCGGTTTGAGTTTTTTTGTTTTTTTTGTTTTTTTTTGTTTTTTTTTTGTTTTTTTGGGTTTTTTGGATTTTAGAAAATAAGTCCCATTCAGGATTAAGTTTTATATCGGTTTGGATTTATTCGGTTTTTAATAATTTGGTTTGGTTTAGGTTTGGTTTTAGTTTGGGTTCGATTTGGTTTCGACAAAATTATTATGACAAAAATATAAATAACTAATTAAATTTCATAATATTTTATATTTAGGATATTTTAGTATACTTTTAATATATATTTAATTAAAAGTATGAATTATTTTTTTGAATTTCGGTTAGTTAGGTTAATTTGGTTAATTCTATTCCATTTTATATAATTCGGGTTCGGTTTGGTTTGGGTTTCAAAATTTTGGTATAAATATTTCATGGTCCATTCGGGTAAATTTATAATTTGAGTTTAGTTTTGGTTCGAAAATTTTGGTTCGGGTTTGGGAATTTGGTTTGGTTCGAGAATTTTGCCCATCCTAGTTAGTGACTTCTAATTTTTCTGAAATAATGTTTTTAGTTTATACTAGAATTTGATACACTCTATGTGTGGGTTAAGTTTATAAATTTTTTACTGTATATAAGTTATCCGTTCTATATGCTTTTTTAGTTTTTTTTTAGTTAGTTAATTATTTTTATGTTATTTTTATTTAATTATTTTTATGTTATAATATAAAGTGAAAAGTATAATGAACTGTTTTAGGTACTTAAGTTGTTGACATAAAAAACAAAAATTTATTTATTTTTGGACATTTTGTTCTTATCCAAATTTATTTACTTACATAGTACGCAGACTTGTTTTACCTTTAAACACTAAATAGTTTAGTGGTTGGTGGATGGCGATTAAAAATCATGAATCCATATTTACGGCCACCGTGTTTTCCAATCTTGGTATTAATTTCCTTTTTTAAAACATTCATTTCCATTCATTCCAAAAAAATATTTCAAGATTCCCCACCGGGGTTAAGGCCCAAAACAACCAGCATTAGCGGATATTACAGATTAGACTATACAAGAGGAGATAGGATATCACTCTAAAAAACTGAGAACCAAGAGGTTAGATATGAGACCGTTGAGGGAAGATTTCTTTGAGCTCTAGATAGAGGATATAACTTGCTTTTGATAATTTCTGAATCTCCTCCAAAATTACCAGAGACGGGCGGGAAATTGCTGTGTGAAGCCAAGCATTTCTTTCTTTCCAAATGGCATACATTGACGCATGAAATGCCAATTTAAAGATAAGGCTGATATTTTTGTTCACCATCGGCAAATTCATCCATACGATGGCATCCTCAAAGATCGCTGGAGGAAGGATGTTTGCTTTGCCCGTGAAAAAACCCATATTGTTGAGCTGAATTCGCAGTTGAAGAAAAGATGTTGGCAGGATTCATCATGGTTATTACACAACAAACAATTCGATGGTACCGTAAGACCACAACCACGGAGGCGGTCCCGAGTAACCATCCTATTTCTCGCTGCAATCCATGTTATGAAAGCGTGTTTGGAGATGCATTTGCTGAACAAAAAAAAAAAGAAGACCAATGGACAGTCTCACTTGGGGGATGGAGAAAGGTCCAAGTATAAGCAGAGGAGAAAGAGTCTGATGCAGGGAGAGAACCCACTTTCCATTTATAAAAGTCATCCACTTCTAAGCTGATAATAGAGAAAGAATCCGGGAGGCATTGACGCAGGATTGCTATAATCAGACTTCTGCTATGACTATCCGAAATCCACCATCTACCATTCACAATAGCCTTTGCAACCACGGCTTCAAGAGGAAGACCAGAAACCCTTGGACCCCTGTCACCCGTAATGTCCAAGAGGGGGCTGAGACCCGTCCAGTTATCTCGCCAGAAGGAAGCAGTAATACCTTATCCCACTTCACAAATAATGAATGAACGATCCAAGGATCTAAGTTTGCATAAGAAACGTCACACCCAACTGCCAGCATCGGTGGCAGACAAATCCCAGAAACTAAAATAACGGATCAAATTTAGTCTCACCCACGATACCCAAAGTGATCCAGATGAAGAGAAAAGAAGCCAGATTAGCTTCAAAGAGAGAACCTCATTCCAATCTCCGAGCCTTCTTAAACCAAGACCTCCGGCCGATTTGGGAGTGCAGACAGAATCCCAAGCCACCTTTGCACCTCTAGAGGAAGCAGGGTCCCTTTCCATAGAGAGGTGTTACACATGCATTCAAGATCCACAAGCATTGGTTCGGGAGGGGATAGATAGAGCACCAGAAAGAGATGGTAGCATATATGACCGACTGGATGAGCTGAAGATGGTCCGCGAAGGGAAGAAGACGCACAGACCAGGAGACAAATCAATTACAAACCTTATCCAGCAGGGGTTGATAGTCCTGTTTTCTCAATTTCCTTGTTGTTAAAGGAACTCCCAGATATTTAACAGGAAGAGAACCAGGTTGGAGACCGGTTCCCTCAGCTAAAACCTGACAACCCTGAAAATCCACTCCATCAATAAAAACAGCAGATTTAGCCCTGTTAATTCCCAAACCAGATGCCAGTTTAAACTCATCCAAAATTGCAAGAATTCCATTCAGGGAGACAGAGGAAGCATCGAGGAAAATTAACATATCGTCAGCAAAGCTGAGATGGGTTATCAAAGGGGAAACACACTTAGGATGAGGAGTAAAATATTGGTTGATTGCCCCTAGATCCAGACTTTGAGACAGCACTTCCAAAGCGAGGAAAAACAATTGCGATGACATAGAATCTCCCTGGCGAAGTCCTTTCTTCCCGGGAAAATACTCCACCAGCTCACCGTTGACGGCAATGCTAAATGAAGCGGTAGAGACACATTCCTTGATCCATCCCAAAAATATGTGAGGAAGATCTAGGGCTTCTAGAACAATGAATAAAAATTCTCAATTCACATTGTCGTAGGCCTTGGGAATATCTATTTGAAGACAACCCCTTGTAGAAACTTCATCCTTATGAAAATCATCCACGAGTTTGGAAGCTAAGATCACGTTCTCGCACAAAAGCCTCCCCTTAACAAACCCTACTTGGTTTCTTTGAACCGCATCTGGGACAAACAGTTTTAGTCTGTTTGCCAAAATCCGATTAATCACCTTGTATACCGTAGAGCAGCACAATATAGGTCTGAACTGAGAAAGATGATCATCTCCCGGAGACTTAGGGATAAGAACCACAGTGGTGGCGTTGAACTTCCTCAGAAGCGAACAAGAAGTGAAAAGTTCTTTCACGGCGGCTATCAAATCAGTCCCCACCGTCTCCCAAGAGTCTCTAAAGAATTCAACGGAAAATCCATCTGGTCTGGGAGCTCTGTTCTTGGGAAGTTGAAACACGGTCTTAGTTATCTCCTCCGCTGAATGAATCACAACCAACTGGGGGACTAATATATTCGGGCACCTGAAGGACAGCAGCTCCTTAATTTTATCCACTGAATAAGGAGAAACACATGTGCTTGCCGACCCTGGAAGATGAGAGAAATAAGAGAGAACCATATCCTTCACCTGTGAGGGATTATCCACTCTTATATCATTGTGGTCTCTGAGATGTCTGATGGAGTTCTTGGCAAAGTTAGCTTTAAACTCTGTGAAAGTAAGCCGTATTAGCATCACCCTCCTTGTACCATCTGACTCATGATTTCTGTTTGAAAAAGATTTGCTGAGCATTAGCGAAAAAATTCCACTTCTTCCTAGCAACATGTTCCTCTATAAAAAGATTATCCAAAGGATTAGTAAGGAGGTCCTTCTGAATAGATTCCAGATGTTCCAAGGCCTCCTTGGTTCGTTGATGTATGTTCCCGAAACCTTCTTTGTTAAGCTGACGATAACGAATTTTTGCAGCATTCATCTTTGAGCTCAATTTAAACATAGCCGAACCCACCAACATAGGTGCATTCCAAGGTTCAGAGATAGCTGTTGAAAAACGAGGATGAGTAGCCAGAAAGGAGAAGTACTTGAGGCTTTTTTTAGAACCCCCAACAGCACTGTCAAGAGAGACCAAACAAGGAGCATAATCCGAGTCGCCTAGTGGATCGAAAAGAGCCATAGAATCCGGAAAGGAGTTTAACCAATTCTCATTCATGAGAGCACGATCCAGCTTCCGTAGTATCGGATCTTCCGGTCTGCAGTTAGTCCAAGTAAAGAAGAGACCTCTACTGGGCATATCAGACAATTCATTGACCTCCATACAGTCTTGAATTTGCGATATACCACGAAGAGGAAGAGAGGCATGAATAACAGAGAAATGCTCAGAAACAGATGCTATCTGGTTAAAATCTCCAACTAATAACCAGGGCCTGAATCTAACGGGAGAGGAATTACGAATGATAGAGATATCGTCCCATAATTTCAATCTTTGAACCTCAAAATTACTAGCATAGACGAATGTTGCTAAGAAGGAAAAATTTGTAACTAGATCGTGAATAAACTTATTGGTTTTCTTGAAGACCATCACCGAGATAGAAGGATCCCACACGAGCCAGATCCTACCATTATCAGCGAACTCATAGTTTGTCTCGATCCTCCAACCAGGAAGCAACGAAGATAAAATAGCCGACGCGTTAACTTCTCTAACCCGCGTTTCCAAAAAACCACCAACCAAATGTCTGTTAATAGTGATCCAATTTCTGACCACACTTTGACGAGAATGGCTGTTTAAGCCCTTTACATTCCAACAGAAAACCCTCATATTTACAGCAAAAGGGAGGGGAAAGACTACTTTCAGAGGTTGGAGGAACGGTTCAAGAAACTACCCTGAACCCTCCCCGTGTTACCCTGTGAGACTCTTGGAAGACACAAAATTTTTGAAAGATTACTCTGCACATTCTGCTTAGCTTTCTGCATAGCCTTCTTCTTAGAGGTAACAAATGGTTTGGACGTTTCTGGAATATGAGAAGGTTTATCTGCTCGAACTTCTAAGTAATCAGAGCTCTTTTTAGATTTGGAATAGCTCAAAACCTTCCAATCATTTTGATCAGACTGAGAAGACCGAACATCCATGGGAGCTTCTCCAGAAGAGGCTGTCTGACATTCCAACAGAGCTGATTCTTTTCTAGCAGCCACTTTCTTTGAAGCTAGAAGATCAGGTTTTTCATTAACGATCTTGGGTATGAAGGCTCTACCTTTCTTGAAGGAAGATGCATCGTGAGATGGAACTACTGGGGGAGAGCTCAGAGCCTTGCCCTTTGAAGGAGAAGGAGAACGACTTCTTCGATTGATAACGGAACCTTCAGCAGCACTTTTCGAAACGATAGAGTTATTGATTGTCGACGCAGGGAGCTCCAATAATTCCTTTTCTCCAATTTTAGACTGAGAATCTGAAGGTGGAGACAGAGAATTTCGATCGACCACCTGCTCCTCAAAACTAGAATTCTCGAGAGATATCTTAGTATTAGCAACAGCAATCCCTGCTTGAGGAATCTTTATGATCGGTTTCTTCATGAACGGATGAGGACACCTATTTCGAAGATGTCCAAACCGACCACAATTGCAGCACGTTGGGGGAAGATGAGGATATTCAATATCGATGCTGACCGTATTACCCACATTATCCTTCACAAGTCTTTGGAGGAGAACTATCCAGGTTAATCTCAACCTTCACTTTAGTGTCGCCGTAACGATAAGGCTCCAACCTCGATTTATCCGTATGAAGAGGCTCACCTATGGCACTTGCTGTAACACAGATACCATCCAGAGAATATAAAATCAAGGGGACCGGTTTTAACACTGCCCAAGTAGGAGCTGTTTCCAGATCTGGCACCTGGAAGCAACCGTCCCGAGACCATGGCGGTACCGTGAAAGAACAATTTCCAGCTTGCCAATAACCAGTCTGAAGAACCCACTCACGAGTTTGAATCGAAGGAATGAGGATGAGGCAAGAGCTTTTGGAGACATGTCGAACAGAGATGTTACCAAATTTGCCCCAAGCTGGGTTCAGATCTGCGTAGATCTTGTCGGGGGGAGGCGCTAATCCATGGAAATGAGCCACGATGTAGCCCTTGCATTGATCGACTTTTTGAAGATGGATAGAGGCCGGAGCTTCCATAACTAGAGTCCCATCCTCCAGATAGGAGGGAGAAGAGATTTTCCGGAGGTTGCGAAGAGAAGATTTGAACCTATCAGTATACGACGGCGCGGCTGAAGATGGAATTTCTGCTGGAATCAAAAAAGAAATAGGGTCAACTGAGAGATCCGCCGCTGAAATTGAAGAAGGCTGAGACGGGGAGCCGATAACCAGATTTGGAGGACCTGATACCGGAGGATCTGGAAGATCCACATCATGAACCAACTCTGACATCGCTAGCTTTGTAGTAAGAAGGGGGGAGGGAGAAGTTCTCAACAACCGGCGTGAGGCCATCATCGGGGGTTAGAGAAAGAAACCCTAATCGTGAAAAAAAATCGCTCAAAAGAAAGAGTCTTTTTTCAATACTATTATTACAATTTTTTTGGTATTAATTTCATTTAGAGATATTTGTTCTCGATTTTAATTTTGATCTTTGTCGTAGAGCATACATGTTTGTAACTGAACATTCTGGATGGACTAGACAAGCAACTCATGAGATACTTGGTCAACTGTAAAAAGATTTCATAGGTGGTTTTGATCCATCAGCTTTAACATGTCATATCTCTGATGCATTAAAAAAACGATACTGTCTTAAGGTTTGCTGTTATCGTCAACTTATAAATTAAAAAACATAGCTTACTTATTTGGCGGTCGACTTGTTTAATATTCCCTATGACGTTACTTTAAACTTATAGAATTGTCGTTAAATGACATAGCTTATTAGCTGACTAATTTACTTATGAAATAGTAGACTTGTTCTTACGTAATCGTAGACTTATAGATTTGTTGTTAAACGACGTAGTTGCCTTATTTACTTATTTAACTATGGACACAAACTTTAGATCGAATACTAGAAGGCTAATAGGCTATAGTAACAAAAGTATGAATTCACATTGGATCTGGATATCTTTGCCACGATTTGATCACCACACCAACATCTCCTCAGCACATCAATGACTCTTCCTTGAGCTCGAGATGTTCCACTCAAAGCTCCAGATCCACTGCTCATCCTCCTCACCGTAGAACTTAAACCTATCTCAAATTTATCAAAGTAATTAAATTTTAGTTTCCAACAAAGTGAAACAAATTGCCAAATCAAATAAGTCTACATGTAAACAATTTCTAACATAGACAAACAAATACTAAGTTTACATGTAAACAATTTCTAACAACGTCAAAGAAATCTACAAATAATAGCAAACTTATTGTTCATTCAAGCATTCTATCAAACACATTCCATGCATATTTCTTTCAAACTATATAAACAAAAAATTAGCTCAGATTTCACGAATTTGTGAACCAAATCTAAGCGATTTTCTTACATCAACCACTAAAATATGACATGGTATACCTAGATTTCAAAAGAAACTATTAAAAAAGAAACAAATCTCCAATTAAAAAGTTAGGATTTTGATTTTAGGCAAAAACAGTGTCCATATGAGAAATCAAAAACAAAATCTACTTAAAACTCATCCCAACTGTTGCGGATGAAGAATAAGAATCACAAACCCTTACAGAAACAGGAGAAAAGGAAATCAGAGAAAAGAGGAGAAATCGGAGAAGACGAGAGGAAATCAGAGAAGAAGAGAAGACTAAACAAGGAGAAGAGCGTTGGGACTACGACTCTGCCAGTCATGCCGGAAAAACTCAGAAAATAGTCATGAGGGAAAGAGTTTTGTCGTTGCTGGAAAGAGAAAGAGAGATGAGAGGTAAGAGAGATGAAAGGATATAAAAAGTTTTTATTCGTTTTAAAAGATTTTGCTGTCGAATGTTAATTTTTTTTTTGTCGTCATATCTATTAATTGTAAAATTCAAAACAAAAGTGTTACAAAGCCCATTAGAGGCCCACTACAAATGTTAAGATCAACACCAAATAGATGACGATACACGTTATACACACGTGTTTTAAAAAGGAAAAAACAAGGGCACGTGGCAAAACAAGAGACAGAACGCTGCATCTCCGCCGGAACTCCGTCGACGGCAGTTTTTTCACCACCATCACAAGCAATCTCCTGTGCCATCCAAAGGCTTCACCTGAACACCTCTGTTTTTCGCTTTAACTCCTCCGATTTAGATTCCATGAGATCCACTCAATCAGAATTCAACTTCTTCATTAAAATGACCACCGTTCATCTTTAACTCAAGACCACCTTTTACCTTGACAAGGCTCTTAAAAGGGAATTGGGGAGATAAAACTCCCAGCCGAGAGACGATGAAATCAAAATTAAAGAAGAGAAAATCCAACACTTACCATCTGCGGAGGAGACAAGGACAACAACAACATCCATACAAATCGAAAACTTTTGCTTTAACATAGAAAGAACCATGATTCCTCTAACATGATAAAACCCTTCACCCACTAAGGATTAGTTAGTGAAAGATTTAATTAAATCACGTAGAAAGAATCAACAAAGAAAGATAGCAAAAGGATTTCGATTGATGGAAGAGAAAAAAACCGAACAAATCGGAGATTATTATCCGATAAACGGAATAAGAAATCCGATCTAAGTGGAAAACGTCCCATATTAATCGGAATATACATCAAAAACTGAGAAAAACTCTCTCTCTCTGAAAGATAGAGATGAGAGAAGAGAGAAGAGAGAGAGAGGAAAAAACCTCAGTGTCAGAGCGTGGGACTTTAAACTACAAGACATATCGAATGTTAATTTAATAATGTTATAGTTGTAATATTATTTTGTAAATATTTGTTATATGTAAAACAATTTTAATAAATCATATATCATATATAATATAAGTGAAGTAAATTTTTAGCTCTAATTTCTCTTATACAATTTTAAGATGGCTAATTATTTTTTACCCCTCTTTAAAAAAAATTGATTAGTATCTTTAATTTAAATTAAGTTTGCAAGAAAATTATATAAGGGAGTTTGTCAAACCATTATGTATTAATCAATGTAAATAAATCAACCTTTTTTCCTCTTTCATTCTGAGAAAAGAATTGTTTAGGAGATGAAATGTGAATGTCATTTTTATTGTGTAAGAAATTAATGTTCTCAATGAGAATTTCGTTCTAAGTAAAAAATTTATAAGTTTCTTTCACTTGAGCATTTTAGGAGAACAACAAATATTTCGGTCGTTGAGGTTTGCTAGATGAAGGAAACAACAGAGTAAAGAACATGCATATCAAACTGATTTAAAAAAAAAAACAATAAATGTTTCTCTCATTGTTACGTGATTTGTAAGAGAGAAATATAGTAAACCATGTTTTAAAGGACAAATTATTGAAAGTTGAAGATCCATCCACTCATTTATGGAAGACTGATTCTAACTTTAGTTTTAGAGTTTAAATTAAAAACTAATGGAAAAGCTAGTTGAGGAGAAATCATCGTCCAATTGTCATGTGAGTCGAGGCCAGGTTTCAGATTCTTTCACTATGATTTAAATTATGGATAAAAGTTTTATCAGGAACTTAAAGTTTTACCAAGAAGTGGAAAGTATATAGAGATACCTCTTTTCAGTTACCTTGTTTGACGGGATTGAGAATCAGTTACTGTAAAGTGTGTGGCTCCGCCTTTCTCTGATCAACCGTTATATCTTCTTGATTCCTGCATTGTTTGAATACTTTCACTAATACTTATCAATTTTGCCATGTATTAGAATTGATAGACTATACTCAATCAGTGGGGAAAACGGCTATTTCCTACCCGAACTATGAAAATGGTATCAATTCATACCTGAAAAATTTAAATGTGCAATTTCATACCTGAACTCCTCAAAAGTAGACAATACATACCTGTACTATGCGTTTCTCGGTGAATATCAACATTGACCAAAAACTCGTTAGTCAACTCTCTTATTCCGTTAACGGAGAAACGGCCTGCACCACGTTGGCTGCCCCGTTGTCACGGATCCTGAAACGATGTCGTTTTAGACATAAGAAATTTGAATTCCAGAATTCAAAACGACGTCGTTTGATTAAATTCAGGGTTAAAAAAAAAGAATTAAGCGACAGCATTTTTAGAAGAGAGAAAGTTGTTTTCTGTGGGTTTTCTTCTTCGTCGAAGTACCTCTCTCCTCAGATGTATGATGTGGTGTTGAGTGTGAGGGTTGTCAAGTTTTACCCTAATTGAAATCAATAGCCGCAAGTGCACAGCTGATCGATTGTAGTACTTAGGGATCGAATCCACAGAGAAGGAGGATCGTTTCCTGCAAAAAGCCTTTGAAATAAGTTAAAGTAAAGAAGTCTAGAACTAAAACGGTTTTGTAGGGGTTTGGTAGTGTGTTTAAAATCTAAAAACGAAATCTTAAAAGAAAATACGGAAATTAAATAACGTAATAACTAAACTTAACGAAAATGACTAAAAATGATAAAAACGGATATTCTAATGCTTAAATGAAAATGAACTAAAAAGGAAAGACAATATTGAACTAAAGCTTTAAAGAAAAATCGGTGTAAATCAATAAGGAAGAAGGCGTTGGGGTTCAGGGAAGTTTTCTCAGGGGTACGAACGATTCAAAACATTGCTAGAGAGGAAATTTGATAAGATCTTAGCTTAAACTTTTCGAACTGGAGTCACGGACGTATGAATACGCCACTGTCGTGATCATAGACAACTATCTCTCTCAACCCTGACCAGTAGGTTTCCACTCTGGCCCTGGAAGAGAAGAGATGCATTATGTTTAAGACTCGTCCTAATTCACAAATCGCCCATAGGTAGGTTTCCACTCCTATGTTTGTTTTGCTCTCTCAAACTAGATCTGATACCTGATGAACACTTTCGTGTCACCAAGCATCTGGATCAGATTGTAGTTCATGACGCTACTCTCATGCAGTAAAAACGAATTCAGAAGAAAAAGTTCTAAGATTCGGCTCAAAAGCTCATGGAATCCTCATCGAACATATAAATCCTCATCGAAAATTCCTTAATCCCAACAATGAAACTACTCAGACATAATAAACGAAATCAAAGACATAGTATTAAGATGTAGAATAGAAACCGAAATTGAAAAAGAAAGAACAAGGGTTCAAGAGAACAAATCTCTCTCTCCCTAAAAGCTAAAGCAAAAACAATAAAAATATGAAGTAATGATAGATGGTATTAGGTTACCCGATTTTTAGGGTTCCTAAGACATGTATTTATAGTGCTCAAGACCTCTCTGGACGTCACTGAGGGTTTCTCCAAATGTGGGCTTCAGAAATGGGCTTTTTGGGCTCGGAGATTGATGGCCGCGGTCGGGAGTGCTCTGACCGCAGGGAATGGGTGGTTTGCCGCGGTCGGGATGCTCCTGACCGCAGGAAAATGCTTGTTGGCCGCGGGTGGAAGTGCTTGCCGGCTGGTTTACAGGACATCTTGCTCTTCACGTATCATTTGATTGAACCGTTAGATTGCCAAGCTGTAAAGTGCACTGGAAAGCTGATACTTCCATCTTTAAGGTCTCCAAGTTTGAGCTGGATCAGACGGTGAGAAGGCCTTCAATCAGGGGTGAACTTCTGACGGTTTGACTCTGAGCTGAAATCTGGTTTTCTATCCATTTTGTTAAGCTTTTCCCTAAGTTACCTGAAAAGAGTCTTGGAACTACAAATACTAGAAAATCGTAATAAAAGTACTTAAAAGCAATTAAAAACATAGAAAAAGTATTTCGAAACGATCCATAAAAGTGGTCAAAATACGGTGTTATCAACTCCCCCAGACTTAAACCTTTGTTTGTCCTCAAACAAAGCAAAAGCCTAAACTGGTTAAGTGAAAACAAAAATAGGAAATGCACAAATCTCATAGACATGAACTCCTAAACTAGGACCAAAGATAGTGCATCAATCCACAACTTAGTCTAGAAAATTCTCACCAAAGCACAAGAGATACTAGTCCACTTTTTCCGTCATGCAAAACTTAAGCAATATAAATCTTGATTCCAGTCAACTAGCTCTCTACATTCATTACGTTCAATAGTGAGTTCTCATTAAAGACATCATCCAGGGTAGACGGCGTTTGGCATTAAAGGGCTATTTAAGTGGTGGAGTTAAAGTGTTTTGGGTTACCTGAAGATCTGGAGGATGCAAGATAATATGCAAAACCGCAAGAGAGATAAAGAGCTGTTGATGACCACAGTTTTCAATCACTTCTTCTTGCCAAATGTTGTTGCATAATCCTTCCTCCTTTGTTGTAAACAGCTGTTCCCCCAGACTTAGATTCTTTCCGGGAATCAGAAAACAATCTCCAAAAACTCCATAAAATCAAACTTCAGTTGCCTTGGGACTTAAAATTCGACCTCTCTAGACTCTCTAAGGCTTTTATTTCCTTTCTTTTCTTATTTTCGGATTTTTTTTTTTTTTTGGTGGAAAGGAAATGCCTTTTAAAGAGAGAGAGACTAGAGGATGGGATTGTACCAAAATTTGAGATTTTTCTAAGGCAAACTGAGTTTCCTCTTGTGTTGAATCCTTCCGTGAACTTTTCCGGCAAATCGCAGGTCTCTGTCCTTGGTGACTGAAAACTGCGTTGTTCCTCTTTCTCTCCAACGTTTTTGCACTTATCTGCATATAAGACAATAGAAAACAAGAGTGCATGTTGTTATATAAGACAATAGAAAACAAGAGTGCATGTTGTTATATAAGACAATAGAAAACAAGAGTGCATGTGGTTTGAAAGAGGATTGGTTAAGGTGGGGAACTAGCTAAAGATGAACTAGCCATTCAGGATCAACAGAGAGTGGTAAAAGGATAAAGGAGTCCTGAATGTATGATTCGTTTCCCTGGTCTAATGCTTCAATGAGAAAATTAAGTCCAAATTAAGTCCAAATAAAACAGAGCTAGTGTATCACTTCATCTAAATCGAAATTATTCAAATTCCTCTGGGGTACTTCGTTTCAAATGTGCTTAGCTACCGCCTAGTCTAGTCCTAAATCATGAATGAGCATGTCACTAGGAACAGTCTAAAGCACACAGTCAACTATCATTAATTCATGTTCACCATTCCCTTTAAAACGTATTTTGTTTTGAAAACCGATTTTGAAAAACTTTAAGGAAAATGCAAAAAGTGTAGATAATGCAAGACTCATGAAAGAAAAGTGGTTAGAAAGGGATGAAATCCTCCCCCAGACTTAAATCACAGTGTCCTCAGTGTGAAACAAGTCGAGATTGGATGAGAAAAATGCATAGATAATCGAATTGGTAAGAACAAAGAGAACTTACCTGGATTCGGGATGTTGGTGGAGATGAACCGGATTCATTCGAAGAGGTTTGGGAAGGTGATTAGGTGGTGATGAAGGTAGTGGAGGGTGATGAATGAGGTGGAGGGTGATTGGTGAGGTGAAATGAGGTGAAAGGGGTGGTTTGGGTCGGGTTTGGATGTCAACGACCAAGTGCCGTGGTCAGGGCCTGCACGACCGCGGCGACCAAGTGCTTGGCCGCGGTCAGGATCACGCGACCGCGGCCGATGGATCGTTTCTCGCGGTCAGAACGTCTGCGACCACGAGGGCTTATATCGCGGCCTCTTCCCGCTTTTCCTTGGTTCCTGCTGGGCCGAGCAGTCAGGTACCATCCTTCTTTTTGGTCTTTTCGGGTTTTTTGATTTTTTTGGCTTTTTTGTTTTATAAGAAACACCTGAAACTAAGAAAAAGAAAAAGATCAAAAGAAAAAGAAAAAAAAATTCTAAAGAAAACAATACCTAAATGGGTTGCCTCCCATTAAGCGCTTTTGTTTTAAGTCGTTTAGCTCGACTTTTGGTGTTGGATGTTGCTTAGTCTGATGAAGAAGACCTTGTCCTGAGACAAGTCTTTTTCGACATCTCCTTGCTTTGCTTAGCAGGTTCTTCGTCACTCCAACGTTCTTCTTCAAACTCTTCTGCTGCAGAACGTTTTCCTGCTTTGCTGTTGTATGGAACAGCTTCTGTGAAGACATCTTTGTCGATATTTGCAAATGAAATCCTCCGGTTTTGCCAGTCCATTATAGCTCCGGAACTTGCTAGAAAAGACCATCCCAGAATCACTGGATATGTTGCATCTCTCATCTCGATAATGTAGAAGTCGACATGCACTATGCAATCTCCTATTCTCAAAGGAATTTCATGAGCTATTCCTTGAGGTGTTGCATTAGAATCATCAGCTAGGCTAATCTTTGCTCTAGTCCTGCGCAGGTGTCTAATACCAAGTCTCAAAGCAATTGCCTTGGACATCATGTTAAGACGAGCTCCAGAATCACATAGCACGTTTTTAAACATTTCTCCTCTAATAGAACAAGAGATAAGAAACTGACCTATACCTTCTATTTTATGAAGTGTTCGAACAGGTTTACCTTTTCTGGCATGATTGAACAAGTCTTCTATCTCAGGGATCGATTCTTTGCTCTCACAGAAGTAGTGGCCTATCATAAAGTCCTTGCAAGCTCTGGCAAACGTGATTCCTTCAGGCAAATTTCGAACCACATCATTGAATTCATCGAGCTTTTCCTTGCTGATTTTGTTGGTGTAGTGGCTGCACTCTTCCGGGTTTTTGAGGTGAATCGCATAGACAGCTGCTTCTGGTGTTGTCATGTATCGAGCTCTCATCAAGTATCTATGGATATCCTCTTTAGACTCCTTGCAGTACCTGAAAAAGACTTGCAAACGACCAAGTTTCCAGATTTCATCAAAGCTTAAATGAGCAGGGAATGACCTGACTACGTTGTTGAACTCTATTAGCTTCTCTCTACTGATGTTGTCGGTGATCCATTGAATTTATCCTGAGTCGTCTTCTGAGGAATACCCTGCGTTTGGATCTTCTACAAACAACCCATACTATTCATCTTCAGAGTATTGCTCTTCATACTCATCTTCACAAGACAAAGCCATGTTACAAGGCCATGACTTGTCCTCTTCTTCAGATCTTTGGGTGCTTATGGAGCAAACCAGTTGTTGATGGAGTAGTTTAGTCATCCCAAGAGGTGTACCAGATCCACAGATGCTTGTATGAGCTGAACGGGACTGTTTTGGAACGTTTTTCCGGTTGGCCTTGACTGCAGGTGACGCGACCGCGGGGAAACGACCATGGGCCGCGGGTAGACCCATCACGACCGCGGGGGAGAGCTTCTTGGCCGCGGTCGGAGCCAACGCGACCGCGGGGATTCGTCTCCGAGTTGCTCTGCTGCTGTTGCTTCCTCCTTTGCTTCCTGGATGGTCTCCTGGGTCTTCTGGCTTGATGTACTTCCTCTCTGGACTTGAGTCTTTATTTTTACTTGCTGGAATCTGATCTCCAAGTCCTTGCATGATCTCCTCAACCTTTTCTTCAACTTCATCAAGAGCATAGACTACTTTGTCCATGGTTGAGTCAAGCTCTTCGGTTTTTGTCGATGACTTTGTACACCTTCTCTGAAACTTCAACTGTAAAGTCATAAGACTCGTTCTTAGCTTTGTTTAGGGCTTTGTCCACGTCATCAAGCTTGAAATCCAGGTCCATGACTTTGTTTTTGGTGTTGCGAACTCATAGTTGTGCTTTGCTTGCTCTTCCTCCATGCTGTTGAACCTGTTAGCAATCATAGTTGCATCCTTGGTTGCACGTTCTTCTATTGAATTGACTTGTGAGGCTAGGTTATCGATTTTTTCATTGAAAAGTTTCGATATCTGATGTGTGCTGTGGTGAGGGTGTCAAGTTTTAGCCTAATTGAAATCAATAGCCGCAAGTGCACAGCTGATCGATTGTAGTACTTAGGGATCGAATCCACAGGGAAGGAGGATATTTTCCTGCAAAAGGCCTTTGAAATAAGTTAAAGTAAGGAAGTCTAGAACAAAAACGGTTTTGTGGGGGGTTTGGTAGTGTGTTTAAAATCTAAAAACGAAATATTAAAAGAGAATACGGAAATTAAATGACGTAATACCTAAACTTAACGAAAATAACTAAAAACTATAAAAACGGATATCTAAATTGCTTAAATGAAAATGAACTAAAAAGGAAAGACAATATTGAACTAAAGCTTTAAAGAAAAATCGGTGTAAATCAATAAGGAAGAAGGCGTTGGGGTTCAGGGAAGTTTTCTCAGGGGTACGAACGATTCAAAACATTGCTAGAGAGGAAATTTGATAAGATCTTAGCTTAAACTTTTCAAACTGGAGTCACGGACGTATGAATACGCCACTGTCGTGATCATAGACAACTATCTCTCTCAACCCTGACCAGTAGGTTTCCACTCTGGCACTGGAAGAGAAGAGATGCATTATGTTTAAGACTCGTCCTAATTCACAAATCGCCCATAGGTAGGTTTCCACTCCTATGTTTGTTTTGCTCTCCCAAACTAGATCTGATACCTGATGAACACTTTCGTGTCACCAAGCATCTGGATCAGATTGTAGTTCATGACGCTACTCTCATGCAGTAAAAACGAATTCAGAAGAAAAAGTTCTAAGATTCGGCTCAAAAGCTCATGGAATCCTCATCGAACATAGAAATCCCCATCGAAAATCCCTTAATCCCAACAATAAAACTACTCAGACATAATGAACGAAATCAAAGACATAGTACTAAGAAGTAGAATAGAAACCGAAATTGAAAAAGAAAGAACAAGGGTTCAAGAGAACAAATCTCTCTCTCCCTAAAAGCTAAAGCAAAAACAATAAAAGTATGAAGTAAATAATTCGGTTCTCTAAGGTTACACCTCGTTTAGGGTTCCTAAGACATGTATTTATAGTGCTCAAGACCTCTCTGGACGTCACTGAGGGTTTCTCCAAATGTGGGCTTCAGAAATGGGCTTTTTGGGCTCGGAGATTGATGGCCGCGGTCGGGAGTGCTCTGACCGCAGGGAATGGGTGGTTTGCCGCGGTCGGGATGCTCTTGACCGCGGGTGGAAGTGCTTGCCGGCTGGTTTACGGGACATCTTGCTCTTCGCGTATCTTTTGATTGAACCGTTGGATTGCCAAGCTGTAAAGTGCACTGGAAAGCTGATACTTCCATCTTTAAGGTCTCCAAATTTGAGCTAGATCAGACGGTGAGAAGGCCTTCAATCAGGGGTGAACTTCTGACGGTTTGACTCTGAGCTGCCTAAGTTACCTGAAAAGAGTCTTTGAACTACAAATACTAGAAAAACGTGATAAAAATACTTAAAAGCAATTAAAAACATAGAAAAAGTATTTCAAAACGATCCGTAAAAGTGGTCAAAATACGGTGTTATCAATGTACTTCGACGAAGAAGAAAATCCACAGAAAACAACTTTCTCTCTTCTAAAAACGCTGTCGCTTAATTCTTTTTTTTTAACCCTGAATTTAATCAGACGACGTCGTTTTGAATTCTGGAATTCAAATTTCTTATGTCTAAAACAACATCGTTTCAAGATCCGTGACAACGGGGCAGCCAACGTGGCACAGACCATTTCTACGTTAACGGAATAAGAGAGTTGACTAACGGGTTTTTGGTCAATTTTGATATTCGCCAAGAAACACATAGTACAGGTATGTATTGTCTACTTTTTAGGAGTTCAGGTATGAAATTGCACACTTAAATTTCTCAGGTATGAATCGGTACCATTTTTCATAGTTCGGGTAGAAAATAGCCGTTTTCCCCTCATCGGTGCATCCATCTTGACCTTTTTTCTCATGTCTAACTCTCCAAGCTAATCGTAAGGCACATTTGATATTTTTTATCAAACATTAAATAGTTCTGAATTTTAGATTCTATATATATATTAATTATAAAGTTTTTAATCCCGAACTAGGAATGATAACATACAACCGAGAAAAAATTTGGGTTCTGGTATTATTTGGTTTAATTGAAGATATGCAGTAAAACAACAACCCAAAGAACGTGATAGAGCTGGCCAATGAAACAACTAGAATAAGCAAATGTGCTGAGATGGCAGAGAGACGGGCAAGGACTAAGAGCTGGGTGCAATTAAACAAAAAGTTGAGGTGTATGGCAGAGAGATGGGCAAGGACTAAGTGCAGGGTGCAACTAAACAAAATGTTGAGGTGTTTAAATGTTGTATTGGCGGTCGAGTGCGAGTTCATTTATATAGATAGACTTGTGTTAGATCGTTTTTTGGTTTGGGAGTTTTAAAGGTTTATTATCATGTATTTGGATTAATGAAATCTATACTTTCTGAAAAAATCTAGGACGTCATTAGAAGAATTGATGGCCATTCCAGGTCATAATGTGAATCTTTGAAAAAAGTTAAAGACTCTGCTGAAGCCTATAAAGGAAACAAAGAAGAAGCTAGTCTTGTGTGTAAGATTCAAGGGTTCATCATGGAGATGTGTGTGACACAAAGGAGTTTCAACCGCGTGAAGTTCATATATATCAAGATGGGTGTGTGACATGTAGGACAAAGAGAATAAACCTGACGTGGCACTAAAGATTAGAAGCTGGTGTGAAGATCTTTGGAATCAGATACACGAAGATTAGAAGATCGTAAAAAGAAGGAAAGGTAATATATACACATGCTCCTATCGAGATGTGGTATATATACCTAAAGGCGTGTCCCGAGAAGGGTTACTCGTTTAGAGAAAAAGGAGAGATATCACAAGAAACTGCGTGAGAGATTATGGTTCTTGGTGAGAGTCAATATAACTGGTGTTGTGCTAGGTTGGGTAGATTAAGAATTGGTCAGTGTCGAGTTGCATAGCAAAGTCGTGTAAAACTGATTAGACAGATCTGCTAAAATTATCTAAGTTTGTCTAAGTGATTCTTAATAAAAGGCAAAAAGTGTTTTTGCAATTTTATGTGTTATACTTGATAACACCGTATTTGTACCCATTTTTACTATTGATTTCAAATGCTTTTTCGAATGTTTTAATTAGTTTTAGGAAGTTTTATTATAGTTTTTCTATATTTGTAGTTTCAAGGCTCTTTTCAGGAAACTTAGAGAAAATCATGGCAAAATGGAAGAAATCCACATTTTTAGTTCAGAGTCAGACTGTCAGAAAATCCATCCTCAAATGAAGACCTTCTCACCGTCTGATCCATTTCAAATTTGGAGGCATTCAAGAGGAACCAACAAGTTTTGCATAACACTTTACATCAGGATAATCCAACGGTGCAATCAAAAGATACTCGAAGAGCAAATTGACTAATTTCACCAGTTTTGGAAGACACTCACCCGCGGCAAAAGTACATTACACCTGCCTCAGAGGACTTTCACCCACGGTGGACCTATGCCGAGCCACAAGGCCCAACATCAAAGCCCATTTTGTCATTCATCTTCAAGAAGCCCTAAAGACCTTAAGACCTATAAATACATTTCTTAGCAGTCCTAATCAGGTGTGTGCTCCTGTAATGAGTTTTTGAGCCACCAAAACATTGTTTTCTTCGGATTAGGCGATGGAGATGGGAATTCTTCCCCTGAACCATTGTTCTTTCTCCTTTTAATCTATTTAGTTTTCTATTTCAGTTTATGCATTCTTTCATGTCTTTTATCATTTCCTGAATTATGTTAAATTAGTCCAAGAGAGTCAAGTTTCTAAAGAGTTATTGATGGGATACATGTTCGATTAGGATTTCTAGAGTTCTCAGTGATAACACCGGATTTTGACCATTTTTATGGATCACTTTAATGTCTTTTACAGGTGTTTTTACTCCATTTTCAAAGGTTTTCAAAGGATTTCTATGTTTTCGGATTTTAAAAGACTTTTCAGGTAATTTGGGATAAAGTGACACAAATTGGAACAAAAAGACTATTTTGGATAAATGCAGACCGTCAGAACTCTCATGGAGAGACGAAAACCTTCTCACCGTCTGATCACCCTCAAAATTGGACAACTTATAGAAAAATCAACCAGCTTTCAAATGCACTTGGTTTGGAGACATTTCAACGGTTGGATCCGAAGATATTCAATTAGCCCCGGATCCACTCAAAGACAGCCAGCAAGTCACGCGACCGCGGCCACCAGCCCATTCCCCGTGGTCACAAGCCTCCCGACCGCGGCCAGCCACCTATTTCCCGCGGTCACGTCATTCCCGACCGCGGCCAACCAACTCCGAATTAAAGCCCATATTTCTGAAGCCCAAAGTCATCTCAGCCTCAATTCTGGAACCCTAGAAACCATGGAGTATTGAAGACTATAAATACTTGTCATTTAGGTCGTTTTAGAGAAGACCTTTATACTTTACAGAAACCCTTTTTCCTTTAGCCGTTTTTATGTGATTTTTGTAGAAGATTGTTCAAGTCTGAGTTCTTCAATAGAGAAGCTTTCTTTCATCTCTTTTCTTTACTGTTTTTGATTTCTTTTATTAAAACCAATGATGATGTCGACCTCAGCTATGTCTGAGTAGATCCTGAGTTGGGCTAAGGGTTCCCGAAAGGGGCTCTAATAATCGATTAAGGCATCTAGGTTTATAGATCTGGGATTTTAACTTTGTTCTCTGTTTATTCTCGTTCTTATTGCATGTATGCTTGATTGATCACCTAGTATCTGATCTAGATAGTTAGTGTTGCGAAAATTTTCATTAAGTATCAGATCTAGAATGAAACAATCGATTTTTCCGTAGCAGTGGAAACCTACCTGCAGCGAGATCGTTGAGTATTGACGAGTCTTGTGCAGCTCTTGCGTTCTCTCCCTTCCAGGGCCAGAGTGGAAACCTACTGGTCAGGGTTGCAAGAAATAGTTGGTTATGATCACGACAGTGACGTAGTCATACCGCCGTACTCTAGATCTAGAACCCTATATATCGATATCTGTCAATCCCAATCTATCATCCCTAGTAATAAAACCGATTATGATCCCTTAGAGTTCCCAAAAGCTCAGCGTTTTTAGCCATAGTTTACAAACCAATCAATTTTTACTTGCTTATTTAGATATGCATTTCAATTGCTTTAGTTCGTTATTTTGCTTGCTTTACTTGCTTCCCATTCGAAGACCAATCTAGTCTAGACATAAAGTTAAAAACCGTAGAAGAATACCAGGCACACAAATCTCTGTGGATTCGATCCCTAAATACTACAACTGATTAGCTGTGCACTTGCGGCTTTCATTTGTTTTTGTTAAGGGTAAAACTTGTTCCCTCACGCAGTTCCAATGAAGTGCAACTCCTCTTGAGTGAGACCCTCTTCATTGATATTTGTGAAGCATCTCTTCTCCTCACTCACATAGTGTATAGGCTTTTGAGTGGCAGCTAGGGCTTTGTCAAGCTTTATATTTAACACTTTAAACTTCTCTTCCAGCTCTTGGTGTCTACCAGAATCTTCTCCTCTATAGCTTCTATCATAATCTTCCCCATAAGTGTCTTGGCTCATGGCTAAGTTCTCAACAAGTTCCATAGCTGCATTGATTTCTTTTGCCAAGAAATTTCCATTTGATGCTGTGTCCAACTGAATCCTGATCTTAGGAACAGCTCCTCTATACAAAGTGCTAAGGAGAGAGGCTTCTGAAAAGCCATGATGTGGACACTTATTTGTGTAGCTTCTAAACCTGTCCAAAGCTTCTCCAAAGGTCTCATTAGAATGTTGAGTGAAGCTGGAAATCTGGTTCCTTAGCTTTGCAGTCCTTGAGCTTGAGAAGAACTTGGATAGAAAGGCAATCTTGCATTGCTCCCATGTGTGGATGGATCCTCTTGGGAGGTTCTTTTCCCACTGATGTGCCTTATCTCCAAGGCTGAATGGGAACAATCTCAGTTTGAAACTGTCTTCAGATACCCCATTGATCTTAGTGAGATCACAAACTCTGTCAAACTGATCCAGATGCTCCAAGGGATCCTCCATAGGTAAGCCATGGAACTTCTGATTCTGAACCATATTGATCAAAGAGGCCTTCACCTCAAAGTTGTTGTTTTGGACAGGAGGTGGCCTGATTCCTGCTCCATACTGGTGTGCATAAGCTCGGTCATTCTCACCAACAAAGACTGGTTGGGGCTGATGACGTATGGGTGGGTTTGGGTGGGGCTGTGGTGGATTAACCTGAGGTCGGTCTTGGTTCTGGTTACCCTGAGCGTGTCCCTGATGGACCTGAGCCTGTTGAGCCTGAATTCCAATCCCATTACCAGCTCTTTGACCTTGATCAGCTTCTTGAGCCTGATGCTCATTCCCAACTTGCTGATTCATTCCTAACCTCTCCAAGTGAACAGCTCTTTCTCTTTGTCTTCTGGCTTGGCTTCTTGTGATCATAAACCTGAAAACAAAGACAGAGCTTGAAAGGTGATCAGTAAAACAAAATAAACTTGATCTCAAAAACTATATCAGAAACTAATGCTAACAATCCCCACACAATATGGCAACGGCGCCAATTGATAACTAAGGTTTTTAAAGCCTTAGATGGGTTATCAATCCCCTTGTCAAAGTAGTATAAGGGGTGTCAATCCATATGTGTGGTAGTTAGGCACTAGTTTATGTGATAGGTTCTTAAGTCAAGTAATCAAAGATGAGTTTTGTGAAACCAGCAACAAGAAAGCATAAAACAAGAAACAAACAAGCTATGATTAATGAACTAAGCAAGCAAACAAAACAAGATGATGGTGATTAAGCAAATGATAAAAGCTAAACCTCTAGATGTGATCATTGATTAGGGTGCTTTAGATATTGAATCATGATGCTAAGAACATAATGCAACACTTGCTACTCTTTAGTCTAGGCTTCTTAATCAGATTAATTCATTCCCATGACAATAATCCCTTTGCAAATCACTTAATCAAGTCTAACAACCATTAGATATAATCAAGCAATCAGCAAGCATAATGCATCAAGCCTAATAAGTGACCAAACAATCTCTCAACCAAGAAGACTGAATCTTATACAGAAAGACATAACAAGCAATCACATGATCTCAAACATTTCAACTTAGAACTCTAATCTAGACTAATCCTCTCATGAAGGCATTAATCTCTACACTAATCCACTTTCAAACCAAATCATCATTTGTGAAATATGAATCAATGAGCATTAAGAAACAGTTCTAATATGTCATTCATGCATTTAACAAATCATTCCCATGATGAAAAAGGCATAAACCCTTAAGTTAGCTCATTCAGGCATTTCATCAAACACTTTTGGTGCATGAAATGCCTATGAACCCAGATTTCACTTTCCCAAGGAAATCTGGCATTAGGAGCAACTAACTAAGGAAATGGAATGAGAATCTAAACCCTAAACATCACCAATCAAACATCTAAGCACCCTAATCTACACACCTAGAAGTTTAAAAGATGACTACTCACTAATCATGAAGAACACATCTAATCTTTTGCAAGAGATGATGTTAATCATGATTAGAAGCAGAAATGAAATGATGAGATGATGACAAACAGACTTAGATTGATTAAATCCTTGAGATCTCTCTTAATCCAAAACGTTTTTACACTAAAAAGGAAAGAAAACTAGAGAGAAACTAAGAGAGAAGATGATCTCTTTGGGTTTTTCTCCCAAAAAACTATATATACCTAGTGCTAATGGACCGGGTCAGCCCAGGACAAACTGGGTACTGACCCGGCTCAGTTGGGTCAAGTGGAAATCCTGCGGGTCAGTCCAGTATGTCCCAGGTCGCACACCTAAGTCGCAGTAGATGAAGACTTGTCTTGTGAAGCCTGAATCGCCTTGTCTTAGCCGCACGCCTAAGTAGGAGTGTTTTGCGAGTGTTGCTGCGGCTTGGTCTCCTTCCTCTCCAACTCGCAGGGCTAAGGCGGTTTCTGGGGAATGTACAAACTGTGCGGGTTGGTCTCTATTGCACCTAGGTCGCAGGCTCAAGTCGGAGTGATTTGCGAGTGTTGCTGCGGCTTGGTCTCCTTCCTCTCCAACTCGCAGCATCCAGAGCAGCTTAGACCACTTCGCATTCCGGAGAGTGTAACTCCTATGAGACTTGTCCGAATTGAATGATTTCGGTTGCAGAAGACAGAGGACTCATTTATCTCGAACTTTGGTGAAGAAAGCTTCGGTGCTTGGGAAGTGTAAGGCTTCCTGGAGGGCACATCTTTGCAGTGCATGTACACGACCAGAGAGAGGCGTCTAGACATGTGTCCATTCCGGAGACTGTATCTTTCTGCTCATAGATCCGAATTGAATGCTCTTGGACGTTCTGGAAAGAAGGCTCAAATGTCTATGGTTCTCATGAAGGACCCGGAAACTAAATCGGCCTGGAAGTGCACCGTCCTTCGCATCCTTTAGAACTGATCTGCTCGGTCCGGAATACCTGCGAGACTGGGGTTCCTTCCGACAAGCTTATCTCTCTGCTCACGCGTCCGAATTCCACGATTCTACTTGCTAAGAGACCGTGATGCAATGCTCTCCAACTTCTATGAAGCACCCGCCGTCTGAATCGGACCGGAAGGCTCCCCGGACAGGCGATCATTCAGGGGTATCGGATTGCTCCGGAATGAGTGCGAGACCTGTTCGTCTTCCGATTACCATATCTTTCAGTTCTGTGGTCCAAATGCCTTGATTCCAACTGTTATGAACTCTTGACTCAATTATCTCCAATCTTTATGAAGACTCCGACAGCTAAATCTGACCGGAAGGTTCCCCGGACAGGCGATTTCGGAAACGTGTCTGCACCCGGAGATTTTGGCCGAGAGACTTGACCGCGGTACGTGTTATTGGCCGAGAAAGCTACCCGCGGGAAGGATTTTGGTCGAGAACCTTCGACCTTCAGTACACCATTTTGCCGAGAAACCCAAAATTGCTCCTTTTCACCATTTTTGATCATTCCAACTCCATTTCTTCATCTGAATCACATCATCCACTCCAAATTGGCTCCAAAAGCACCTGTTTAACACTCCAAAACATGCAAAACTCTCTTGGACCTAATGCAATCTCCTAAGTCCTAAAACAATGCCTAAAGACCTAAAATGCATGCAAATGAGACATGATTTTGACTAGAATATGTACATTAAATGATGCAATTTATGAATATATCAGCATCACTCAGCCATATTCTAGATCTCATCTCTTCTAAATTGTTTATACATCATGATGTTAGATTCATGACCTAATCTCTGAGCCTAGGATCGATCAGAGCCACAAGAGTGCTGTATCAGATCATCCGTACCTAACTTCAGAAGAACATAGTCGCTATAGGAGTCGAAAGCTACCTATAGAGACGATGAGAGCAAACAAACTCAGTTGTGAATCCATGATCTCATTCACGGCATGAGAGCGAGAGTTAATTGTCATATATAAGTGATTAGTTGGTTAAGGTGACGAGAGTTGGTTAGCCATACATGTGTGTATTCTAGTTCAATGAAGATATTGGAAGTAGATAAGGATAAATCGCCTGGAGACTAGTAGGAAATGCTTAGACATCGATTAGGGTAACCTGGAGAAGTCTTCATTGCCCCCTATGAGTTTAGAACCCTAGTTTGAGTCGACCATCCTTTAGACAGTTCTTTAGCAACTCATTTGCATTGCATTTCGTTTCTGGAAAATATTAGGTTAGGATTAGTTTTAGTTCCCGCAAATGAAAAACCACAAAACCCCCCATGAGTTTATGACTTTGCTTACTTATCCCAGTTTGAAGTTTTTGTAGATTAGACATCTTCCCTGTGGATTGAACCCTAAGTCCTACAACGTACATATGTGCAATTTCAGACATTAGGGTTTTATAAATTTAAAACTCTGGACCAATGGGCCTGTAAAAACCTGCGACCCCGAGGCCCATCAAAGTTTTTGGCGCCGTTGCTGGGGAAGTATTTAGCTGCGGAAAGCTTAGCCACAAAAGGCTTAGCCGCTGAAGGCTATATATGTCGATCTTCTGCCAAACTTCATTGGAAGTAATCCAAACTCTAAACACCCTATTTTCTTTTTCTGCTTATTCTCTCTTCTGTTTGCCCTAGTTTCAGATTTCTTGAGACATGGATCGTCTGAGAAGAAACTCTAACCCAGAGCAAAGGTTTTGCAACCTGTGTGATGTTCCCTGCGCATGTGAATCACCATTCAGGCGTGATTCCAACCACCTAGATCGGACCCCTCAGCCGAAACATAACCTTGGAGGTTCGCTGATATATCATATCTTTGCATGTTTAAGGTTCATTTTTAGTCCAAGAATAGAGTCTCATGCATGCATTTTAGATATCTTCATTGTGTTTTACCTTTATTTTAGAGTTTTAAAACTTTGCACTAGGTACAAGTGAGTCTTGCATGTTTGGAGTGTCATTCAGGTGCTTTGGAGTTCACTTGGGAATGGAAAAGATGGAACCAGGTGAAGGAATGATGAAATGGGCGTTTTGGAGTCTCTCGGCAAAACCATGTACCGCTAGAAGTGTTATCGGATAAAAACTGTACCGCATGAAGGATTTCTCGGCCAAAACGTGTACGCCTCAAAGATCAAAACTGTACATGTTTCTCGTCCAAAACGTATACGCCTCAAAGGATTTCTCGGCCAAAACTGTACATGTTTCTCAGCCAAAAATCTCCTATGCCAATTATCACGTTACGGAAAAGTCTTTCCATCCGATTCAGCTTCCGGGGTCTTCAGCAAAGATCAAGATAATTGAGTCAATGTTCCATAAAATATAGAATCAATGGATTATGAGAAGTGAGATAAAAGATATGGCCAACAGAAGACAAACCTATCTTGCATTCCTTCCGGATCAATCCGATACGCCTCAAATATGCCGTTACCGGAAATCCTTTCCATCTAATCCAGTCTCCGATGTCTTCATAAAAGTTTCCAGAAAATTTGAATTCAGGATATTTGGAGTTGTGAGCTGAGAGATAACGCAAGCGGAAGAAGCACAGGTCTAGAAGCCAATTCGGACCAGTGTAATGCGCCTTAAGATCGGCTTACCGAAAAGCTTTGCCGCCCTCAGATGAAGTTGGGTTCTTCACAACAGTTTAAGCTGATTGAGTCATCTATCTTGTGGACTTGGTCTTGTGTCATTTGGATCACTGATATGAAAGTTACATAGAACAGAAGAGAAGCATGTCATTCCGGGTTCAAAGAGCTTGCTGGGTACTAAGTGTTTTTCTTGTGCCTCTGTGTAAACCCCTCGGTATATCTGTACACTGAAGCCTATTTATGAAGCTTTTGTCCATTCCCTCGGTCTTACCCCTCGGTCATACAACATCGGGACATTCTTGTTCAACAATCTTATCCCCAAACGACTAAGTATCAAGTTGAAGCATCTATGGGGTTGATCTTGAATTTTGCTGAGTGTTACAGCACCCCTCAGCATAGACCCCTTGGCATGGCTGTTCTTCAAGACCCCGAGGCCTTCCTGAATGAGACCCCTCGGCCTGAACCCCTCGGTATAGCTAGGACGAGGTGGATTTCTGAAGATAATGCTCAAAACCTCGATGTAACCCCTCGGCCTATTCCATGCCGAGGTGCATATTACGAATGAACTGCTGAACCCCTCGACCTTACCCCTCGACATGTACACCTCGGTATGGATGATCTTGAACACCACGAAGGGTGGCTCCAGCAACCCATGAAGACCGGGTCAGTATACGGTTTGTCTCAGGTTGACCCGGTTCGGTTTACTTTGCTATATATACCTTTTTGGCTAAAAACCCTAATATGTTTGATTCCCTTTTATTTTCTTTGCCTTTTTTGTGAAAAATTGGAGTAGATACCTCGTTTTCAATTAATCAAGGCTGTTTCTTATCATTCTTTTCATCTTTTCTATCTTATTAATCATGTTTAACACACCTAATCTTTTGCAAAAGATTAGGTGTGTTAAGCATGATTAGTGAGTAGTCTTCTTTTAGGCTTCTAGGTGTGTAGATTATGGTGTTTAGATGTTTGATTTGTGATTTTTAGGTTCTAGATTTTTATTTCTTTCCTTAGTTAGCTGCTCTTAATGCTAGATCTCTTATTATAAGCTTGATCTAGAACTTAGACATATCTCCCGCCACAAGGTGTTTGATGAAATGCCTGAAAGAGCTAACTTAAGGGTTTATGTTTTGAATGCCATGAGAATGTTTGTTTGAAACATAAATGACATTTTAAAACTGTTTATTAATGCATATTGATCATCATTACCACTAATGAGAGTTAGGTTTGAATGCTGATTAATATAGTGATCATTATCTTAGCTCTTATTTTGATGTACAAATAGGCTGTTTTGTCATATTTTACTGGAAACCTCATGCTTGTTAATTGCTTATTCACTAATGGAAATTAGTCTTGATTAGGTAGTTAACAAAGGGATTTTTATCATGGGAATGAATTAATCTGAATTAGAAGTCTAGACTAAAGAATTGCAAGTGTTGCAGTGCTTGCTTAGCATCATGAATTAAGCATTGAAAGCACCCTGATCAATGATCACATCTAGAGATTTAGCTTTATCTTTATTTGAATTTAAGTCCTTTTTAGTGTCTTTTGTTTGCTTTGTTCTTAGTTATTGCTTGTTTCTTGTTTTGTTTTATGTTTTAGATCACTTTGTCACCAAACTGTTTCATAATACTTGGATTAAGAATTGATCCTCATAGTTCTAGTGTCTAGATAATCTCCATTTGGATTGACCCTCAAGTGCTACAACACAAGAGCTTAATTGACCTTAGTAAGCTAAAAAGTTACTATCAATTTGGCACTGTTGCCAATTGGAGAGTTTAATCTAGCATTAGGACTTTGGATCTTCTTGAAATCAAGTTATTTTATTTTGTTTTACTGATGTCCTTGCAAGTTCTGTCTTTCTTGTAGGTGCATGCAAACAAGAAGCCAAACAAGAAGAGAAAGAGAAAGGGCAGTGCACATTGAGAGATTGGGTATGGATCAAGGGCAACAGGCTCATGGTGGTAATGGAAACCACCAGAATCAGCAAGAGCCTCCACCACCATGTCCAAGAACAGTTGTAAGAGCTGGTGATGAGGCCAATGTTCAGGGTCAGAGACATGGGATTCAGGCTCCAACAACTGAAAACGATTTTGAGATCAAGTCTGGCTTAATCAACATGGTGCAATCAAACAGATTCCATGGTTTGGCATTAGAAGACCCGTTAGATCACATTGACAACTTTGATAGAGTTTATGATCTAACTAAGATGAATGGACTGAGTGAAGACAGTTGCAAGTCGAGGCTATGTCCTTTTTCTCTAGGAGACAAAGCTCATTAATGGGAAAAGTCTCTTCCTCAAAAATCAGTCACAACATGGGAGCAATGCAAAAGAGCATTTTTTAACCAAGTTCTTTTCTTCATCAAGAACAGCAAAGTTGAGAAATGAAATCTCAAGTTTCATTCTAAGGAATCACTACAAGAATATAGTGTATTAATTGCGGACGAAAAACGCATGTAATGATACGATAGTGTTTAGTTAAACGCTCTATCATCGCCTGCGATAAAAAGTCTAGCACTTTAGATAGCGCTTTTTATAAATGCTATGGTATATATTTTTACCATAGCGTTTTAATGTCTGCAATATGTTAACCTACAATAGTGTTTATTCAGTATTATGAATTAGCTATATAATAGCATTATGTAAATGTCATCTATATATTAAACATAGCAATCTTTAAATGTAATATATTTCAGTTGGTCATTAACATATGTTTGTTTTTTCGACTTCAATTTTTTGAAAATATTAATTTAATTAAATACATTTAATTTAAAAAGAAATTGCAAAATAAAAAATACATTTAAATTTATATTAAATAACTCGAGGTTTACAAAGTAAAATTACACGAATCCTTCAACTCCCTAAGTACTAAACCAAAACCAAAAATAACGAGTCTCAAACCTAAATCAACAAACCAAACAGATCATGTTCATTCATGGCATTAAGAACAGACTGAACATCTTCTGCTGACTCGAAAGAGATGAAACCAAATCCACTTGATCTGTTATACGAAATTGGAGGTGGCCTGTATGTGATCACAGAACAGAGACAGATTCCTGTCCCAGCTCCAACAGCAAGAACAATCTTGTCCTTGATCAGCTCCAAAGAGGTCTCAAGTTTCTCTTGGCAAACAACATCGCAGACTGTGAACATCACATCTTGTACTAAACTTTTTCAACATTAAATCATGCGTAACAAAGTTTTAAACTGTCAACAAACATATATTCCAAGCAACCAAAGCAAAATGTACAAAAATGACCATACAAAAGTATACTCTCGGAAGAACTGATAACAGCAAGTATGAAAACTGCAAATGACACAAGAGAAATTCACAGACATGACCTATGGATTCAGAGTCTAACGTCTTCAATAGACTGAATTTAACAGCTCCAAATATTGTTCCAAAACCAAGGAATCAATCCCACTAATATGCCGATGTGAACTAGAATAATAATCACAGCTATTACCACAACACAGGTTCTTAAATATTCTTAAGAAATGGGAAATCAGAAGCTCAGATCATTGTTTATAGGAAGAATAATGATTCAAAATCCAACCTTTCCACAAAGATAAAGACCGCCAATATATCAGAGAAGATCTTGGAGACTCGGATGGGGAGAGAGAGTTCATCTTCACACTGAGCCGAGCGCTTCACCGAGCTCTTCCTACAAAAGAGCAAAATAATCCAGGGATTAATACCGAAAATGAAAATGAAAACCTTAAATCTATAAAAATAAAGAAAACCCAAACACAATTTCACCTTTAATGTCAAATTCGACATATAAATTCAATTTAGAACAATGAAGATGACGAGGAATATTGATATTTTCTTGTAGAACGAGACCGAGTGTGAGAGAGATCAAGAGCGAAAAAAGAGAGAAGAGAGATCGCGATTGAGACTGAGAGAGAGATCGAGACTGAGAGTGAGAGAGATTGAGACTGAGAGTGATTGTTGAAAAGAGACCGAGAGTGAAATAAGAAAGAAGAGAGAACAAAATGGACTTTTGTGAATATCCTAAGTTTTCGTCGACGAAATTTTGTTGTGTTTAGATCCAATTTTTTTTCCATAGCGTTTAATTTCGGTAAATGCTACTAAAACACAGGAGCCAAAGTAAAATTTGGCGGGTCAACATTTTTTTGCACACAACATCAACTATAGCGTTTCAAAATTAAGAAACGCTATCTTAAATACCCAGTTTAGTTAGAGATAGCATAACCAACCATAACGCTATCTGCAAGTGCTATCAATACTCTAAAATCTTGTAGTAAACCATGAATCTTTTTGTGAGACTTGGGAAAGATTTAAAGGGTATACCATGCAATGCCCTTACGATGAATTCTCAGATTCACAGCTGCTAAGTATCTTCTATAAAGGTGCTTTACCAAAGGTCAGCTCCTCTTGGACACAGCTTCAAATGGTTATTTCATGACCAGGGAAGTCAATGATGCTATGACCCTTGTGGAGAATATAGCTCAAAGTGATGAGCTTTATGGGTCAGACTTTGACAAGAATTCAAGAGGAGCTGTGAGTGTAGAAGAGGAAAAGACAAGGAAAGACATCAGGTCTCTCAATGAGAAGCTAGATAAACTTCTCCTAGCTTCCCCTAATTGAGCCAACTTTGTTAGAGATGTGAATCATGTGTTTCAGGACAATGTTTAAGTGGAATATCCTCTAGTGTTATCTCAGCCTCTCCCTTCTCCACAGAGATTGTTGCTAAGAACGCCTCGCAACCTTTGCTAATCAGCTCTTCTGTCTTAATCATCGAAAAAATTGGTACTCCACTTTGTTTTTTCATCCCTTGATAGACCAGCTTTCCTTCCGCCCGAGTGAAGCTAACTTTAGCTCTCCGACAATCCAACACAGCTCGATGACGTTTCAGCCATGTCATTCCAAATATGATCTCATATCGGTTGAGTGGCGTCTCAATCAAATCTGCAAGTAGCTCAATACCTTCTATTATCACTGGAACATCTTTGAAAGTTCGTTCGGATATGATGGCCTTCAGTCCAGCGGTTTCAACTCTTCTTACTTTTTTCACAAACTCGCCTTTGAATTCCCATCACTTTATTAATTTAGAGCTCAGAAATTCGTGTGTAGCACCCGTATCAAACAAAGTGTTAGCTGCAATCCCTCCCACAAAAACCGATCCTACACGGTTTTCTAAATTTAGGCGACTCAACACCAAGAAGGACTCACAGAGAATTTTTTTAAAACTTATTTACACAATTCCAAATGCTAAACAAAGGACTTACCAGCGATTGGTTCTGCATCCTCGTCATCCACAGTTACATACTCATACTCCTCTCCATACACATCTCCGGTAGGGTCCTCGACTTCCGCAACAAATACTCTTGGTGCTAAAGCGGATCGCTTTGGTGGTGGTGCCAGCTGATCCCTGTTCTGATTCCCTTGTTGCTGTCCTGCAGTTCTTATTCTACAATCCTTTGCCAAGTGACCTAGCCGTCCACACTGGGTACAAGCAGTTTTCGCATGGGGGCATGATGGTTTTCTGTGGCCAATCTGACCGCATCCAAAACAGATTCGGTTATCACCACCACAAGGTCCGGTGTGAGCTCTCCCACATCTGCCACAAACTGGTAGTCTCACTACACCCTGAATGGCACCCCGGTTATCCTGAAAATGACGCTGAGTGTCCACTTGTCTGGTTACTCTGAACTGAGTACCCCTTACCATCTTTGCCTCATCCTCAATTCCTTTCTCCATCAGTGCTGCTTTCTCAACAAGGTCAATCACTGATGCATAGTACACCAGCTGATATCGGTTACGGATGTCCACCCGTAATCTTTTCATAAATTTCTTAACAAGACGACGCTCAGACACGTCTCTTCCAGAAAATCTTTTCAGACGGTTGAACTGCTGAGCATAATTCTTCACGGTTTGATTCCCATGCTCTAACTTCAGAAAATCTAACGCAAGTCGGTCTTCAGCCTCCTGCAGAAAATATTTCCGGTTGAACTCATGTGTGAAATCTTCCCACTGCATCACATCGCCCTTTGGCATGCCTATGATCACTCCTTCCCACCATTCATAAGCCTTGTCTCTCAGGTACTGCACTGCCAGCTCAACTTTGTACCCGACAGGACACCTGATCAACGCGAAGTTACGCTGCAACAGTTTCCTCCAACGGTCAGCCTTCAAGAAATCAGTCCCACCGCTGTAAGTCTCCATGCCGAACTCCCTCATAAGCTTCAGCACCTCATGGTAGGTAGGCATCTGCGGTTGGTACCCATTCACTGCTGGTGGCATATGCAGCTGATATCCATTCATTGGTGGCGGCATATACGGCTGAAATCCATTCACTGGTGGTGGTCACTACAGGAAAAACGGGTTTTAGTAGCGGCTGAAAACCGCTATCTAATGATATCATAGCCTTTAGTTAAACGTTCTATCATCGCCCGCAATAATAGCTCTGACACATTAGATAACGGTTTTATATGCTGCTATCGTATTTTCATTTATTATAACACATTTTTGTATGCTATTAAATACTCTATAATAATGCTTTCTTTTTGTCATTAATAGTATTATTCATATCAATCTAGAATTAGATTTTTAATTTTAAATTTAAATTTTAATTTTTAATTTCTAATTTTTAATTCTAAAAGCTTCAATTTTAATTTACAAAGATGACGATCAAAACAAAATTTACAAAGATAAAACAATTATCATTAGTAGTAAAATATTTTACAAAGACAACAACAACATATTAAATAAGTAAATCACTTGCAACAGAAATGGAATTTATCAAACTAGATGAAGCTAACTTCATCTTCTCGTCCAGTTCCTTTCTATGCTCCATCAAAATCCTTTTCAAGAGCCTCTTTCTGAAATGTAAAAGAAAAAAAAAAGACAATCAGATTAAAATCCTCACCTAAACCAACCAACGAATGCAAGTAAAGATAGTCAGAAAAGTATACAAGTAATAAAAATAAACTCAACAGTTAAAGTTTTGAAATCATGCTAATGTCAATTGAGTGGTACGAATTGAGGTTGTGATAGAAAAACTATACCAAGAGTATACAAAGTCAAGTGTGAAGATGATACAAAGACAGAAAACAAAGGGTCAAGGTCTGGAACTTCATAAATGAAATTAAGGCAGCAAATACAAACAATTAAGCCAGCTTTCAAGTAGCCATTTTCATGAATAATAGAATAAAACTGCAGCATATAAACTTAAACAATTACATCTAAGGCTCTGCAAGATACTGAGAAACAATTTAATCAAACATCAAATAGTGAAGTCGAAACCTCAACAATCTAACAATCCAAAAAGAGGCCAACAAAAATTAAACTCTATTAGATATTTAGATCAAATCTCAAACTAGATCTCTTAGATTCATACACACACAAAAACCAGCTGATGTTGCTTGATTTCTATCTATGTTTATTTTCATTTCTCACAATCTAGGGATGTAAAAAGCCATCACCATAATCAAAGAGCAGGATAAACACAAGCCGCGAAATTGATGAAATCAGAAATGAAAACGATGAGAACGATGCGATATAATTACTGTGACCTAAAGATAAAACACAGAATCACAAAAATCAGGGTCCGATCTAAATCAAAGAGCTGAAATACACAACACGGAGATCTAGAATCAAAATAACGAGATCGGGAGCCATGCTTAACGAAAATGAATGGAAATGAAAGAGATGAGGAAAATCCAAATAAGACCTTGCAGGGACGACCCTTGATGATGATGTGACCACCTTTACGGATGTTACCGGCCTGATGGGGATACGTCTTGGAATCTTCGGCATCACTGGACTCGAAGTGGTGCTCTTAATCCGATGAAGCGAGAGAACAACGGAGATGGAGGTAAGAGAAGAAGAAGATTTACTCGGGTCATGGTTGTTATTTCCCTATTCTCTAACCTCCATAAAAAAATAGTTTTTTTTTAAATCCGAAACTAAATTTTTTTTTAAATCCGAAATTCAAAAACTCCTTTTTTTTTAATTGTGAAAATTCGAAATCAGAAAATAATAACTATTACTATTATTTTTTTTAATCGATTCAAAATCCGAACAAGTCCCGGATCAGAACCGGTTTGGCTAACCTTACGTTCTGATACCAAATTGAGACAATCTTGCAATTTAAACCTAACTTGATTTACACTCATTTAACGGCTTTTAAAAGAATAACAAACTCATTAAACAATTAATTATTTTCTAAAATCTTTTATTAAAAATAAATGAACCAGGAACTCGAAATGTTATAATAATAAACTGAATATTAAATATTTGAAGAAAAATTATAATAAATATAATTAAAATCTTTATTAAGAGTAATTAAATAAAATACGCCCATGGTCCCCTGAAGCAACACCGCATCAACCGCCACAAGTATTACTCTTCGATCTCACCTGAAAAAAAAAAGAAAGAGGTGGGTATTGGTGGAAAAATACTCAGTGAGGATGCACTTAAGGAGCACACAAGATTCATAAACACATTATATGATATAGTAATAAGAGTATTCATAATATAGACATTGAACCCACGCAACATTCAACCTAAAATATAATAACTAATTTTATTATATAATATAATTCTAATATTTCATAATCAGATAATCACTCAATCATAGCAATCAACCTAGAGTTTCTATAACACATTCCCAAAGAACTTCCGTCAATGTACTCATTCTCTGACACTACCCATTATGGGCTTGACAAGTTACCGGTGCCACCACCCTCAACAGGCTTTGACTATGGCTCGTCAGCCTTTTCTCGATCACTACAGCTTCACAATATTCAATCCTTCACTGTATAGACCGTCAAACAAAGCCGTAAACAATCATGTTCACAGCAGTACAATAACAAGTTCTAACAACCTATCAATCAGGCAACTCAACATTTTCTCTAATCTCTAGTATCATTCATCAATCATCAATTAACAATCATCATTTATCAACCATATTCAATATCTATACCAAGCATACACTTATCACTAGACCAGCTAATGCATCAAATGAATCTGAAGAACACCACAAAGTCGAGTCTGAAGAAAATAAGTTGGTATCCAAGCTCTGTGATACACACAACACAAAAACTAGAATTTCAAATTCGCAGGTCCAGGCTGTTTCTTGGCCGAGACGATACAACGATAACTTTCGCAATTTATCTCGGAATCTGGATCTGAAAGTGGTTCTGGAAAGAGGGACCCAGATATAAAAATCAGTATATGGATAGCTATCTAGGTCCTTCTGGATCGACGGCAAATCCTCTCTCAAGTTGGCACTGCGAAACTGGAAAAATCAAATTTTCAGAAACAAATGATTTTTTTCGCCAACTTTCACCTCACGTAAAAAACGGAGCTTACCTCGGATTTTTGATCTGTAAACTGCTATGGATTTCTTGCAGCGAGATCTTTCCAGAGGTATAAAGATCGGCACCTAGCTTGATCTGAGTTGCTGGCAAATGACACAGAAAAACCCTGACTCAGACACGGTATTAAACTGAGGTTGCAGAGGTTTTTAGAGAGTTTCACTGCGTTAACTCTTTGTGCCTCTCAAAGGAATTTGGTTGGCCCTTTATATAGGGAGGGGGTCGAGCTACTTAGGTCTAGGGTGGAGAAAAAATGATAAAAATGCCCTTATTAACATTTAGGGCTTTATTTCTTCTCATGGGCTTTAAGGTTTGGGCTTATTCATTTTTTCTTCATAATTGGGATGTCACAGCTTGTGTAGGTCAGGGTTTGAACTTGTTGCATCCAAAGTATTCCTTGTATTACATCTCAGAATTAGCAACTAGGACCATGAGCTTGAATTTGTTTTGATGATCAATTCTTTCTCTCTCTTTAAAGAAATGTGAACTCCCAAACATTCTACCTCTCTCTCTCATTTGTTATAGTTTGCTTGAGGGCAAGCAGATGATAAGTGTGGGGGAGTTGATATATTCATATCTTTGCATGTTTAGGGTGCATTTTGATGTAGGCACAAGGAGAATCTCACTGGTGTCTACTTGAATCTCGGCCAAGAATTTGAGGTGTAGCTGGCTGAGAGCTCTTTCTACACCTAACGGGTAAGATGGTATGAAGGCGGCTGAGGTCTCACCACACAGATGGAATGAATTTACGTGATACTAAGCCATGGGTTTTCTTCTTTGGCCTTGGAGTTATCTCAACAAGAACAAAGGCTCACAAAGACAAACAGGTCTTAAAAAAATTTAAGTTTTTATTGATGATGAAAGGTGAAAAATGTTACATGGCTGTAGAGGGACTTATATATTGTCCAAGCGGCTTGACTCTAAAGAAAAAAGGCTCAATTGCGACAGGACTTGAAAAGGAAAAAGGCGACATTAAAGGAGATTACATTTTCTAGAATTAAGCTAAAATTCAAACTAAAATAAAAGGAAAATCACAGAAGAAAAAACAAGGCAAAGGTTAGTCAAACGATATAAATCAATTCAAAGACTTACCTTAGTTTGTATGCGCGTGCGTGTTGATATAGTAAGTGCATTCTGTCCTTGACTCCTTTGATGAATGTAGACTCTTTTGCGGTTCAAGTCCTGCGGGTGCACAGAAAAATAGATACTCCGGCCTTTAAATCTTGTAAAGCTCCAAAAATTCAATCTGATCCTCGCGTGGGCTTTAGCGAGCCATTGTTGGGCTTGTCCTTGTTTAAGGTGGACTCTATCTGGTCTGTGTCTTCCTTGGGCTGCACGGCTTCTTGGGCTGCGTTTAAGTTAAGTTGAGGTGGCCCGTTGATGTTGCGGTCCATGATCAAGTCTTTGTCTTGGCTCTCGGGTGTGTTTAAGACCTTAGTCACGTATGCATTGAATTTTTCATGAAGTGCTCTAGACCTTGATCGAGTCATTGGTAAGTCTGGTACAAAGGGGACATCTTGGGAGTGTTTGAGCTTGATGTTTTCATCATTCCCTCCCTCTTGAACTGGTTTCGACCTCAAAACATCGCCTTGACCTACATCAAAACAAGATAAATCAGTTAAATTGAATGAGGATGAAATGTTTAACTCACCTGGTAGCTTTAGGCGGTATGCGTTGTCATTGATCTTTTCAAGTATCTTGAAGGGGCCGTCTCCTTGTGGTGCAAGTTTGGAGTTCCTCTTGGTTGGAAATCGTTCTGGCCTCGTGTGGAGCCAAACCCATTCTCTCGGTTCGAAGACCACCTTCTTCCGATTTTTGTTTGCCTGAGTTTCATACTTCTCGGTCTTCTTTTCTAAGTTGTCTCAGATCTTCTGGTGCAGCCTCTTGATCACCTCAGCTTTGTTGATCCCTTCTAAGTTGATTGCTTCGGTTTATGGTAAAGGTATAAGTCCAATGGGGTGGTGGGATTAAAACCGTATACAACTTGAAATGGTGACTGCTTAGTGGCTGAATGAGTGGCCCGGTTCTAAGCAAACTCCACACATGGAATACTGTCGAGCCAGTTCTTCAGGTTGTTCCCTATAGTTGCTCTCAACAAGGTACCAAGCATGCGGTTCACAACTTCTGTTTGGCCGTCAGTTTATGGGTGGCAGGTGGTGGAGGACAACAACTTTGTTCCGTATTTTTTTCAAAAGATCTTCCAAAAATGGCTGAGAAACTTGGTGTCTTGATCAGAGACAATGATTCTTGGGATCCCGTAGAGTCGCACAACCTCTTTAAATAACAGATCGGTTATTTGCGTCGCATCATTGACCTTAGCACATGGCAAGAAGTGTGCCATTTTGGAGAATCTGTCCAACACAACAAAGATGGAGTCTTTGTTCCGGATCTTAGGTATCTGAGGACAAAGTACATTGAGATATCGACCCAAGGCATCGTGGGTATTGGCAAATGCATGTATAGGCCGTGAGGTTGTAGTCTTGACTTGACTTGCTTGCAAATCACGCAATTAGAACAAAACTGATCCACGGTTTTCTTGAGGTGTGGCTAGTAGAAATGCTCCTTGAGAATGTCCAAAGTCTTGTCCCTACAGAAATGACCCATCAATCCCCCACTGTGTGCTTCTCGTACCAGCAGCTCTCTTAAAGAACATTGGGGAATGCACAGCCTCTTTTCTCTGAATAAGAATCCTTGGTGTTTGTAGAATGACCCGTACGCTCCCTTCTCGCAATTCTTGTAGATCTCTACGACCTCTTGATCCTCTTCATATAGGTCTTTGATGTATTCAAAGCCTAATACCTTTGTTACATAGTTGAGATCAGCAAGTGTCTCCTTGAGAGGGCATCAGCGACTATATTTTCCTTTCCCTTTTTGTATTTGATAACATAAGGGAAAGTCTCAATGAATTTGAACCATTTGGCGTGTCTCTTCTTCAGTGTGGTCTGTCCCCTTAAGTGCTTTAGTGTATCATGATCGGTCTGAATCACACATTCTGTAGAGATGAGATAGTGTTGCCAAGTTTCCATAGCTCGAACTAATGCATATAGTTCTTTGTCGTAGGTTGGGTACTTGAGTGTGGCTCCACTCAGCATTTCACTGAAGAATGCTATTGGTCTGCCTCCTTGAGTTAAAACTGCTCTGATTCCCATGCCTAATGCATCGCATTCTACTTCAAAGGTCTTGTTGAAATCGGGTAAGACTAAAACAGGTGCCTCGGTTTACTGTTGCTTCAAGGCTTTGAATGCTTACTCCTGTTCTTCACCCCAGCTCAATGGCACGTTTTTTCTTGACTACAGCTGTCAAAGGGGCGGCCACTGTGCTGAAATCTTTGGCAAACCTCTGATAGAAGCTTGCTAAGCCGTGGAAGCTCTTGATATGGCTAAGACTAGTTGGTGTATGCCATTCTTGAATCGCTTTGATCTTCTACTCGTCTACTTGCAATCCCTGGGAACTAACAATGAAGCCTAGCAACACAAGACGGTCAGTGCAAAAAGAGCACTTCTTGAAGTTGGCATAAAGACTTTCTTGTCGAAGGGTCTTTAAGACAAGCTCAAGGTGCGCTAAGTGATCTGATAAGCAATTGCTATAGACAAGAATATCATCAAAGTAAACAATAACAAACTTACAGATATAGGGTCTAAGAACCTGGTTCATGAGTCTCATGAAGGTGCTCGGTTCATTGGTGAGGCCGAATGGCATAACCAGCCATTCATATAGACCTTGTTTGGTCTTGAAGGCGGTCCTCCACTCATCTCCCTCCTTCATGTGTACTTGATGGTACCCATTTTTTATATCGATCTTGGAAAACACTGTGGCTTCACTTAGCTCATCTAGCATGTCATCGAGTCTTTGTATGGGGTGCCTAGATTTCACCGTAATGTTGTTGATCGCCCTACAATCTACACACATTCTCCATGTCCCATTCTTTTTGGGCACCAACAAGACAGGTACTGCACAAGGAGTAAGGCTTTCCCTCACATATCCCTTGGCCATGAGCTCTTGCACTTGTCTTTCAAGTTCTTTGGCTTCCTCCGGGTTGACTCTATATGCGGCTCAGTTTGGTAATGGAGCACCTGGAATGAAATCTATTTGGTGTTCTATACCTCTTATGGGTGGTAGACCCTCAGGTATTTCTTGGGGGAACACGTCCTTGTTGCTGTCTAGCAACTTGGTTAATTGTGGTGGTAGTTCAAAAGCTGATCCACCATCAATAATTAAGTTGCATACCTTTCCCTTTATAGTGCAGCGAGTGTGGAAAATGTTTTCTCTTTGAGCTGTTTCTTCTGGTTCCACCATCACGCTTAGGACTCTCCTGGTTACTAGTAGTTCTCTGGAATCAGGGTACTCCATCTCGTTTTCTCCTTCGCTCATGGGATCGTTGTCAGCCTCATCTTGGGATTCATATTCTCCAGCAGGTGTGAGAACCATGGTCCTTAGATTTGGGCAATCTCTCGAGATATGTCCCCTGCCTTGACACTTCAGATAAGTAATATCTCTAGTGCGAGAAGTATTGACAGCCTTACCTGACTCGTTTCTGGTGTTTTGGTTTTGGTCAACTGGTTTCCCTTTGAAACGAGACTCAACCTCCACGGCTTTCTCTTTGTCTAAGGGTTTACTTTGGTTGCTTGCGTTCCAAGTGTTTGTTGCTCAGTTACGGTTTGTGGAGGTTTTACGCTTGACATGTTGCTCCGCTTGTATGGACAAATGATAGAGATCTTTAAAGTCATGGTAAACTTGTCTCTCCACCTTTCTCGCTAGTTTATCTTGGAGTCCGTCTAAGAATTGATCCATGAGTGTCTCCTCATCATCATCAAACCCTAGTCGGTTTCTTAGGTGCTCAAACTCGTCATAGTACTCCTCCACCGTCTTGTTTCCCTGTGATAACTTACGGAATCATTTTTGTAAGTCTCTAATATAATGTGGGGGGATATACCTATCCCTCATAAGATATTTCATCTCATTCCAAGAGCTCAGGGGTCTCTGCCGGTTTCTCCTTCTAGTGGACACAACTCTGTCCCACTAAGTGAGGGCGTGATCAGTGAGTTGAGCTACCGCTAGTGACACCTTCTTAGCACCAGTGTAATCATAATATTCAAAGATATGGTCCATCCTTCTCTCCCAATCCAAGTAAGCTTCAGGATCGGTTTTCCCTGCAAAGCTAGGTGCATTAAGTTTCACATCATAGCTATTTTGGCGTTGAGGAGGTGGTTCCTATTGTCTATCCTCCCTGTCGGAGTCATCATCAAACTCAAGGTGGGGTGCTCTTTGTCTTCTGATTCTAGCCGGAATATCGAGTGGTTCTTGGTGTCGTCTATTTCCTATTGGTTCTTCTTGACGTCTCCTCTCACCATCACCCACCGTCTCTCCATGTTCATAAACTCGGTGAGTTTGGTCTTCAAGGTTAGTTGTAGTGTTTTGGTGTTTGTTTGCACGAAACACGGTGCATCACCACCGAGCCTCCCACTTCTGATGGGTTGAAATCGTATTGGATTCTCAACTCGGTTCAATCTTTCTCCTACGGTTCGAAGCTCTTCACACATCTCACCCACACTACCAAGTGCTTGACGCAGCTCCCTGATGGAAGCCATCATCCAGAGTATGCAATGCCATATACTCAAGTGATGAGAATTCTGCTTCTGTTTAGGAAATTGAATATCTTCTCTATGGCAAAGTGTCTAATGAGTTAAACCCCAGCACTGAGGATGAGGAAGCCATTATAGAAGACTCTAAGAACATGTTCTATGATCTCAATGAGGACATTGAGACAGAAGGTGGGGAGGAAGCCTGTTTTGTTCAGAATTGTAATGATTTTGTTCAGAAATAGAATGATTCTGAGTCAGTTGCAAATGGACAGCAAGTTTATCAAGAAGAGCCAAAAGATAGAGTCTCCAGCCTTGATTCATCAGTGGTGAAGCTTAAATCCCTCCTAAAGCTAGGTAACCCACAGAAATTCACTATCTCTTGCTCTCTTGGAAAATTCAAGGTTGAGACTGCTTTGTGTGACCCTGGATCAAGTGTTGGTGTGATGTCTCTAGACATGGAAGAGAGACAGGGAATCAAGACTCTCAAGCATCACCCTACTTCAATTACCTTTGGAGATTCCCACTCAAAGAAACCACATGGGATCCTTGAAAACTATCCACTTAGGGTTGGTGAATACATAATCCTCACTTATTTTGTAGTCATGAAGATGAAGAAAACCAAAGAACTTCCTCTATTGCTTGGAACTCCATTTCTCAACAACACATGAGCAAGAATTCACTTTGATACTCAGAGTGTGGTGCTCACAAAGGTAGATAAAGAAGTCTCTTACCCTGTTAAGCCCCAATCAGCTGATTTTTGTGGTACTGTTGTTAAGGAGGTGGATAAGTTCAAAGACTATGAGATGAAATATGTGGGAGGCATTGGTATTATAGAAGAAGCTCAACCCCTTTCAGCTATGGGGAAGAAGAACGAACCCTAAATCAAATCTGAAGTTAAGTATGCAGATGGGGATCCCTTTGTTAGGGAAGAAGCTTGCTTAAACTCTTTTTTCCCTACACCAAGTGAGGAAGAGCTGAGCAACAACAAGGCCAATGGTTCAGGATTAAAAGGAAAGAATCCAAAATGCACCAAACAATCCACCCTTGAATCTTCTTCTCAAGCCTTCACTCTCACTCCTTGCAAGTTTGATGGTGGAGCTTTAGGCTACAAGGTTCAATGCAATGGAGGATCAAGACCATTTGCTGAGATCAGGGAAGTCCTCACTCAAGCAATCATAGACAAGGGAGCTCTGGGTGTTCAAGAGCTGATGAACAAGGGGCTCAGGTTTGAAATCAAGGACAAGGGATCTGATGGTGTTCCAGAGCTGATGAGTAAAGACATATTTCTTGAATTCACGAACAAGACAAGGAGCATCAATGCTCCTCCTCCCTCACTAAGAAAAGAGTATGAAAATTCAAACTTAGTGACTTTAAAAAAGTGCTCTTTGGAGAGACCCCAAGCTTATCCTTGTACATAATATTTAATCTTTTCTTTTTATGTTTTAGGATGTTTTGATGTGTTTTATGGAGTGGTCTCAGGTTATAAATGTCTGGAAAATAACTGGGCTTTCGGACAAGGTGAAAAAGAACCAACAACAGGTGAGAACAATGCTTAAGGGCAATGAAACATGCAGATGCGACCTTTGTTGCTGATGAGGTGCTGCTGGTGAGCTAAGTCGCAGCAGGGCAGCAGGGATCATTGCCAAGAGAAAAAAAATTCGCTTGATTCTGCTACTGGGCTGCTGCGTCTCAAAAAATCGCAGCAATGAGACCAAGAAAGACCAAAAACCATTCGCACCAGGCTGCGACTTTGGAGCTGCTGGCGAGCCGACACACAGCAAGAAGGATGCCCAAGACAAAATCCATTCGCTTCATTCTGCGAGTGAGGAGCTGCTGGTGAGGTGACTCGCAGAAAAGTAGACATGACCAAGATCAGCACATTCACTTGTTGCTACTGGTGAGATGTTGCTAGTGAGCTGGGTCGCAGCAAGGATTTCCAATCAAACCAAATCAATCTCCAGTGATGTCTAGCCTCATCTGATGCAGATATTCACTCCTACTTTTCATAAACAACACATCAAGTATCACTCCAAACACTTGTAAATGAGCATTTAGAATATTTCAGCTGTCATTTGCATTTCATGTTTGTTTATCCTCTTTCTCATTCTTTTATAACACAAGGGACTGTGTTATTTAAGTGTGAAGGAAGGTTTTTTTGTTTACTAATCATGTTTTCTATGGTCTTATTTTCTCTTTTGCATATTGAGTCTCATTTGGTCATGCATAGCATCTAAGTGCATAGAAAAACCAAAATGTTTTGATAAATTTGAAAGATTTTCACAAAAAATGTTCTTTTAGTTTCATTCGCATTTTAGGATTGAGTCTAGATTGCATCTCATATAAGTTTGCATCATTTTCATGGGATTAATGTTAGGTTTTTTTGAGAGAGTATCATCTTAAGAGTTTAGTTCATGGCTCTAGTTATTAGTTCTTTGATGCTTGCAAGTGATGAAATGTGTGACATTGTTTATACCTTGGTTGAAGCAAGCTTTGAATTGAACTCAGCCTTAGCAAGTGGAACTTAGAACCTGACTTTCAATTATCATGTGATGCTTTCTTAGATGAACTTGTGGATAGAATATACATAATTAGATTATCTTTCCCTTTTTGCCACTCTTGTTAGTCCAAAAAGGCTCAAATATCTAAAGAGATAAGAAAAGAGGCTAGATGGTGCAAAGTGAGAAAGAGCTAAGTGTAAAGTTTAGACCCTAAAGCCAGTGTTTGAAAATGAAAGTTGAATCCCCTAGTGAGAAAAAGAATGAGAGTGAAGTGAGAAATGGGTTGAGAAGACAATGAAAGCCTTGGAGAAAAGGTAGCTTAGGTGTGTTCTTCATGGGTTTAGAGTTAAGGTGAAAGATCAATTTGGGGCATTGGGTATTTGGGAGTCTATTCTTGTATGCATCAGTTGCTTTTTACCCTTAGCATTTTGTTGAAGTTCATTCCTTCACAGAGAGATCCTTGTGCTGAATTGAACCCACATATGCATTGAATGGGATCATTTTTATCTCATAACCTCATCCTTAGCCAAGCTTGTTTATTTGAGTATGCATCACTTGATCCCCATGGTTACAACTTAATGAATGTTAAAAGGCTGAGGGATAAGAATGTTTGTGTAAATCAGGGCTTGAACTTGCTCCAAGAGTATTCCTGGCATTTCATTTCAGTAGTAACTAGGACCATGAGCTTGAATTCTTTTGATGATGAATTATCTCTCTTTAAAGAAAAGTGAACTACTAAACTCCAAACCTCTCTCTCATTTGTTCTAGTTTGCTTGAGGGCAAGCAAATGATAAATGTGGGGGAGTTATCTTTTCATATCATTGCATGTTTATGGTGCATTTTTAGTCTAAAAATAGAGTCTCATGCATACATTTTAGATAGATTCTTTATGTTTTGTCCTTGTTTTATGGTTTTAGGATTTTGCATTAGGTCCAAGAGAGAATTTCATGTTTGGAGTGATATTCATGTGTTTTGGAGCTTATTTGGAGTAGGAAAGATGGAACCAGTGGAAGAAATGGTGAAAGAAGGTGAAGAAATGATGAAATGGGTATTTGGAGATTATCAGCCAAACTGTGTACCATGGGTAGGATTTCTTGGCCAAAACGCTTACCGCGGGAAGGATTTCTCGGCCAAAACCTGAACCACATGCATATTCTGTCGGCCAAAATTCACAGGTGCCGATACGCTTCAAAGATCGCGTTATCGGATAGGCTTCCCATCTGATTCTGCTTCCGAGGTCTTCATTAAAAGTTAATATAATTGAATCACAGTTCTAGAACAATTGGAGTCAATGGATTTGGAGCAGTGAGCTGGAAGATATAACCAACAGAAGATGAACCTGTCTTGCATCCATTCCGGACCGATACGATGCACTTCAAAACTCATCCAGGACGAAGCCCTTCCCTTCCGATACAGTTTATGGCGCCTTTACCAAGATTTGAGAGCTTTGTAACATATTTCCAGAACGCTTGGAATCATCTCATTTGGAATGTTGAGTTGCAAGATATCCCAAACGAGAAACAGACATGTCCCGCAGCAAGAAACTAGAACCTCCTAAGCCGATGCAAAGAACCGCTTACTAGAGAGCCTTTCTCTCCTCGGATGCACCCGCACTCTTAAGAAAAGTTCTACATAATTGAGCTGCCTTCCTTCTGGAGTTTGTCCCGAGTCGTTTGGACCCATGTCCCATAAGTTATGCCAGCTCAAATGCAAGTTGGACCGAGAAAATGTGAAATGCTGCAACTTGAGTGTTGCGACTAGGCTGACTCGCAGCAACATGTGTTTCATTCTGGAAATTATTCTGCGAGTGATGCTAAGACAAAGGTGACCCGGAGCAGATAGAGAAAAGCCACAGATCAAATTTTCTAAGTGTGGAAACTTGCTGTGACTCAGGTGCTGCGGGTGGAGAAGGAGAATACCTGACCCACAGGAAGGTTCGCTTCAGGCTGCGACATGAGAGCTGCGGGTGAAGAAAAAAAAAGACCTGACCCACAGGTACACTCGCTTCAGGATGCGAGTAAGGTGCTGCGGGTGAGAAGACTGGAACCGAGCCGCAGCAAAACTTCATCAACCCAACAAAAGGGGGTCAGTACCCAGATTGTTATGGGCTGACCCGGTTCAAACCAAGACTCTATAAATACATTTTAGGGTTTGATGCTGCAAAAGTAGGGTGTTGTTTAGTAAGCTTCAGGTTTTAAATTAATAACCCCTAAATGTCTGCAAGTGCATAGATGTGCATTGTAGTACTTAGGATATCGCTCAACAGAGACTTAGTTGTTTCAGTACGAATTCATGCTAATGTTTAAATAAGTCTAGAACTAAAAAGAAATTGGTTTTGGTTTTGCGTTGTCACTAAATATAAAATAAAAGGCAAAGCAAGTGAAAACAATTGAAAACGAAAACAGGTAAAAGCAAGTAAAAATCAAAGACGAATGAAAGTAGGGAAAAATCGAGGGTTGTAAGAAATGGAAAACAAACACTGGGCGCAAGGGTATCACAGGGATTCATGAACTAAACCTATGTTGAAATTAAGGTAATCGACTACGTATGTACTATAACTCGAGGCACAGAAGTATGAATAGCCCACTTTTGTAGCACTAAACAACTATCTCTCGCAATCCTGACCAGTTGGTTTCCACTCTGATCTCGGAAGGGAGTAGATGCAATAATTTGAACAAGACTCATCAACATTCACAAATCACCAATAGGTAGGTTTCCACTCCTATAGTAGAATTGCTCGTTTCACCCTAGGCCAGAAAACAGATTAATGCTTTCGCAACAAATCATATCTAAATCGAATTCCAAATGGCCAGCAGAGAATCACGCAGTAAAAATAAAGGTAAACGAAGAACACCTACAAGATTATAAAATCTAAAATCTATCTATTCATAGATGAGACACACGAAATTCCCTTTGAAAAATCCCTTTAAATCCAACTGGGAAACTACTCAAACATATTGTAACAAAACATCATGAACGTATTGAGATTCCTGGAAATTAAAAAGAACAAAGAAGAAAAATGAAGAACAGAGTTACAGGTGGAGGCGTGATGATGCTCTCCCTTGGCGGCTCCTTCTTTGAAATCGACGGATACTCTCTAGGGTTTTTGTAAAACGCGTAAACAGACTCTCCACTTGCCCTTTAGAATGACCTAAAGGGGGGTATTTATAGCTTCTGGAAATGTCTTGGACACTTAAGGCTTCAAAAATAATAAAAGGACTCGATTTGGGCTTTAATTACGTCGTATGGGAAGTGGACGTTGTCTGGCCGCTGTCGCGGTGCTTGTACCCGAGGGAAAACATGCTTTGGCCGCAGTCCCGGCTTGTGCCATCTTCCAAGACTGCATTTTCTGTCTTTATTGCATTGGGAGTATCTGAATATCTAACCGTCGGATTGTCTCGAAACAAAGTGCATTAGAAATCTGGTTGTATCCTTTATGTTGTCTCAGATTTTGGGGGTGATCAGACGGTTAGAAGGTCTTCATTGCTTGCCATACTTCTGAAAGTCTGCATTTATCCAAAATCGCTCATTTATTCCAAATTGCATATCTTTTGCTAAGTTTCCTGAAAAGTTGTTTGAAACTCTAAAACATTGAAAACACTTTAAAAACCATTGAGAACAGAGTTAAAACACCTGCATAAGACATCATTATGATCCATAAAAGTGATCAAAATACGGTGTTATCAACTCCCCCAGACTTAAATCTTTGTTTGTCCTCAAACAAGCTTAGATGAAGCCAGAAAAAAATATTTATTTATTTTTTAAAAAAATCGCAGGAACTGAACAATATCTCAGTGACCGTCTTTCTAAACCATAACTTATCGTGGAACATCTATTTGGATCTAGTCTAGAAAATTCTCACCAAAATACAAGTAAAACTAGTCCGTTAATCCGTCATGCAAAAATCTACATACTTAGATCTAATTTCCAGTCAACTAGCTCTCTACATTCATTAAGTGTAGTAGTGAATTCTCATCAAAGACATTATTCAGGGTAGACGTTTGGCATTAAGGGCTGTTTAAGTGGTGGAGTTTAAGTGTTTCGGATTACCTGAAGAATCTGGAAAATACAAGATATTATGCAAAACCGCAAGAGAGAGTAGACCTGTTGATGTCCACAATTTGCAGTCACTTCTCTTCGCCAAATGTTGTTGCATAATCCTACCTCTATTGTTGAAAAACAGCTGTTCCCCCAAACTTAGATATTTTCCGGGAATCAGAAATATGATCTCCAAAACTCCAAATAATTAGACACTAGCTTGCCTCAAGTATAAAACTCGATCCTCCTAGGCTCTCTAAGGTTTTATATTTCCTTTCTCTTCTTATTTTTCTTTCCTCCCTTTTTCAGATTTTTTTTTTTAGGAAGGGGAAAACAACCTTTAATAGAGAGAGAGAGAGAGAGTCTAAGGGACGAAATTGTACCAAGATTTCGAAGTTTTTTCCCAAGGCAAACTGAGTTTTCTTCTTTTGTTGAATTATTCCGGTAAAATTGCACGTCTCCGTCTTCAGTGACTGAAAACCGCGTTGATCCTCCTTTTCTTCGAAGTTTTTGCACATATCTGCATATAAGACACTGGAAAACAAGAATCCATATGGTTCGAAAGAAGATGGGTGGAGGTAGAGAATAAGCTAAAGGTGAACTAGCCATTCAGAGTTAACAAAGAGTGGTAAAAGGGTAAAGGAGTCCTGAATGTATGATTGGTTTCTGATAACATCTGATTTGGACCACTTTTATGGATCACTTCCAATGTCTTATTGCAGGTGTTTTCACTCAGTTTTAAAGGTTTTTAAGTGATTTCCATGTTTTAGAATATTAAAAGAGTTTTCAGGATATTTTGACATAAGGAATGCACTTGGGAGAAAAAAGCACAACTATGTTTAAATTCAGACCGTCGGAAGTTTGGAAATACATGGAGGCATTCCCACCGTCTGATGATCTCCAAATTTGGACACAAGATAGAGGAGAAAACCAGATTTCCAATGCAAATAGAGTCAGAGCAATTCAACGGTTAGATCTCCAGATATGGTCGATGCATTGAAGGCAAATCAACACAGTCGGTAGCTCACCTGCTGCCAAAACATCATACGCCGGGGGTGCAACATCATACGCGGGGAGCGTATTTCCGAGCCTCAGAAGCTTATTTTAAAGCCCAAGTCATTTCCATCATTATTCCTGCAACTCCTAGGCGTTCCCGAGGACTCAAGACACTATATAAACCCCTTTTAAGTCATTTAGAAGGGTGTGCCACATTTTTCACCAGGAACCCTAGAGAGAGAGACTCGCAGTGAAGAGGAGTCTAGGGTTATTAATCTTCTTGGAGTCTTTCCTTCATTATTTTTCCCTATGCTGTTTTTTTTTCTAGCCGCTTAGAAACTGATCTCAGTAATTGGAGCCACGAGAGTGCTTTATCGAATTACCAGACCTAGAAGTGATCGAGCGAAGTCGCTATAGGAGACGGAAGCTACCTCTAGAGAATTGTGAGGTTGACGAATTCTGTTTTTAATGCATGATCTTATTCGCGGCATGAGAGCGAGAGTTAATTGCCGAGTTGAGTGATTTGTTGATTAGGGTGGCGAGAGTAGGCTAATCATACACGTGCCTATTCGAGTTCGGGATCCTCACTAGATGATTACCTTTATCGATTTGTTTGTCTTTTGATCAGTTCATGAACCCCTGCGAAAACCCTTTAGACCCAGCGTTTAGTTCTTATTGTTTTACAGCCTTTTCATTTCATTTGCATTTAGATTTAGTGATACCAAAACCAAAACCCCCCCCCCCCATTTTGTTTGTTCTACCAGTCTTAAGTGTTGATTGATTCGTACTGAAAGCTCAAAATCTCTGTGGTTCGACCCCTAAGTACTACAGCGTACATCTATGCACTTGCAAATATTTAGGGTTATAAATTTAAAGCGTGAAGCTAGAAGGAACCCTTGATTCTCTTAGCATCAAGTTTTTTGGCGCTGTTGCCGGCGAATCTCTGCTTAATTCTATAGAACTCTTTCTAATTTTTATTTTTATTTTATTTTTCAGGTACTTTCTCGATAAGGGGTAGGAGACATATGCCTGATCCTATCGCTGGAGAGCACCCTTTTCTGAATGGTGATCCATCAAATGACGAGCTTAATAACCCAATCGATGATGGCAACAAAGCGATTGGAGAACTGAAAAAAAACCAGAAAGGGAGAACAGCTGATTGGAGAATGTGACGCAGCCCACAAACTTTTTGCAGACAGGCATGCAATTCGACCACCTCTGCCTAATGATTGCGACTCTGAAGCAAAGGTACAATACATTAGCTATCTCAAAAGGTATAATGATTTTCTCACAAAACACCCTATATATCACATTGAGAACTTTGAAGAACTGTGTTCAACCATAATGAGAAATACTGATTACCATATGTGCGTCCTTTTTTCATTCTCTCTAACTGGTAGAGCTAGTAAATGGCTTAAAACTTTGCCACATGTGTCCATAAAGACGTGCAAAGAGTGTAGAGAAGGTGAAGAACTGTGAGGTGGAGAGGAACTTCCAAACCCAGGAGATGATGCCAACTGCTGATGTTTACCAGATTGAAGAGGCTGAGCAGAATCAACTCCACCAAGGGGTGGGAGCCTCTCAAATGTGGAAAAACTAGTGCCCACCATGGGTGGGAAGCCTTTGTCCACGGCCAAGAAGAGATTCACCATGGCCGCGACCACTTCACCCCCGGCCAACCTGAATATCAACCTCCTTTCCAACCTTCTTTCAAGCAAACCCAATCTGATCATTTCAATCCTGCATTTCCTCCTTATTATTCTTTTTCCAATATTGAAGAACTTGAAAAAGAGGTTAATAGACTCAAAAAGGAGATGCAGAGTCAATAAAAAAGGCATGAGGATGCTATTAACAAGCTCTCCACCCATTTTCTTCTTCAGATTAGTGATGAATCAAAGGAGACGGATTCCTCCGTTAATGATCTTGATGAACTTTTTTCTGAAAGAATGGATAAGTTCGAGACCTCTGATCACTTAAAAGCAATTACACACAGGAGTGGTTTAGCTTACAAGGAACCAGAGTACCCAAAAAGATTTTGAGGAAAGAGAAAAAAGAGGAATTTCAGCTAATGAAGAGGAAGATTCAGTAGTCAAGAAAGAGGGAGAAAAGGAAAAGGAAGACACTTCTCAAGAAACTCTTGGAGAAGATCCTTTACCACCTCCTCTTACTCGCTTCTACAAGCACAAACCACCATACCCACGAGCTATGTAAGGACCAAAGAAGGAGAAAGAAAGGGCTAAGCTAAAAGAGATAATCGAGCAGTTAAATGTGAGATTACCTTTCATTGAAACTGGTGCAATGATACCTGCTCTTAGGAAATACATGAAGGGCATTCAAACCAATTCTTTAGAACAATAAAAAGGCGTTATGATGATAACTCATTAATGTAGTTCCATCTTACAATACCACGTCCCCCAGAAGAAAGAAGATCCGGGAAGTTTTGTACTCTCTTGCCCAATCAGGAATATGACTTTCGAACGTTCTCTCTGTGATTTGGGATCAAGCATCAACATGATGCCACTCTTAGTTGTAAAAATTTTAGGATATCATACTTTCCAGCCCACAAATATCTCACTGATTTTTGCCGATCGATCAGCCAGACAGCCGGAAGGAGTCCTGGTTGATGTATCAGTCATGATAGGAGAAAACTGTATACCGACTGATTTCGTGGTGCTCGAATTAGAAAGGGTACCCAAGGATCCTCTCATACTCGGTAGACCTTTCTTATCAACTGCAGGGGCAATAATATATGTTCCGGAAGGAAAAGATAGACCTCCATTATGCAGTTTGATATGAACAAAAGTCTTGGGAAACCCACTTTAGATGGCAGACTTTGCTGGATTGACGAGCTTGATGAGATCACTGAAGAAGTTTATGAAGAACTTCTTCTTGATGATCCTTTAAAAATCATCCTCACCACCACAAATGATGATCACAACCTACTTAAAGAAGTTTTGAAAGGGTGTGCGCAAATGCTTGATAAAGTCGAGGATTATGCAAAACTGGTGAACTACCTCGACCTGAATAAGAAAACTCACATCCCTACCCCTCCAAAGGATACCTTGGCAGCTATAAACGACCCATGGAGCGAGCTCAAAGCCCCAAAAGTCGAGCTTAAACATATTTCTGATGGACTCAAGTATGCTTTTCTTAGACCAAATTCAACTTACCTTGTCATAATAAATTCCGGTCTGAGCGCTATGTTGTTGAATGAGTTAAGGAAGCATAGGAAAGGCATAGGTTATTCTCTTGATGACATACAAGGAATTTTCCCAGACCTTTGTATGCACAAGATAAATCTTGAGGACAATGCCAAAAATTCGATTGAAAGCCAAAGGAGATTGAATCCAAACCTTATGGAAGTAGCAAAGAAGGAGATCATGAAACTTTTGGAAGTAGGCATTATATTCCCTATTGATGCGATTGTAAATGGGGTTGGTTGTTTTTTGATTTACTAAGCTTCAGGTTTTAAATTTATAACCCCTAATTGTCTGCAAGTGCACAGATGTGCGCTGTAGTACTTAGGGTATCGATCCACAGAGACTTAGTTGTTTCAGTACGAATTCAACGCAACGCTTAAATCAGATTAGAACTAAAAGGTTTTGGTTTTGGTTTTGGGTTTTTGTTGTCACTAAATCTAAACTAGAAAGCTAAACAAGTAAAAGCAATTGAAAGTGAAAGCAATAAAGCAAGTAAAAATCGATTAAACAAAAGCGAATGAAGGCAACTAAATGGCGATTAAACTAGGCGATTGAAAGCAAAGAACAAGCAAATGAAAAGCAAACTAAATTGAAGGTTGTAAGCAATGAAAGAAAAACGTTGGGGCTCAAGGGGTTTCGCAGGGGTTCATAGTCTATGCTAGGTCGATTTTAAACAAGTGATAAAGGTAATCAACTACGTATGTTCTAGAAATCGAGGCACAGAAGTATGAATAGCCTACTTTCGCAGCACTAAATAACTACCTCTCGCAACCCTAATCAGTAGGTTTCCACTCTGATTCTGGAAGGGAGAAGATGCAATAGCAGAACAAGACTCATCAACATTCACAACTCAACTACAGGTAGGTTTCCACTCCTATAGAAGAATTGCTCGTTTCACCCTAGTTCAGACAATCAATAAAAGCTTTCTCAACATATCATATCAGATCGGCTTCTAAGTGGCCAGCAAAGAATCACGCAGTAAGATTAAAGGCAAACGAAGAACATCTAGAAGATTATAAATCCTAAATCTATCGATTCATAAGCAAAGACACATGAAATTCCCTTTGAAAAATCCCTTTAAACCCAACTGGGTAACTACTCAAACATATTGTAAACAATCATCACAGAGTATTGAAAGTTACAGGAAATTAAAGAAAAGAAGGAAGAAGAACGAAGAACGGAAGCGACGACGGAGGCGCGATGATGCTCTCCTCGGCGGCGGCTCCTTCTTCTGATGCGGCGGCCTCCTCTAGGGTTCCAGCCGAAATCCCTCTTTCTCTATCTCTAAGTTGTCTAAGTTTCGGTCTCCCCTCTTTAGAATGACCTAAAGGGGGTATTTATAGCTTCTAGGGTGGTTCTGGACACTTAGGGCTTCAAAAATAACGAGAGGAATTGATCTGGGCTTTAATTAAGTTGTCAGGAAAGTGAACGACCAAAGTCCGCGGTCGCGGTGGCTCTACCCGCGGGAAAATGGGTGTTTGCCGAGGTCCCGACACTTGCTCTCTTCCGGAACTGCATTTTCTGTCATTCTTGCATCGGGAGTATCTGAAGATCTAACCGTTGGATTGTCTCCAAACCAAGTGCATTAGAAAGCTGGTTGGATCCTCTATGTTTTCTCAAATTTTGGGGGTGATCAGACGGTGAGAAGGTCTTCATCGCTTGTCATACTTCTGACGGTCTGCATTTATCCAAAATTGCTCATTTGTTCCAAATTGCATATCTTTTGCCCAAGTTTCCTGTAAAGTCTTTTGAAACTCTAAAACATTGAAAACACTTTAAAAACTTTGAAAACAGAGTTAAAACACCTGCATAAGATACAATTATGATCCATAAAAGTGGTCAAAATACGGTGTTATCAACTCCCCCAGACTTACCTTTTTGTTTGTCCTCAAACAAACTTAAGTCAGGAAAGAAATTTTTGAAAAATCGCAGGAACTAAACAATATCTCAGTGACCGTCCTTCTAAACCATAACTTATCGTGAAACATCTATTTGGATCTAGTCTAGAAAATTCTCACCAAAATACAAGCAAACTAGTCCGTTAATCCGTCATGCGAAAATCTACACACTTAGATCTAACTTTCAGTCAACTAGCTCTTAACATTCATTAAAAATCTCGGTGGTTCTCATCAAAGAAAGTCTAGGCAAGGCAATCTAGGCTAGGTATAAAAAGGGTTATTCTAGGGGTAAGGCTTAAAGTGTTTACGGGTTACCTGAAGATCTGGAGAATGCAAGATATTATGCAAAACCGCAAGAGAGAGTGAAGCTGTTGGTGATCACAGTTTTCAGTCACTTTCTTCTTGCCATAGATTACTGGTCTTCTTCCTCAGGTTCTCTCCTAACTCCCCCAGACTTAGATTTTTGTAAATCTTTCAAAAACATAGCTCTATAAACGCTTAGTAGATTCTTCTTGCTCCACAAATTTCGACAATCTAGGACTCATTAGGCTTTTTGTTTCCCTCTCTCTTTTCATTCGTTTTTTTTTTTTTTTTTTTTGAAAGAGAAGGAACACCTTTAGATATAGAGTCTTAGAGAGCACGAAATTACCAGTTAAGATTTGTCTTGTAAAGCTTCTTGATGTTTCTGATACTCTTCCTTCCCAATTCCATTCAGTCTCCTTTGTGAGTGACTGAAAACTGCGTCGCTCCTCTTCTCTCCGACGTTTTTGCCCATATCTGCTGATATAAACTAAAGAGAGAATGCACGAGGATTGAAAACAAGGGTTTTGGGTTTAGGGTATGGTACCAGATAAAGATAAACTGGTCATCTAGGACGACAAAGAGTGGTAAAAGTAAGGGTAAAAGACGTCCTAGATGTGTATGTCGATGCCTGCCTAAAATCAATGATGATAAAATTAAATGTCAATATTAAGGTCAAATAAAATGAGCTAGTATATCCTGTCAGAAAGAATCTCCATGAATAGAAGTCCTCTGGTGGGATTTCGTAATGCAAGTACTTAGCTACCGCCTAGTCTAGGCCTAAATCACAAAAAGAGCAAAAACGAGGAAATAGCGTAGAAGCACACTGGTCTATTTCATCATAGTAATGTTTACTGTGTTCCTGGTTTGAAAACTTTTTGAAAAAACATTTTGAAAAATTTTTATGTGTCCAAAACAAACTCAAAACAAATCAAATTTTCATTAGTAACGGATGAACATCCTCCCCCAGACTTATTTCACACTGTCCTCAGTGTGATAGATCTTGGAAAGAATGGTAAAGAAAATAGAAAAGTTGAAATGTTTAAGAGTACTTATCGTGCTAGAGAGTGCTGCTCGTCTTTTGTGTTTGTTCTTCCTTATTGAAAACCTGAATTTAAATGAAACAGAAAAAAAGCAATGGAAATTGAAAATAAAGGTCAAAGGGAAATAGATAAAGTACCAAGTGGGTTGCCTCCCACTAAGCGCTTGTTTCAAGTCGTTAGCTTGACATTGTTGCTCGATTAGACTTAACCGGGGTCGTGACACTCCTTGATCTCATCATTGGCCGATGATGGATCAATCAAAAACATCACTTCTCTTTCGTTTTCTCTTTCTTCAGCCAGATATGGCTTTACACGCTGTCCATTCACTGTAAATGAGTTTCCGGTTCTGTCCCACAGGACAATGGCTCCGTATGGCTTGACTTCCTTTATCGTGAAGGGTCCTGACCATCTTGAACGTAATTTTCCTGGAAAAAGCTTAAGACGAGAATTGAAAAGAAGAACTTTATCGTTAGGAGCAAAAGTTCTATGAATAATCTTCTTATCATGATATGCTTTAGTCTTCTCCTTGTAGATCTTCGAGTTTTCGTAAGCATTGTGTCGGATTTCTTCTAACTCGTGAAGTTGAAGTAATCTTCTTTTTTCCAGCTGTTTTCAGATTCATATTCATCTCCTTGATAGCCCATTGCGCCTTATACTCAAGTTCTACTGGAAGGTGACATGCTTTTCCGTAAACTAGGTTGAATGGGGTTGTTCCTAATGGTGTCTTGAATGCTGTTCGGTATGCCCATAATGCGTAGTCAAGCTTTGTAGACCAATCCTTGCAATGAACTGCAGTTGTTTTCTGAAAAATCGACTTGATTTCTCTATTTGAGATTTCTACTTGACCGCTGGTTTGGGGATGGTATGGCGAAGCAACTTTATGCGTGACTCCATTCTTTCTAAGAAGATTCTCGAAAACTCTGTTGATGAAATGCGATCCTCCGTCGCTTATCACAATTCTAGGAACTCCAAAACGCGGGAATATAACAGATTTAAACAGCTTCATGACAACTTTCGCATCATTGGTGGGGCTAGCGACTGCTTCAACCCACTTAGAGACGTAGTCTACTGCTACTAAGATGTATTGGTTTCCAAAAGAAGTAGGAAAGGGTCCCATAAAATCTATTCCCCAGACATCGAAAATTTTGACTTCGAGAATAAAATTTTGAGGCATCTCATTCCTTTTGCTTATGTTGCCCATCCTTTGGCATTTATCGCATCGCGATATATAAGCTTGAGTATCTTTGAACAAAGTAGGCCACTAAAAACCTGCTTGTAAGATCTTTGAAACGGTTTTGAAAGTTGCAAAGTGTCCTGCATAAGACGAGCTATGGCATCCGAATAAAATTCCTTCCATCTCTTCTTCAGCCACGCATCTTCGAAATAACCCATCAGCACATCTCTTATAGAGATAGGGTTCATCCCAAAAATAATGTCTTATGTCTTTCAGGAACTTTTTCTTCCTATACCCGAAAAATTGTGGGGGCTCTACATCAGCTGTTAAGTAATTTGCTATATGCCTAAACCATGGGGTGTTGAAAGCATCTGCTCGTTGCATTAGAGGACGTGGTGGTGCGGTATTGGCATTGGGGGTAGTATCTATTGCATAGATGTTTTCTTCAGGCAAACTATCATTCAAAGGCAATCTTTCTTCAACTCGAATTCGTGAAAGATGGTCTGCAACTCCATTGTCTGCTCCTTTCCGATCTCGAATTTCGATATCGAATTCTTGCAGTAGGAGGATCCATCTTATCAACCGAGGTTTAGCGTCTTTCTTAGACATTAAATACTTGATTGCAGCATGATCAGTATGAACTATGACCTTAGATCCTACGAGATAAGAACGGAATTTCTCAAATGCAAATACGACAGCTAGAAGTTCTTTTTCTGTTGTAGCATAATCGCATTGAGCTTCATCTAGAGTTCTGCTTGCGTAGTAGATTACGTGCAGTTTCTTATCTTTTCGTTGGCCAAGCACTGCTCCGACAGCATAATCACTTGCATTGCACATGATTTCGAATGGGAGTTCCCAATCAGGTGCTTGCACGACTGGAGCGGAGACAAGGGCTTCTTTGATCTTATGAAACGCGGCTAAGCACTCATCATCGAACTCGAAGTTCGTTTCCTTGCAAAGCAAACGCGTAAGAGGTCTAGCTATTTGAGAAAAATCTTTAATGAAGTGCCTATAGAATCCTGCGTGTCCTAAGAAACTACGAATTCCTTTTACGTTTGTGGGTGGTTATAGGCTGGTCATGACCTCAATTTTAGCTTTGTCAACTTCAATACCTTTTCCGGAAATTCTGTGCCCAAGCACGATTTCGTCTTGTACCATGAAGTGACATTTTTCCCAATTTAATACTAAATGCTTATCTTCACATCTTTGCAGAACTTTACCAAGATTGGCTAAGCATTTTTCAAAAGAAGATCCATAGACAGAGAAGTCATCCATGAATACTTCCATGAAATCCTCAATAAAATCTGTGAAGATCGACATCATGCACCGCTGGAAGGTAGAAGTGCATTACACAATCCAAAAGGCATACGTCCGTAAGCGAACGTGCCATATGGACAAGTGAATGTCGTTTTTTCTTGATCCTCCGGGCGAATAGGAATTTGGAAAAATCCGGAGTATCCATCAAGAAAGCAATAGTAAGGGTAATTAGCTAATCTTTCTAGCATTTGATCTATGAAGGGAAGTGGAAATGATCTTTCCTAGTTGCTGCATTCAGTTTCCGGTAATCGATGCACATACGATGTCCAGTTACTGTTCTTGTAGCGATCATTTCATCTTTATCATTTTTAATGACATTGACTCCTCCTTTCTTCGGGACAACATGAACTGGGCTAACCCAAGTGCTATCTGAGATAGGAAAGATTATTCCAGCTTCTAAAATCTTCATAATCTCCTTCTTGACAACATCCATGATATTGGGGTTCAGTCTCCTTTGACTTTCGATTGAGTTTTTAGCATTATCCTCTAGATTAATCTTGTGCATACAAAGATCTGGAGAGATTCCAGGTATGTCATCAAGTGAATATCCTAAGGCTTTTCTATGCTTTCTCAGCTCAGTCAACAGCATTGTGGTTTCTTCTTCCGTCAAACCAGAGTTTATTTTGACAAGATAAGTAGAATTTGGTCCAAGGAAGGCGTACTTAAGTCCGACGGGAAGAGGTTTAAGCTCGACTTTAGGGGCTTTAAGCTCGCTCCAAGGTTCATTAATTGCTGCGGCAGTGTCTTTAGGCGGTGTAGGAATGTTTGTTTGGTCCTTAAGATCTAGATAGTGAAGAGGTTTCCTATAAGTTTCGGATTTATCAAGCATACATGTGCACTCACTTGAAATTTCTTCTAGGAAATTGCGTTCATCTTTTGCGGGTGAAAGCGTGACACTTAAAAGGTCATCTAGAAGCAGATCTTCATAGACTTCCTCAATAATTCCGTCTAACTCATCAACCCAACAAATTTTGCCATCCAAAGTTGGTTTATCGAAACTTTTGTTCATGTCAAACTGCATAACTGAACCGGCTAGATGAAAGTCGATTTTTCCTTCAGGAACATTGATTATGGCTCCGGCTGTAGATAAGAATGGTCTTCCAAGAATAAGGGGATCCTTAGGTTCTTTTTCTAGTTCTAGAACTACGAAAATCGGTTGGTATGGAACATTTTTCGATTTCGACGGGAACATCTACTAAGATACCTACAGGTTGTCTAACAGAACGATCAGCTAATACTAAGGAGATTTTAGTGGGCTTGAAAATGTGATGTCCTAAACGTTTTGCTACTGAAAGAGGCATCATGTTTATGCTAGAACCTAAATCACAGAGAGCACGCTCAAAAACTACATCATTGATGGTGCATGAAAGTACGAAGCTTCCAGAATCGTTTTTCTTTTCAGGGATTCGGCTTTGCAGGATAGAACTACATTCATGGGTTATCATCATAACGCCTTCTTCAAGAGTTAAAGAATTTGTTAGAATACCCTTCATGTATATTCTTAAAGCAGGAATCATAGCACAAACTTCTACAAAAGGTAATCTCACATTTAGTTGATCGATTAGCTCTTTCAGCTTAGCTTTTTCTTTCTTTCTTAGGGGCTCTTAAGGCTCTAAGATATGGAGGTTTAGGTTTATAGACACGAGTTGGTGGAGGAGGAACTGGGTCTTCTCCAAGGATTTCCCGGGATGAATCTTCTCTTACTTCTTCTCCATCCTTATCTCCTACCACTTCTTTTTCAACATCTTCATTCATGATTCTTTCTTTTTCTTTCTCCTTTTCCTTACCCTTTTCCTCATCTTCGGGATCTTTAGGAAATTCAGGCTCTTTGTAAGCTAATCCACTCCTAAGTGTGATAGCTTTCACATCATCGGAGGGGTCTGCTTCACTTGAGCTTTCGAAAGAATTTTCACTTGCCTCCTCTTCAGATTTTTCTAAGTTTTTAGAATTAGTTTTGGCCATTATGCTAAGGAGGGTGGATAATCTTTCATCGAAATCCTTCTGCATTTCTTTTAGTTCAGATCTAAGATCACTAATCTCTTTGGACCTAGATTTTTCAAGCTCTAGAATTCTTTTGTTTAGGTTTTCAGCTTCAGAAGAGGGAAAACTTGGATAGGAAACAGGATTAGATTGAATACCCAAGATTGGTTCGGAAGGTGGTTTCCAACCAGGTTCGGAAGAAAATTTCCCGCGGTCAGGTGACTCACGACCGCGGTGAATCATGTCTTGGCCGCGGTCAGAGCAGCCACGACCGCGGTGAAAGGTTGCTTGGCCGCGGTCTGGATGAATGGACCCGCGGTGATCAGAAACGAATGGAAAATCTTGAATTTGATAGACTTCTGCAGTGTTAACCATCCCTTGACCATAAGAATCCATTGGGTTGTCCCAACCATCAAAGTTACACGTATTGTGTACCCTATTTGGTTGTTGCAATCCAAGATGACTCATTATGTGACGGAGACACTTTATAACTTCTGAAATTTCTTCTTTCTTCTCAGGAAGTGCAGAATTACCAAAGGTTACTTGATTTCGGATGCTGTTTCCTAAATTTTTAATGAAAACGTGAGCATCTTCTACAGATCTAGTTGTGAAATCTCCATTACTTGCTATATCAAAAGAGTGTCGTAACTCTGGAGTTATACCGCGATAGAAGATACCTAGCAGATATTCCTCGGCATATCCATGGTGTGGACAATCTCTTTGGTATTCCCTAAATCTTTCCCAAGTATCTAAAAGATCTTCATCTTCTTTTTGTTTAAAGGTTCTTATCTTCTTTCTTAAGAGATTTGCAAGATTTCTAGTGTAAAAACGATTTAGGAAAGCAGTTTTACACGCTGCCCACGTTTTTAGTGAAGCAGGTGGTAAAGATTTTAGCCATTTGCTGGCCTTATCTCTAAGAGAGAATGGGAAAAGACTACACTTGCGGTAATCCCCATTTGCTGTAATGGTTGCACATAATTCTTCAAAAGTCTCGATATGGTCTATCGGGTTTTCGAATGAATAACCAGAGAATTGATTTTGTTGAACTAAATGGATATGGGGTACCTTAATTTCGGTTTTGCCATCCTCAGGTAAGGCTGGTTGAATAGCTCTTCGATCTCCCATGAACTTTTCGAGTAAATCGAAACTTCCAATCAGTTCATCATCATCTTTGTGTTTGACCGATCCGATCAGCTCATTGTCATCTTTGTGTTTGACTGATCCATAGATCGGTTCTTCAAACTCATCAGCAGTCAGGTCATCATCGCTTGGATCACCATCCACACGATTTGGTGGATCACCAAGAGTCCCGGGAACATGTTCCCGGTCTCTCATCTCAGAGAAACCTGAAAAATTCAAAAGAAAAAGTAAAAATAAACAAGTGTTCTAATGGATTTAAGCTGGGATTCGCAACGAAACAAATTTAAGCCCCCGGCAACGGCGCCAAAAACTTGATGCGATTGTAAACGGGGTTGGTTGTTTTTCGATTTACTAAGCTTCATGTTTTAAATATATAACCCCTAAATGTCTGCAAGTGCACAGATGTGCGCTGTAGTACTTAGGGTATCGATCCATAGAGACTTAGTTGTTTCAGTACGAATTCAACGCAACGCTTAAATCAGATTAGAACTAAAAGGTTTTGGTTTTGGTTTTGGGTTTTTGTTGTCACTAAATCTAAACTAGAAAGCTAAACAAGTAAAAGCAATTGAAAGTGAAAGCAATAAAGCAAGTAAAAATCGATTAAACAAAAGCAAATGAAGGCAACTAAATGGCGATTAAACTAGGCGATTGAAAGCAAAGAACAAGCAAATGAAAAGCAAACTAAATTGAAGGTTGTAAGCAATGAAAGAAAAACGTTGGGGCTCAAAGGGGTTTCGCAGGGGTTCATAGTCTATGCTAGGTCGATTTTAAACAAGTGATAAAGGTAATCAACTACGTATGTTCTAGAACTCGAGGCACAGAAGTATGAATAGCCTACTTTCGCAGCACTAAACAACTATCTCTCGCAACCCTAATCAGTAGGTTTCCACTCTGATTCTGGAAGGGAGAAGATGCAATAGCAGAACAAGACTCATCAACATTCACAACTCAACTACAGGTAGGTATCCAATCCTATAGAAGAATTGCTCGTTTCACCCTAGTTCAAACAATCAATGAAAGCTTTCGCAACATATCATATCAGATCAGCTTCTAAGTGGCCAGCAAAGAATCACGCAGTAAGATTAAAGGCAAACGAAGAACATCTAGAAGATTATAAATCCTAAATCTATCGATTCATAAGCAAAGACACATGAAATTCCCTTTGAAAAATCCCTTTAAACCCAACTGGGTAACTACTCAAACATATTGTAAACAATCATCACAGAGTATTGAAAGTTGCAGGAAAGTAAAGAAAAGAAGGAAGAAGAACGAAGAACGGAAGCGACGACGGAGGCGCGATGATGCTCTCTGATAACACCGTATTTTGACCACTTTTATGGATCGTTTTGAAATACTTTTTCTATGTTTTTAATTGCTTTTAAGTACTTTTATTATGTTTTTCTAGTATTTGTAGTTCCAAAACTCTTTTCAGGTAACTTAGGGAAAAGCTTAACAAAATGGATAGAAAACCAGATTTCAGCTCAGAGTCAAACCGTCAGAAGTTCACCCCTGATTGAAGGCTTTCTCACCGTCTGATCCAGCTCAAATCTGGAGACCTTAAAGATGGAAGAATCAGCTTTCCAGTGCACTTTACAGATTGGCAATCCAACGGTTCAATACAAAGATACGCAAAGAGCAAGATGTCCCGTAAACCAGCCGGCAAGCACTTCCACCCGCGGCCAACAAGCAATTTCCCGCGGTCAGGAGCATCCCGACCGCGGCAAACCACCCATTCCCCGCGGTCAGAGCACTCCCGACCGCGGCCATCAACCTCCGAGCCCAAAAAGCCCATTTCTGAAGCCCACATTTGGAGAAACCCTAAGTGACGTCCAGAGAGGTCTTGAGCACTATAAATACATGTCTTAGGAGCCCTAGAAATCGTGTAACCTTAGAGAACCGAATTATTTACTTCATACTTTCTTTCATTGTTTTTGCTTTAGCTTTTAGGGAGAGAGAGATTTGTTCTCTTGAACCCTTGTTCTTTCTTTTTCAATTTCGGTTTCTATTATACTTCTTAATACTATGTCTTTGATTTTGTTTATTATGTCTGAGTAGTTTTATTGTTGGGATTAAGGGATTTTCGATGGGGATTTATATATTCGGTAAGGATTCCATTGGCTTTTGAGCTGAATCTTAGAACTTTTTCTTCTGAATTCGTTTTTACTGCATGAGAGTAGCGTCATGAACTACAATCTGATCCAGATGCTTGGTGACACGAAAGTGTTCATCAGGTATCAGATCTAGTTTGGGAGAGCAAAACAAACATAGGAGTGGAAACCTACCTATGGGCGATTTGTGAATTAGGACGAGTCTTAAACATAATGCATCTCTTCTCTTCCAGAGCCAGAGTGGAAACCTACTGGTCAGGGTTGAGAGAGATAGTTGTCTATGATCACGACAGTGGCGTATTCATACGTCCGTGACTCCAGTTTGAAAAGTTTAAGCTAAGATCTTACAAAATTTACTCTCTAGCAATGTTTTGAATCGTTCATACCCCTGAGAAAACATCCCTGAACCCCAATGCTTTCTTCTCCATTGATTTACACCGATTTTCTTTAAAGCTTTAGTTCAATATTGTCTTTCCTTTTTAGTTCATTTTCATTTAAGCATTAGAATATCCGTTTTTATCATTTTTAGTTATTTTCGTTAAGTTTAGTTATTACGCCATTTAATTCCCGTATTTTCTTTTAAGATTTTGTCTTTACATTTTAAACACACTACCAAACCCCCACAAAACCGTTTTTGTTCTAGACTTCCTTACTTTATACTTATTTCAAAGGTTTTTTGTAGCAAAAGATCCTCCTTCCCTGTGGATTCGATCCCTAAGTACTACAATTGATCAGCTGTGCACTTGCGGCTACTGATTTTAATTAGGGTAAAAATTGACACCCACAACAAGTCACCACCATCAAGTTTTTGGCGCCGTTGCCGGGGAAGGAACGCATTTTCTTTTCTGCAAAACCCCGAGAAAGGTTAGTAAATCGACTCTAGAACCCCCTTTTCTGCAATTTTCCATTTTTTGGTTATTTTGTTTCCATTTCAGAAGATATGGATCCTATAAATCGAAATATACACTATGAGGAAGGTTTCTATAACACTCCTCAAGCCACCAGACGCAGAGAGACGCATCTACGCGATCTCTACGAAAAAACTCAAAGCGAAGACAACAGAACATCCCAGAAGGAACCCTGCGCACCTCAAATGGCCAACCCTGAACAACCTGCTCGTCGGTTGCCTCATAAGAATGAAAACGTCAAACCCATTCACCGATTGGAGCTACTAGAATTGGCGGTCTCGCACTTACTCGACGTTCAAGCCAGATCCACAATTGACGAGAGAATTGACGACTTGTCAATACGCTTTAACAGAAAGCTTGAAGATCTTTCAGCTCAAGTCAAAACCGTCGAAAGCCAGCTAAACAAAGGTGCTGAAACCGTCCAGGAGAGGATGAAATCAATCGAAGAACGAGTTGGAGCACACGAAGTTCGCATTCGCAAAGCCGGTTGGAGCATCCGCACCTTAGAGATCAAACTTGGTGAAGCAGAAGAGACTATTAACTACCACAACAACCAAACCTATTCCTGTGTTGAAGAGATTTGGGATGGAGTACACAAGGTTCAAGAAAAAGCAGAGACAATAGACTCAACTGTGGACGAAATAGTCTGTACCCTCGACGAAATCGAAAAGAAGGTCGAAAAGCTTATGCAAGGATGTGAAACGAATGGTTCGACGCTTCTCATCGAAGATCTTAGCCTAAAAGAGGAGGAGACGGAGTTAGAAGGTGCAGAAATCAGTTCAGATGGCAAAGGAGCAGACGAAACTGAGGAAACAATTCGGAGCCTCATTCCCGCGGTCTGAACTCACGTGACCGCGGCCAACAAGCTTCCAGCCACGGTCGTGAGCATCCTGACCGCGGCAAAGCCCTCTTCACCCGCGGTCGTGGAGCTTCTACCCGCGGCCAACACTCTTTCAGATGCCTTTCAGCCCTTTTTCACTCCTACAGGTCAATGCTCATCTGATACATCTGCTGGGATGGTCAAAACCCCTCTCCAGGAGCAAACGGTGTATGCTATCAACTCCAAAACATCTCAAGAAGAAAATGAGGTACTCCCTTGCAACATAGTCTTAGCATATGAGGATGAATATGAAGGGCACCACCTAAAAGATGAAGACTACCGTCTGTTCATAGAAGGAGGGAATCCAGACAAAATGGTGAAATTAAAAGAACCAATCTCCAGAGAAAGGCTCGTTGAATTCAACAAGTTTGTGAAATCGATCCCTCTTTACACAGGTTTCGATGATATATGGCATCTTGGTTGTTTGCAAGTTTTCTTTAGGTACAGCAAGGAGACAAAGGAGGATATCAGAACCTACTTTGGGAGGGCCAGACGTCTGACTTTTCCCAGAACATCACCTGATGCTGCTGTTTATTCAATTCACCTCAAAAATCCAGAAGACTGCAGCCACTACACCAACAAAATCAGCAAAGAAAAGCTCGATGAATTCAATGATGTGGTTCAAAATTTACCTGAAGGAATCACGTTTTCCAAAGCCTGCAAGGACAAGCAAAGAATCAATCCCTGAGATAGAGGACTTGTTCAATCATGCCAGAAGAGGTAAACCTGTTCGAACACTTCATAAAATAGAAGGTGTAGGTCAGTTTCTTATCTCTTGTTCTATCAGAGGAGAGATGTTTAAAAACGTGCTATGTGATTCTGGAGCTTGTCTTAACATGATGTCCAAGGCAATTGCTTTGAGACTTGGTATTAGACACCTGCGCAGGACTAGAGCAAAGATTAGCCTAGCTGATGATTCAAATGTAACACCTCAAGGAATAGCTCATGAAATTCCTTTGAGAATAGGAGATTGCATAGTGCCTGTCGACTTCTACGTTTTCGAAACGAGAGATGCAACATATCCAATGATTCTCGGATGGTCTTTTCTAGCAACTTCCGGAGCTATAATGGACTGGCCAAACCGGAGGATTTCATTTGCTAATATCGACAAAGATGTCTTCACAGAAGCTGTTCCATACAACAGCAAAGCAAGAAAACATTCTGCAGCAGAAGAATTTGAAGAAGAGCTTTGGAGTGACGAAGAACCTGCTAAGCAAAGCAAGGAGATGTCGAAAAAGATTTGTCTCAGGACAAGGTCTTCGTCATTGGAATAAGTCACGTCCAATACCAAAAGTGGAGCTAAACGACTTAAAACAAAAGCGCTTAATGGGAGGCAACCCATTTAGGTATTGTTTTCTTTAGAATTTTTCTTTCTTTTTCTTTTGATCTTTTTCTTTTTCTTAGTTTCAGGTGTTTCTTATAAAACAAAAAAGAACCAAAAAAATCAAAAAACCAGAAAAAAAACCAAAAAGAAGGATGGTACCTGACTGCTCGGCCCAGCAGGAACCAAGGAGAAGCAGGAAGAGGCCGCGATATAAGCCCCCGCGGTCGCAGGTGTCCGGACCGCGGGAAACCTACCGTCGGCCGCGGTCGCGTAGTCCTGACCGCGGCCAAGTGCTTGTTTGCCGCGGTCGTGCAGCCCCTGACTGCGGCATCTGGTCGTTGACATCAAACCCGACCCAAACCACCCCTTTCACCTTATTTCACCTCACCAATCACCCTCCACCTCATTCATCACCCTCCACCACCTTCATCACCACCTAATCACCTTCCCAAACCCCTTCGAATGAATCCGGTTCATCTCCACCAGCATCCCGGATCCAGGTAAGTTCTCTTTGTCCTTACCAATTCGATTATTTATGCATTTTTCTCATCCAATCTCGACTTGTTTCACACTGAGGACAGTGTGATTTAAGTCTGGGGGAGGATTTCTTTCTAACCACCTTTCTTTCATGAGTCTTGCATTATCTACACTTTTTGCATTTTTCTTAAAGTTTTTCAAAATCGGTTTTCAAAACAAAATACGTTTTAAAGGGAATGGTGAACATGAATCAATGATAGTTGACTGTGTGCTTTAGACTGTTCCTAGTGACTTGCTCATTCATGATTTAGGACTAGACTAGGCGGTAGCTAAGCACATTTGAAACGAAGTACCCCAGAGGAATTTGAATGATTTCGATTTAGATGAAGGGATACACTAGCTCTGTTTTATTTGGACTTAATTTGGAATTAATTTTCTCATTGAAGCATTAGACCAGGGAAACGAATCATACATTCAGGACTCCTTTATCCTTTTACCACTCTCTGTTGATCCTGAATGGCTAGTTCATCTTTAGCTAGTTCCCCACCTTAACCAATCCTCTTTCAAACCACATGCACTCTTGTTTTCTATTGTCTTATATGCAGATAAGTGCAAAAACGTTGGAGAGAAAGAGGAACGACGCAGTTTTCAGTCACCAAGGACAGAGTCCTGCGATTTGCCGGAAAAGTTCCCGGAAGGATTCAACACAAGAGAAACTCAGTTTGCCTTAGAAAAATCTCAAACTTTGGTACAATCTCGTCCTCTAGTCTCTCTCTCTTTAAAAGGCATTTCCTTTCCAAAAAAAAAAAAAAAATCCAAAAATAAGAAAAGAAAGAAAATAAAAGCTTTAGAGAGTCTAGAGAGGTCGAATTTTAAGTCCCAAGGCAAATGGAGTTCGATTTTATGGAGTTTTGGAGATTGTTTTCTGATTCCCAGAAAGAATCTAAGTCTGGGGGAACAGCTGTTTACAACAAAGGAGGAAGGATTATGCAACAACATTTAGCAAGAAGAAGTGACTGAAAACTATGGTCATCAACAGGTCCTTATCTCTCTTTCTGTTTTGCATATTATCTTGCATCCTCCAGATCTTCAGGTAACCCGAAACACTTTAACTCCACCACTTAAATAGCCCTTTAATGCCAAACGCCGGGATGATGTCTTTAATGAGAACTCACTATTGAACTTAATGAATGTAGAGAGCTAGTTGACTGAAATCAAGATTTAAATTGTTTAAGTTTTGCATGACGGAAAAAGTCGACTAGTATCTCTTGTGCATTAGTTAGAATTTTCTAGACTAAGTTGTGGATTGATGCACTATCTTTGGTCCTAGTCTATAGTTCATGTCTATGAGATTTGTGCATTCCCTATTTTTGTTTTCACTTAACCAGTTTAGGCTTTTGCTTTGTTTGAGGACAAACAAAGGTTTAAGTATGGGGGAGTTGATAACACCGTATTTTGACCACTTTTATGGATCGTTTTGAAATAATTTTTCTATGTTTTTTATTGCTTTTAAGTACTTTTATTATGTTTTTCTAGTATTTGTAGTTCCAAGACTCTTTTCAGGTAACTTAGGGAAAAGCTTAACAAAATGGATAGAAAACCAGATTTCAGCTCAGAGTCAAACCGTCAGAAGTTCACCCCTGATTGAAGGCCTTCTCACCGTCTGATCCAGCTCAAATCTGGAGACCTTAAAGATGGAAGTATCAGCTTTCCAGTGCATTTTACAGATTGGCAATCCAACGGTTCAATCAAAAGATACGCGAAGAGCAAGATGTCCTGTAAACCAGCCGGCAAGCACTTCCACCCGCGGCCAACAAGCAATTTCCCACGGTCAGGAGCATCCCGACCGCGGCAAACCACCCATTCCCTGCGGTCAGAGCACTCTCGACCGCGGCCATCAACCTCCGAGCCCAAAAAGCCCATTTCTGAAGCCCACATTTGGAGAAACCCTAAGTGACATCCAGAGAGGTCTTGAACACTATAAATACATGTCTTAGGAGCCCTAGAAATCGTGTAACCTTAGAGAACCGAATTATTTACTTCATACTTTCATTGTTTTTGCATTAGCTTTTAGGGAGAGAGAAATTTGTTCTCTTGAACCCTTGTTCTTTCTTTTTCAATTTCGGTTTCTATTATACTTCTTAATACTATGTCTTTGATTTCGTTTATTATGTCTGAGTAGTTTTATTGTTGGGATTAAGGGATTTTCGATGGGGATTTATATGTTCGGTGAGGATTCCATTGGCTTTTGAGCTGAATCTTAGAACTTTTTCTTCTGAATTCGTTTTTACTGCATGAGAGTAGCGTCATGAACTACAATCTGATCCAGATGCTTGGTGACACGAAAGTGTTCATCAGGTATCAGATCTAGTTTGTGAATTAGGACGAGTCTTAAACATAATGCATCTCTTCTCTTCCAGGGCCAGAGTGGAAACCTACTGGTCAGGGTTGAGAGAGATAGTTGTCTATGATCACGACAGTGGCGTATTCATACGTCCGTGACTCCAGTTTGAAAAGTTTAAGCTAAGATCTTATCAAATTTCCTCTCTAGCAATGTTTTGAATCGTTCGTACCCCTGAGAAAACTTCCCTGAACCCAACGCCTTCTTCCTTATTGATTTACACCGATTTTTCTTTAAAGCTTTAGTTCAATATTGTCTTTCCTTTTTAGTTCATTTTCATTTAAGCATTAGAATATCCGTTTTTATCATTTTTAGTTATTTTCGTTAAGTTTAGTTATTACGCCATTTAATTCCCGTATTTTCTTTTAAGATTTCGTCTTTACATTTTAAACACACTACCAAACCCCCACAAAACCGTTTTTGTTCTAGACTTCCTTACTTTATACTTATTTCAAAGGTTTTTTGCAGCAAAAGATCCTCCTTCCCCGTGGATTCGATCCCTAAGTACGACAATTGATCAGCTGTGCACTTGCGGCTATTGATTTTAATTAGGGTAAAACTTGACACCCACAACAAGTCACCACCATCACTCTCCTTGGCGGCGGCTCCTTCTTCTGATGCGGCGGCCTCCTCTAGGGTTTCAGCCGAAATCCCTCTCTCTCTCTCTCTAAGTTGTCTAAGTTTCGATCTCCACTCTTTAGAATGACCTAAAGGGGGTATTTATAGCTTCTAGGGTGGTTCTGGACACTTAGGGCTTCAAAAATAACGAGAGGAATTGATCTGGGCTTTAATTAAGTCGTCGGGAAAGTGAACGACCAAAATCTGCGGTCGCGGTGGCTCTACCCGCGGGAAAATGGGTGTTTGCCGCGGTCCCGGCACTTGCTCTCTTCCGGAACTGCATTTTCTGTCATTCTTGCATCGGGAGTATCTGAAGATCTAACCGTTGGATTGTCTCCAAACCAAGTGCATTAGAAAGCTGGTTGGATCCTCTATGTTGTCTCAAATATTGGGGGTGATCAGACGGTGAGAAGGTCTTCATCGCGTGTCATACTTCTGACGGTCTGCATTTATCCAAAATTGCTCATTTGTTCCAAATTGCATATCTTTTGCCCAAGTTTCCTGTAAAGTCTTTTGAAACTCTAAAACATTGAAAACACTTTAAAAACTTTGACAACAGAGTTAAAACACCTGCATAAGATACAATTGTGATCCATAAAAGTGGTCAAAATACGGTGTTATCACCTATCTCGGACAGCACTTGGGTTAGTCCTGTACATGTTGTCACAAAAAAGGGAGAAGTAACTGTTGTTAAAAATGACAAGGATGAAAGATCGCTACATGAACAGTAACGGGACATCGAATGTGCATCGAGCATCGAAAACTGAATGCAGCAACTCAGAATGATCATTTTCCTTTGCTTTTTATTAATCAAATGCTAGAAAGATTAGCATCAGGAATACTACTGCTTTTTAGACGGTTATTCCGAATTTTTCCAAATTCCTATTAGACCAGAAAATCAAGAAAATATGACATTCACCTGTCCATACGGAACTTTTTCCTACCAGCGAATGCCTTTCAGATTGTGTAATGCACCTGCAAGCTTTCAGCGGTGCATGATGTATATTTTCACTGACTTCATCGAAGATTTCATGGAAGTCTTCATGGATGATTTCTCTGTATATGAATCCTCTTTCGACAAATGCTTGGAAAACTTAAGGAAAGTTTTGCAGCGTTGTGAAGACAAGCATCTTTTCCTGAACCGGAAAAAATGTCACTTCATGGTCCGCGAAGGAATTGTGCTTGGACATAAAATATCTGGGAAAGGTTTTGAAGTTGATAAAGCAAAACTTGAAGTCATGATTAGCCTACAACCTCTAACTAATGTGAAGAGAATCCGAAGTTTCTTGGGACATGCCGAATTTTATAGGCGATTCATAAAAGGCTTCTCTGAGATTGCTAGACCTCTTACACGTCTGCTCTGCAAGGAAACGAACTTCGATTTCGATGAAGAGTGCTTGGCAGCGTTTCATAAGATCAAAGACGCTCTTGTTTCTGCTCCAGTTGTGCAGCCGCCCGATTGGGAACAACCATTCGAAATCATGTGTGATGCAAGTGATTTTGCTGTCGGATCTGTTCTTGGTCAGCGGAAATAAAAGAAACTGCATGCAATCTACTATGCGAGTAGAACTCTAGATGAAGCTCAATACAATTATGTGACTACGGAGAAGGAGTTTTTAGCTGTCGTTTTTGCATTTGAAAAGTTTTGATCTTATCTCATGGGGTGTAAGGTCATTGTTCATACTGAACATGCTGCAATCAAGTATCTCATGTCTAAGAAAAATGCCAAACCAACGCTGATCAGAAGGATAATCCTTCTGCAAGAGTTTGATATAAAATTCGAGATCGGAAAGGAGCTGACTATGGAGTAGCAGATCATCTTTCTGGAATTCAAGTGGAAGAGAAACTTCCTTTGAATGATAGTTTGCCAGAAGATAATTTCTATGATATGGATACTATACCTATTACTGTGCAAGAAAAGCCATTGTGTGAGCTAAATCTCGCACAACCAGAAATTTGTTTAAAGAAAACTAAGGGATCGGAAACTTCTAGGGTTTATCGTCAAGAACAGAAAGATCGAAAGAAAGTTTTTCTTGCTGTAAAAGTATTTAGCTCTTATTGCTTAAGGTTGCAAAAAGTTACAGAATGAATTGTGTACATCATCTATTTATACTAATTCTCTGAACCGCCTAGCCGAGAATCTCGGGAGAGATTTTCGGAATATTTCCTTATCGCCTCGTGCGGCTCACCGCCTTTGTATTTCGCCTAGGGTTTTTATGGGCTTCGTCTCTCAAGGCCTTGGTTCGGCTCATCTGAACTTCTCCACGGCTCGGCCCATCTAAACTTCTCCACGGCTCGGCCCATCTAAACTTCTCCACGGCCCGGCACACTTGCCATTTGAGTCGAGACGTGATCTGGTCCACCTCACGAGGCGCGGCTCGGCCCAGGAGTGTTGGAGAGGGGCTTGGCCCATTTCTTGCGATACGGCTCGGCCCATCTCTCTTTCCTCACGGCTCTCCCTACTGGTCTATCTTCACGGCTCTCCCACTTGGTGAGAACGGCTCTCCCACTTGGCGAGAACGGCGTCTCTCACTTGTCTTAGTGAGAACGGCTCTCCCGCTTGTCTTTCTTCCATACTTAGTCATTTTGAGATGGTTTTATCTGTGTGGAGTGAAACCGACCCCAACAGTTAGCCCCCCAGCTCGTCAGTTTCGGAGGCGAGAGTGACGAGGTCCATTACTCCTGACCGTAGGATAAACCATCGAGTCAAGCTGTTATGACGTAAGCCCAGATGAGGTGTTTTGGGAAAGAAGACGCCGAGGCGTTTCCAAGGAGTGCCGAGGTGTTTCAAAAGGGTACCGAAGATGCCGGGGCAAGTTTAAGGACGAGGCGATTTTGTTTGGTAATGATGAGCCGAGGCGATTTGAGAAGGTTATGCCGAGCCGAATAAATGGCGAGGCATTTTGAGAGAAAGTTTGTGCCGAGCCGTTTTGTTAACGACGAGGCGTTTTGAGAGAAAAAGTTAATGTCGAGCCATTTCGTTAATGACGAGGCATTTCAAGAGAAAGAGTTAATGCCGTGCCATTTCGTTAACGACGAGGCGTTTCAAGAGAAAGAGTTAATGCCGTGCCGTTTCGTTAACGACGAGGCATTTACTTTGGTAAGATACCGGATGAAAACTTGGATATCCCAACTGTTGGTCTTCCGAGAGAAGATTCCTGATTTATTGGCGCGTGCGACCGATGCAGTTCGATCTAGCCATTTCACTGCGGATTCCACGCGCTGTTTGGAAGGTTTCCCGAGGTTTACGCGGAATTCACGCGCTTTGGTTTTCCTATAAATGGTTGAGCTCCTTCATTCTTCCTCATTATCTTCAGACTCACTCGTTTTTACTAAAGGTAGCTCTCCCTTCTCTCTTCTTTCTCTCTCTAATTTATTTATTTTCCGGCTAGGGTTTCCGAGGTCTCCGCCGTTCCAGATCTTTTTCCGGTAGAGGCTCGCCGAGTCGTGCTGTAACTCTTGTACAAGTCGTAAATTATGTCGAGCTGCTCGACGATTCGTTGGATTCACTTTTTCATTACGAACCGAGCCGCGTAGATGCCAAGGCGAGAGGTACGGCAGAATCCTCCGAGGCGTCTGTTTCGCCGAGCCCCTCCAATCGTTCATCTGACGAAGCGTCAAACCATGCAAACCCATCAGATGTCGGCTCTCCAGATGGCGAGCCGTCGGTTTCGACGAGCCGTCCCCAGGATCCTGTTCCTGATGAAGACATTAATCACGCCGCACTTAAGGCCGAGGAGGAGGCATTTCCCTTTGACCTTTTTGAGGCGAAGCGTGAATTGGAACGTCTCATGGCGTCCCGAGGCGCTTCCACATCTGGGCGAGGGCCAAGAGTTAAGAGACAAAAACCTGACCCGCCTGGCTCCACGCTTTGCTCCCTTGAGTCGCTCGAGCCGTTGAGGCATCGCTTCGAGATATCCGAGGCGGTGGAATTCGTCGTTCCAGAGAAAAGCGACCGAGCCGACAAGCCTCCAGAGAATCATTTCACTCTGTACGAGGCGTTCTTCGAGCTTTGCTTCCTCTAGTTCCCGATCCCCTGAGTGATCCTCGAATATCTCTGGAAACACGGGATCTCGATTGGGCAAATCATGCCGAGGGGATTACGGCATATGATTGTCATCTTAGTTCGAAGCTTCGAGTGCGGAGTTGATATCGAGCTGAATCACCTGCTGAACTTGCTGGAAATCAGGAAAGCTCAGAAGGGAAATAGATTCTATATTTCCAACAAGGCGAAGCGACGGATCATCGGCGGTTTTCCCAGCAAGGACCAGTGTTTTGGTGAACGAGGCGTCGGTCGGCGAGAATTACGTTCAAAGAACCAAGACCGCTTGGGGACCACTTGGTAGTCGACCCGAAGCTTTGCCTCGGCTCGGAACTATTTTTGGTATCCTCTTCCTTTTCTGAAAATTTTTTCTTTTTTGCTTTGTTTTGCAGTTCGGTGCTTTCTTCCCCCGATTCCCGACGACCTCTTTACTGTTCGAGACTCTCTTTCGGCGCGGAAGGTTAATTGGAGGAAGAATGTCACCCTCAAAAGAGTGGAAAAAGCGCGAGCCATCCTTGCCGGAGTCCCCGTCAGCTCCTCGTCCTCTAGTTCTTCAAGGGATACCCGAGAGAAGATGGTGATAATCGCTCTTAGAGAAGGAAAAGGCGCGAGGCAGAAGAGGCCGCGAGACGAGCAGCCAAGGCGGCTCAGGCGCAGACCGAGGTGGTTCCAGCGCAAACCGAGGCCATCCCTTAACCCGACCCACCGAGCCGGGAAGGAGACGAAATGACCCGAGCCGCAGAAGGCAACACGACCGAGGTGGTCGAGTGAAATGCAGCGCCCGAGGTGGAACCGGGTGAAATTGTTCCCGAGGCATCCGGGGATGATTCGGCGGTGCAGAGCAAAACTCCTTCGAACTCCGCCATTTTAGCCCTCCCGAAGTCGACAAGGCCACCGACTTCAATTGTTCAGAAACACGACCCGAGCCGAAAACGTTCGGCCGCTGACAAGGGGAAGGGCGTTGATGTTCAGAAAGACGAGCCATCCAAGAAGAGGCGGAAGCCGACGCCCGGGGACCCCGCCGTGTGCAAGTTGGTCGTCGACGACCCCGACATCTCCACCGTCATGTTCTCGTGTGTAAATAACGCAAACACGCGTCATCCTCCTCTGGAGAAGTTGAGGAGGCCGAGTTCGTATGGCGCGATGGCGCAGCGCGGTACCAAGGTACGTTCTATTTGCTTTCCTTTACTTTCGTAAATTTTTACTAAGTGATTAACGCGAGCTTGTTCTTTGCAGTTTGTCGCGGCCATTAACGACCTGATGGCCGAGTATGAGGCGGACCTGTCTAAGGTCGAACGTCGCTTGGCCGAGGACCGAAATGAGTCCGCAGCGTCAAAGGCGAAGCTAGAAGAGGCTCAGACCGAAGCCGCGGCGGCAAAGGGGAAACTGGACGAGGCGGTGGCCAGGGTGTCCAAGCTGGAAGAGGAGAAGATCGTTCTGCGCACCAATGTTGACAAGGTCTCCGCCTTGGTCATTCGCCTCGAGGAGGCGAGGAGGGCTAAAAGCGCCGAGGTGGCGATGCTGAAGAGGCGTATCGAGGCCAAGGACGCCTTGTTTGATGCGAAGGTTAAGAGGGCGAAAAAGGAGGCGAGGCGAGAGCTTACGGCGAAGTTTCAGGAACGCCTCGCCAAGGTGGAGGAGGGTTTGGTCAGGCTTGAGAAGGCCAAAAATGATGAGAACGATCTGGGGCAGATCAAGGGCAATCTTGCGATGATTGCCGACCTGAAGAAGTCGGACGCCCCGACGCTTGACGACGAGGAGGCGAAGCTGAAAAGCTGGGAGAGTGAGTATGCCGACGACGAGGCGTACGAGCGTATTGCTTCCGAGATTCGAGGCGAGCTGTATTACTCTCCCGTATCTCCTGACTCAGTCGACACCCCCTTGGCAACGAGCCGCTCGAAGAAACAGCGGCCAACTTAGGCGTCGTAGATCCAAACGGATCGAACGCAGGCACGCCGGTCCTCTCGAACCTCCTCGCCGAGCGTGAAACGCAGTCCACAGCCTGATACTCTCTGCTTTTCCCTGTTTTGTCTTTCACGCTTCTGTACTTAGGATTTTTATCTGTTTTCTGGGTTTACGTAACTCTTTTATGTAACCAGTGCCTGGACGGCTTTATCCACCCGACATTTATTTTTGCTTATGGATATATTCTTTTTTCCTTAGCCGTTTAACGATTTGTGCAAAATATCTGTGAAAACCGTTGGCTTAGAGAAAATTCGCGAGGATGAAAACTGCTGTGTCGAGAATGATTTTGATTGCTTCCTTAACCGAATTCTTCGAAATCGGTAGAAATATGGGCTAAGGGTTGAGTCGTTCAAGGATCTCGTTTGGATTCTTAATTCCGACCTGGGAGTTAGTTTCGTGGAACATCTTTTAGATGATGTTGGAAAAATTTTAAACGATAATGTTCCGGCAAATTTTTGCTGGCAATGCCGAACCGTGTACATGACGAGGCGTTTTCGCTTTGCATGGTGCCGGGCCGTGTAAACGGCGAGGCGTTTTTCTCATAGGGTTGTGCCGAGCCGTGTAAACGACGAGGCATTTTCTCTTTGCATGGTGCCGAGCCATGTAAACGACGAGGCGTTTTTTGCGTGGTGCCGAGGATGATTTTTTACTATGGACCGGCGTTTTCGAGAGGATGAGTATGTTTGTCCGGGTTTCAAGAGTTTACTTCGGTTTTAGAGAAAGCGATGTAGTCTCGACTTATAATCTCGTGTGCGATAGTAAACCATGGCGACCTGATACGTTTTTGGTCTGATATTTGTATTGCGCGCTTAATTTTTATCCGTAGAGGATGTAACTTGCACCCTCGTCCTAGGAAAAGTGGTAAAAGTCCGTTTAGAGAACTTTGTATTTGTTGCCCCGTTGTGGCCAGCAACGAGACGAGGCGTTCGGAGGCTTAGTTTGCCGAACTGAAACTGAGGACTGATTAAGGTCCGAGGTAATCAGGTCATGATGTCATGCCGAAGTGATGAGTGACATAATTTAAAAATCCGAGCTTGTTAAGATAAGTTGCTGATTTAGAGACTCTACAAAGAGGAAACTAGCCGAAGCGATAATAAACAAACTAGAAATCAAAGGTTAAAGTGAAATAAGTAGATGATTAAAAACAAAACTAGGAATGTGCCGAAGTGGCGATGTCCCTAAGTGAGCAATTTAAATTTGTAGAGTTAAAGGGGGTATGTGTATACGTACCCACCCCCCCCCCCCCTTTTTAGGAGGGGGGACAGCTGAACCCGTCCGAGGACGGGCTGCCTACGTACCTTTTGCAGGGATCAAGCCATCCCGTAGTTCATGCTGGTCGTGCTGTATCCTTAGTGATAGTATTTCTTCAGATGCATTGCGTTCCATGATCTTGGAATCGCCTCGTCAGCTAGTGTCGCGAGTTCGTAGACTCCTGGACGAACCACTTTTGTGACCTTGTAAGGACCTTCCCAATTTGCTCCGAGCTTTCCTGCATTCTTCTCGGCAGTGTTTTGGACGACCTTTCGGAGGACGAGCTCCCCTGCTTTGAATCTTCGACTACGAACGTTTTTTTTGTAGTATCTCGCCGTCGCTTGTTGATAGTTCTGGATTCGAATTAAGGCTTGGTCGCACTTTTCGTTGATTAGGTCGAGCTCATCTAGCATCATTAAGTGGTTCAAGCCCTCCTGTCCTGGTAGAAGTCTTCGTCGAATACTTAGAAAATCCACCTAGGGGGGAATTACGCACTCCGATCCGTAGACCAAAGCGAATGGAGTTTCCCTGGTGGCTCGACGCGGAGTTGTCCGATGAGACCAAAGGACTCCTTCGAGTTCGTCTGTCCACCGTCCCTTCTTGGCGTCGAGCCTCTTTTTCAGACCGTCGAGGATCGTCTTGTTGGCTGCTTCGGCTTGTCCGTTCCCTTGAGGGTATCTTGGCGTAGATTTGCTAAGGCGGATTTTCCACTTCTCGCAGAAGGCTTCGAAGCGTGTTGAGATGAACTGGGATCCATTGTCGGTGACTATCTCGTAGGGGACCCCGTGTCGGCAGATGATATTTTCCAGACGAAGTGTTCGACTTGAACATCCTTTATGCTTGCGTAGGAATCGGCTTCGACCCACTTGGAGAAGTAATCCGTGAGGACGAGCAGAAAACGCTTCTGCTTCGAGCGATGTAGAGGTCCGACGATGTCCATCGACCACATCATGAACGGATAAGGTGATGAAATTGACGAGAGCAACTCGGTAGGTTGATGAGTTGTTGGAGCGTGCCGCTGACACTTCTCGCACTTCCCTGTAAATTTCTCGCAGTCTTTGACCATCGTAGGCCAAAAGTAGCCGTGCCGTTTAATCTTGATAGCGAGCTACCTACCGCTGGAATGGTTCCCACACGCGCCGCTGTGCACCTCGTGCATGATTTTTCTTGCCTCCTGTCCTTCGACGCATGTCATGAGAGGCCCTGAAAATCTCCATTTAAACACCTCGCCATCGACGAGGACATACCGCGCAGCCTGAGCTTTTTGTTTGCGGGCTTCCCATTTATCGGTTGGCACCTCTCCATCGGCGATATACACTCGGATAGCTCCGAGCCATTCTTTGTCGCAGCCATACTCCGGCTCGGCCGGTGAGGCGTCTTCATTCATAGGAACGGCTTCGTCGTCCTCTGGTTCTTGTTCAGGAGGATTTATCAGCCGAACTCCTTCCACCTCTTCGATGCTAGGACGTTCGATGAATTCGACTGGGATCGTTCATCGGAGGTCTGGGTCCGAGGTCGAAGCGAGTGCTGCCAAGGCGTCGGCCGAGGTGTTTTCTCCTCGGGGAATGCGAGTGAGTTCGAACTCATCGAATTTTTGCACCAACTCTCGGACCACTTTGAGGTAAGCCCATTCGTTCATCCTTTGCCTCGTATTCTCCGTTGAACTGACATGCTACGAGCTGTGAATCGCAAAAGGTTCTTATCTTTTAAACTCCGATTCCCTGCGCTAGTCGTATGCCGGCGATCAGTGCTTCGTATTCTGCCTCGTTGTTCGAGGCGTGGAAGTTCAGGCGAAAAGACTGCTCCAATATTTCTCCGGTGGGAGAGGTGAGGCGGATTCCTATTCCCGAGCCGTGTTTTGACGACGAACCGTCGACGTGCAGCGTCCACACTTCGTCTAGAGTCGGCTCGTTTGTTGCTTCGGCGGGAAGTTCAGTGAGGAAATCTGCGAGCACCTGTGACTTTGCAGACGACCTGTTCCGATACTCGATGTCGTATTTGCTTAGCTCTATGGCCCACTTGGCGAGCCGACCGGATTGGCTAGGACTGTATAAGATCGAGTGCAGCGGAAGCATAGCGAGCACAACAATCGAATGTGATTGAAAGTAAGGGCGCAGTTTCCGAGCCGAGACTACGACGGCTAGGGCGACCTTCTCGATCTGGGGGTAGCGAGTCTCGACGTCGGTCAATGTCTGGCTGATGTAGAAAATGGGCTTTTGTTCGGATCGTTCTTCTCTGATAAGCACTCCGCTTACAGCTGTGGCAGACACTGCGATGTAGAGGAAGAGCGGCTCTCCTTCGACTGGTTTTGCTAAGATTGGTGGGCTCGCCAGATAGTTCTTCAATTCCTGGAAAGACGTCTCACATCGTTCGTCCCACTCAAATTTTTTGTTTCCTCGGAGGGTGTCGTAGAAGGGCAGGCATTTGTCTGTGGAACGAGAAATAAACCTGTTTAGCGCGGCGACTCTTCCTGTGAGCCTCTGCACTTCGCGCTTCGTCCTTGGAGAGGGCATCTCGATTAAAGCCTTGATCTACTTGGGTTTTGCTTCTATGCCTCGGTGAGTTACCAGATAGCCGAGGAATTCTCCCGAGGTGACCGCGAACCTGCACTTCGCCGGGTTTAGTTTCATGTTGTGCTTGTTCAATTGTTCGAAGCGTTCCCGTAGATGCGCGACGTGGTCTTCCTCCTTGAGTGATTTGACTAACATTTCGTCGATGTATACTTCCATGGTTTTTCCGAGCTGAGCCGCGAATATTTTATTGACGAGCCGTTGATACGTTGCTCCTGCGTTCTTGAGCCCGAACGGCATGACTTTGTAGCAGTATATCCCGCGATCAGTTATGAATGCCGTTTTTTCTCGATCATCCGGATGCATTAGGATCTGATTGTAGCCGGAGAACGCGTCCATAAATGTTAACAGTCTATTCCCTGCAGTGGCTTCGACGAGCCGGTCGATGTGTGGCAAGGGAAAGCTGTCTTTTGGGCACGCCTTGTTGAGGTCGGTGAAATCCACACATACTCGCCACTTGCTGTTCTTCTTCTTCACGACCACCGGATTTGCGAGCCAGTCCGGATATTTGGCATCGGCGATTGATCCTACTTTTAGTAACCTTTCGACTTCGTCGTTAACTGCTTTAGCTCGTTCGGGGCCGAGCTTCCTTCTTTTCTGCTTTACTGGTTTAAAGGTCGGATCCACATTCAGCTCGTGACAGGTCACGTCGATGCTTATGCCTGGCATGTCTTCTGCTGTCCAGGCGAAAGTGTTGATGTTTTCCTTGAGGAGGGAAAGGAGTTCGCTTCTCAGAGGCTCTTCCAATTTTGTTCCTATTTCGACGCATCGCTCCGGGCGCGCCTCATCTATACACATCGAGTCCACTGTGTCGCATACTGGCTCGACACGTGTTTCGCGGCTCTCCGCGATCTGTAATTGCTATAAGAGTTTCGAGAGCTCGTTCGCGGGCTCTCGGTCTGTCTTCATCTTTTTACGGTCGATGTCTGCTCGTGCGTCAGTGACGGGGTTCCTTAGCTTGTGCTCGGCTAGGCAGCACGTTCGTGACTCCTTCTGACTCCCCCAGATCGTTTTAATACCTGGTGGGGTTGGGAATTTGAGGCAGAGATGATAGGTAGAGGGTACCGCCCTCATCCCGTTGATCCATGGAGTTCCCATGATCACATTGTATATTGCTGGGTGATCGGTGACACAAAATGCGACGATCTTAGTGACTCCGCCAGCTACCACAAGAAGCCTCATCGTTCCCATAGTCATCGTCGTTTCTCCTGAAAATCCGGTTAGAGGTTTGGGGATTGCTTCCACCTCGGAGAGGTCGATTCCCATTCTTCTGAGTGTTTCCCTGAAGATGACGTTCACTGAGCTTCCAGTATCGATGAGCACCCTCGCTACGTCATGATCCCTGATCGTTAACTCAATCACCAACGGATTGTTATGAGGTCGATCGATTCCTACCGTTTCCTCCTCGGCGATGGAGATCACTGTGTTTGGGATGTCGGTTGGTTCTGTCCAATTCTCCTTCGCTTCGGCTCGGCGCTGATAGGCTTTGATGGAGGACACGGTATCTTGGTAGTATTGGGATCCACCCATGATCATATTGATCCTTTGCCTCGGCTCGGGTCGCTCTTCAGGTTCGCCTCTCCTATCGCGTTTGGGGTTATCGCCTCGTCGGGGAGGATTCGCGGGTTCCGCCGCGCCGCTCGGCTCGGCTCTCTCTTGTTGTTCGTTAGGAACGAGGTCTTTGAGGCTGACCGCGTTTTGGAGCTCTCCCGCTGCCATCTTTGCTGCGAGCTTTGCTCCTAAAGTTCGGCATTGAGCCGTTGAATGCCCGTAGGTCTGGTGATACTCGCAGAAAGCCTTCTCGTCGTAGTTGGCGGACTTTCTCATCCAAGTGTTGTTGCGCGGCTCTCCTCTTCCGCGTCCAGTGCCTATCTGGTAGTTATGGGCGCCTCCGCTTCTAGGTTCATCCGAGCCCTGCGTTGATGTGTTGCTCGATGGGTTGCCCTTCTTCGCGGGGCGCAGCAAAATTGAGCTTTGGATTGCTGCTTTCGTTGCTTCGTACTGCTCGTCCAAGTTTTTAATTTCCTCCTCGTTAACGACGAAGTCTGATGATCGGTGCAAAGTGTCTTGAATTGTTTGCGGCGTGTTGAGAGCCATCTCACGTCGGAACTCGGATTTGTACCACAAAGATCGTTTCAGAGCCTTGAGCGCAGCCTTGTCGCTTATCCCTTCTATTTTGGATACGACTGCCTTGAATCTTGCCATGTAATCCCGAAGCGGTTCGTTTGGTCCTTGGGATAGTGTCCACAGATCGGCATCAGATGTTCCTCTGTCCATAAACATCGAGTATTGCTTAAGGAACAAGGCGGAGAGCTGTTGAAAATTGCCGATTGAATTTCGTTCCTGCCTTGAAAACCACTCGAGTGCGGCTCCCTTGAGATGCTCCACGAAAAGCAGGCAGTATCCGGCGTCTACTTCGCGCTCGGTGAGTTTAGCGGCGTTCTTTGTGAAGGCTTGTCCCATTGCTATCCGAAACGCTGTGATGTGTGCTTTCGGGTCGGTTGTTCCTTCGTAGAATGGGATTCTCACCTTCCCCAGCTCGGGAATCCTGGCCTCCGTGATTCTTGCAGTGAATGGGGTTCTCTGAGTTTCTTCAAGCATTCGATCGATTTCAGGCGCGGCGCTTGTCGCGTTGTGCACTTGGGATTTCATGGCGCGTATTTCAGCTACTGTCCGAGCCATCGAGGCTCCCAGCTCTTTGAGTTCGAGAGTTTGTGCGTGAGTCATTCCCTTTGATTGGGGGGCGGGGGGTCGCTCCCGCTCCTCTCTCCTTGGCTCGTCTTCGCGCTCTGTCTGCTCGATCCATTGGAGGTTTTCTTCCTCCTCGGTTGGATTGTCGCCGCGGGTCGGATCGGAGACTTTGTCAGTTCGGATGCCGTTTAGTGCCGAGGCGAGCTCTTCTTTACTTCTTCGGCGATCGAGCCGGTTTGTTGCAGATCCGTGGTTCCGTCGTTCTGCTGGGCGTCTACGTCGATCGCATCGTTTTCTTCTTCGCCGGCTCATCGCCTCGAGTTTCGGTGGAGAGGGGGCGGCTCGGTCATGTTGACTCGGGTCGCCGCGGGGGTCTGTTCGTTGAGGAGACGAGACATTGGAGGAGCCGAGGGGTTTCTTGCACCGCTCCCTGAGGCTTCTGCATGTGTCGAGAAATCGAAGCGTCTCCGGATTCCATCCATCGGGTCGGGAATTCCGGCTCTCCAAGTTGGGTGCAGTCGCTCAACCGCCATCGCGTCGAGCCTCTCCGTAATCGCCTCGTTTCTTTTATCCTGTTCGTTGATTTTCTTCATCAATGCAGCCATCATGTTTCGCATCTCCTCTTGGGTTTCGATCGTTGCCGTCGTTGTGCCCGATGCATCCTTCTCCGCGCCGTTACCGGCGTTGTTGTTGTTGTTGTCGTCGGGGGTGTTGCTCGCCATGTTCTTCGGATCTTAAAGTCTTGTCGATTTTGAGTAAGAAAGTTTCGATTCCCCACAGACGGCGCCAAATTGTGTGAGCCAAAACTCGCACAACCAGAAATTTGTTTAAAGAAAACTAAGGGATCGGAAACTTCTAGGGTTTATCGTCAAGAACAGAAAGATCGAAAGAAAGTTTTTCTTGCTGTGAAAGTATTTAGCTCTTATTGCTTAAGGTTGCAAAAAGTTACAGAATGAATTGTGTACATCATCTATTTATACTAATTCTCTGAACCGCCTAGCCGAGAATCTCGGGAGAGATTTTCGGAATATTTCCTTATCGCCTCGTGCGGCTCACCGCCTTTGTATTTCGCCTAGGGTTTTTATGGGCTTCGTCTCTCAAGGCCTTGGTTCGGCCCATCTGAACTTCTCCATGGCTCGGCCCATCTAAACTTCTCCACGGCTCGGCCCATCTAACTTCTCCACGGCTCAGCACACTTGCCATTTGAGTCGAGACGTGATCTGGTCCACCTCACCGAGGCGCGGCTCGGCCCAGGCGTGTTGGAGAGGGGCTCGGCCCAGGCGTGTTGGAGAGGGGCTCGGCCCATTTCTTGCGATACGGCTCGGCTCATCTCTCTTTCCTCACGGCTCTCCCTACTGGTCTATCTTCACGGCTCTCCCACTTGGTGAGAACGGCTCTCCCACTTGGCGAGAACGGCTCTCCCACTTGTCTTAGTGAGAACGGCTCTCCCGCTTGTCTTTCTTCCATACTTAGTCATTTTGAGATGGTTTTATCTGCGTGGGGTGAAAACCGACCCCAACAGTTAACCGACCCCAACAGCCATCCCAACCTCCTACACGACGGTCAGATGCTTTTGACACCCCATGGTTTAGGCATATAGCGAATTACTTAGCTGAAGACATCGAACCTCCACCTTTCTTTGGCTATAAAAGATGAAATTCTTAAGGGAAGTTCGACACTATTTCTGGGATGAAATTTTTCTCTATAGGAGATGTGTAGATGGTTTATTCATAAGGTGTGTCGCCGAAGAAGAAATGGAAGGAATATTGTTTGGATGCCATAGTTCAGCATATGCAGGACATTTCACAACTTACAAATCAGTTTCCAAAGTCCTTCAAGCAATATTTTGGTGGCCTACTATGTTTAAAGACACGCACGCCTACATCTCGCGCTGCGATTCATGCCAACGAATGGGCAATATCAGTAAGAGGAATGAGATGCCTCAAAACTACATTCTCGAAGTTGAAATCTTTCCTAACTTCTTTTGGAAACCAATACATCTTAGTAGCGGTATAATATGTCTCTAAATGGGTAGAAGCAATCGCCAGCCCTACTAATGATGCAAAAGTGGTTATCAAGCTGTTTAAATCAATCATTTTCCCTCGCTTTGGAATTCCTCGAATTGTGATAAGCGATGGGGGATCCCATTTCATCAATAGAGTTTTCGAAAATCTGCTCAAGAAGAACGGGGTCACGCATAAAGTTTCATCTCCATATCACCCTCAGATAAGTGGACAAGTGGAAATCTGTAACAGAGAGATAAAGTCTATTCTGCAAAAGACAACCGGCGTCAATCATAAGGATTGGTCTGAAAAACTCGACAATGCACTTTGGGCCTATCAGAGAGCATACAAAACTCCTTTAGGGACCACGCTGTTCAATCTTGTATACGGGAAAGCATGTCATATTCCTGTAGAGCTCTAGTACAAAACACAATGGACTATTAAGGAAATGAACATGAACTTTAAAGCAGCTGGAGAAAGAAGAATGTTTCAAATGCACGAGTTAGAAGAAATCTGCCATAACATCTACAACAATTCCAAGATATACAAGGAGAAGACAAAGGTGTTTCACTACAAAAGGATCAGACATCGGTCCTTTGCTCCAAATGACAGAGTTATTCTTTTCAATTCTTGCCTTAAGCTTTCCCTAACTTCGAACACCAAAATGACAACAATATCATGAAGAACACCAAAAAACAGCAGAATACTTACCCAGAAACCCACTTGTATTCGGCAACAAGTGATAGTACTTGGTAACGAGTTGGTTTGTGTTGTTGTAAGACAAGCGGTTGGCTCTCTTTGTGTCTTGCTCTCTTGTACTTTTGTTGGTTACTTTTATTTGTTTTTTTGTAAGACTATGAATATGATGTCTTGTCTCTCTTCTACTCTTGTTTGTGTTGTTGAAGGAAAGACTTTGAACTGATTTTGACTCTTTTTCTTTCTTTGTCTTTTTAAACACACAATTTTAGAAATTTCTTTAATACTAGCCCCTGAAACATGTCAAAACATGCCAGAAAAAAAAATTTCTCAATACAAAAGAGACATATCTGAAAAAATATTCAGTCTGAAACATGCCAAAATACTAAGACTAACTCAAGCTAAAACACCAAACATGCTAATACTTAGCCAGAATCGAAATGCCTAAAAACCAACACATAACTGTTTTAGGTTAAGAAACTGTTTAGATAGAAAAGCCAAATCTTCCTTGTGACGCTTGAGAAGCTCTTCCTTGTGATGCTTGAGAAGCTCCTCCTTGTGAACCTTGAGAAACTCCTCCAAAAGAGGTTTGAGAAGCTCCTCCAAAAGAGGTTTGAGAAGCTCCTCCAAAAGATGTTTGAGAAGCGCCTCCTCGGGCTGATTCTCCCTAGAAAAAAGCCAAAAATTAAACCACAATTTAAGCAAAATACAAATCATGAAAGGGTGAGCAAATCAAACCTCTTTCCTTGGACGCCCTCTTGGTCGTTTGGCTGGAGGAGGTTCTGTTGGATTAGGACACCTTGTCTTGTTATGTCCCTCCTTTCTGCAGTTTGAGCATGTGCCAATTCAACCATGTCGTGTTAATTTGTTTGGATTAGATGAAGACTCTTGAGGACCTTTTCTCCTAGCTCGACCATGCGGTTTTCCACGGTTAAACCTTTATGGTAGTGGTAGAATAGGTAGTTGGCCTAACCTTCTCCATGCTTCCATACCTTGGACTGGCTTCATACCCTCAACATATAGTTGACGCCACTTGGAAGTCAAATAGTAATCGGAGACATAATCATTTAGATCTAACCTTGTGTTTGTGGTAACACACATACCATGCATACAAGTTGCCAATAGCCGTAGGCACAAGTTTTTTTCTCCATGTCAACGGTCCAAGCACACCCATGAAAGTCAATCTCATGTAGATTTCCTGTTGTCATGTATCTTATGCATTCTCGTGCTTTTTGGCTGTTGTTCTCAATCTCTCTGTCTGCTCTTGCCCTGAATCTTTTCTTCCACTTCTTGGTTAAAGCACTTCTCTTAGCGTTCCTCTCCATAACTTTCCTTCGTACTTCAGTCAAGAAATCAAGGATTGGTAGCCTCCTTGACTCCTTAACATTCCGGTTGAAAGATTCCGACAAGTTATTCAGATTGTCATTGCAACAAGATCCTACCTTGAAGAAAGCCCGAGTCCATGTCGTTGGCGCAGTCAATTGGAGTGAATTAAAAGCACCTAAGTTGTACTTTTTCAATGCTTCTAAGTTATCTCCTAATGTCTCAGGTCTGTAGCTTCTTGCTATTCTCCAGGACAAACGCTCAAGCTCGATGTCCTTATGAGTTTTCTTCCAATTTTCTAGAATGTGGCGAGAACACATCTTATGTTCAGCGTTAGGGAGCTCATCACGAACAGCGTTTAGCAAACCCTGTCACATAAACCAAACAAAATAAGAAACAATTACAAACAAGATAATAGGGAGTCCCAAAATAGAAAAAAAAAAGAGTAATACCCTATGCTTATCTGAGATGATCGTAATATCTTCTCCATCTTCAAGTCCCAAATCTTTTTTTAGAATCTGCACAAACCATAATCAATTTGGACCATCCTCTCCTTCAACCATGGCCCAAGCAATAGGAAAGATCCTATTATCCCCATCTCTACCAACTGCAGCTAACATTTGGCCAACACTGCATCTAATTCGATGATAGGTCTACAACACTGCTTCCTAGACTCTTTCAATGCAGCAAAACACACATAGAGACGATAGAATCTCTGTTTGCTTACAGGCACTGCTCCAGGAATTGTCTCAATTTCCATTGTTGAACCTTCATTAGATCTTCTTACATCTTCGTGATAATCCCAAAGTCGAGCAAAATGAGATTCATGAGACGCCCTCGTTTTAGCTGCATGTACAGACTTTGCTCTCCTACATTGAGCCAAAGTAACAATCATGTTGTATTCTCTCTTGATTTCATCGACCATCTCTTGTGACTTGATCTTCGTATTACGTCTCAGCCTTTCTTCATACAATTGACCAATAGTACCGCTCTTCAACAGCTTTGTCCTTTCCGACCTTACACAGATATGCTTATCTACAAAGACCTTGACCATTAGTTTGTTTCTGCCCCTTTCAAAAGATGAGTACACTCTCCAAGGACATTTTTCTTTCATCTAAACCAATCGTGTCTCTCTCTTCTTCACCAACAGTTTCTCTCTCGTTAACCCTAAGAAGCATAAACCCATTTAACAAACTTTCCCAAAACCTAAGTATACATTGTATAACACAAATTAGATTCTGGGTAAGAGACTTTCTAAATTACCTTTTAGGTTGAGGATTGATATCTGGGTCAGGTTCTGGAACCCTTGGAACTGGAATTTTCGGCCTTCCCCACATGGTTTTCACCATTGTTAGCTCCAATAAATTACTCTTCGGGCTTCAAATCGATCGACACAGACGAAAATCACCAAAATTGCATTAGGGTTATGTTTTCTGGGTTCTGAGTATCAAACTAAAATCCTGACGTAAGAAGAAGCTTAATTAATTTTAACAATTTCTGTTTAGGCATTAACGGCTGACTTTTTTAATCCTTAATTGTGAAAGTCAACTTTAACTTGAGGCTTTTTTTAAGCAAGCCCAACTTGAAGAATTAAATGTGCAATTTGAACAAACTTGAGGAATAAAATGAGCATTTTCCTCCTAAACATGCCAAATTTCAATCCATCATTATTCCCGTCATCTCAAAGATTTCTGAAACTAGGGGAAGTGTGCTTTAAGTCTGGAGGAGGATGTTCTTCCTTTACTAACGAAATTTGGTTTGTTTTGAGTTTGTGTTTCATAAAAGATCTTTCATAAAAAGTTTTCAAAAGGTTTTCAAAACAGGAACGCTAAAAACAAAACCATGTGCTAATAAACTTTACATGATGGTCTCTTTTATGGTTAGGACTAGACTAGGCGGTAGATAGAATACTTGCACTACGAACTCCCACTAGAGAACTTCTATCCATGGAGATCTTTTCTGCCAGGATATACTAGCTTAGTTCACTTGAACTTAATCTTGACATCTAATTTTCTCAATATTGGTTTTAGCAGGAATCATGATATACATTTAGGACATCTTCACCTTATTTTTACCACTCTTTGTTGTCCTAGATGGCCAGTTCATCTTTAGCTTGTACCATACCCTTTACCCAAATCCTTTATGTTCAGACCTCATGCATTCTCTCTTTAACTTGTATCAACAGATATGTGCAAAAACACCGGAGAGAGAGGAACAACATAATTTCTAGTCACTCAAGAGAAAGACTGAAGGAATTTGGGAAAGTGGAGCATCAAGAACTTATTAAAGCTTAATGGTGCCTCAAAAAGCTTGAACTCAAAGGTAAATTTTGTGCTTCCTAAGACTCTACATCCAAAGGCGGTTTTCTTTTTCAAAAAAAATAATAATAATAAAACTTAAAAAATAAAAAAACGAAAAAATGTATGAGTGAAAGGAAAAGAAACCAAAATGTTCGATTTAGGGTTATTAATCTTCTAGGAGTCCTTCGTTCATTCTTGTTCCCTATGCTGTTTCTGTTCCTAGCCGCTTAGAAACTGATCTCAGTAATTGGAGCCACAAGAGTGCTGTACCAAATTACCATAGCTAGAAATGCTGTATCAAAATATTCTACCAAGATTTTGAATTTTTTCCAAGGCAAACTAAGTTTTCTTCTTTTGTTGAATTATTCCGGTAAAATCATAGGTCTCCGTCTTTAGTGACTGAAAACCGCATTGATCCTCTTTCTCATCCACGTTTTTGCACATATCTGCATATAAGACACTGGAAAAAAAAGAAATTCATGTGGTTTGAAAGAGGATGGGTGGAGGTAGAGAACTAGCTAAAGGTGAACTAGCCATTCAGGGTCAACAAAGAGTGGTAAAAGGGTAAAAGAGTCCTGAACGCATGATTGGTTTCTGATAACACCTGATTTTGACCACTTTTATGGATCACTTCCAATGTCTATGCAGGTGTTTTCACTCAGTCTTAAAGGTTTTTAAGTGATTTTCATGTTTTAGAATCTCAAAAGAGTTTTCAGGATTTTTTGACAAAAGAAATACACTTGGGAGCAAAAAGCACAACTTTGGATAAATTAAGAAAGTCGGAAGTTTAGAAACAAATGGAGGCCTTCCCACCGTCTGATCATCCCCAAATCCAGCCACGAGATAAAGGAGAACCAGCTGTCCAATCCAAGTTGAATCAGAGCAATCCAACGATTAGCTCTCCAGATATTGTCGATGAACTGAAGGCAAATCAACACAGTCGAAAGCTCACCCGCGGCCAAAACATAATCCGTCGGGGGTGCAACATTATAGACCGCGGGGAGCCTATTTCCGAGCCTCAGAAGCCCATTTAAATCCCAAGTCATTCCCGTCATTACTCCTGCAAGTCCAAGGCAATCCCGAGGATTCAAGACACTATATAAACCCTTTTTAAGTCATTTAGAAGGGTGTGCCACATTTTTTACGAGGAACCCTAGAGAGAGAGATTCGCTGTGAAGAGGAGTATAGGGTTATTAATCTTCTAGGAGTCCTTCCTTCATTATTTTTCCCTATGCTGTTTCTTTTTCTAGCCGCTTAGAAACTGATCTCAGTAATTGGAGGCATGACAGTGCTGTATCGAATTACCAGACTTAACAGTGATCGAGCGAAGTCGCTATAGGAGACGAAAGCTACTTTTAGAGAATCGTGAGTGTGGACGAATTCTGTTTTTAATGCATGATATTATTCGCGGCATGAGAGCAAGAGTTAATTGCCGAGTTGAATGATTTGTTGATTAGAGTTGCGAGAGTTGGCTAATCATACACGCGCCTATTCGAGTTCAGGATCCTCACTAGATAATTACCTTTATCGATTTGTTTGTATTTTGATCAGTTCATGAACCCCTACGAAAACCCTTTAGACCCAGCGTTTAGTTCTTATTGTTTTACAGCCTTTTCATTTCATTTGCATTTAGATTTAGTGATACCAAAACCAATAACCCTCATTTTGATTGTTCTACTAGTCTTAAGTTTTGATTGATTCGTACTAAAAGCTCAAAATCTCTGTGGTTCGACCCCTAAGTACTACATCGTACATCTGTGCACTTGCAGATATTTAGGGTTATAAATTTTAAACGTGAAGCTAGAAGTAACCCTTGATTCTCTTAGCATCAGTTTCCCTGATCTAAATCTTTAATGAGAAAATTCATTCAAAATTAAGTCCAGATAAAATGAACTAGTATATCCTGTCTGAAAGAATATCCATGAATAAAAGTCCTCTGGTGGGAGTTCGTAGTGCAAGTATTCTAGCTACCGCCTAATCTAGGCCTAAATCACAAAAGAGCAAAAAACCAGGAAATAGCGTAGAAGCACACTGGTCTAAATCATCATAGCATTGTTTCTTATGTTCCTGGTTTGAAAACTTTTTGGAAAAATTTTGTGTCTCATAAGACTCTACATCCAAAGGCTCCTTTTTTTCAAAAAAAAAATAATAAAAAAATAAAAATAAAAAAAAATCGAAAAAACGAAAGAGTGAAAGGAAAAGAAACCAAAAGCGTAAAAGAGTCTAGGATGGCCGAAATCATTTGAAGCAAACGCTAGAGCATCAAGAACCTATCAAAGCTTAATGGTGCCTCGAAAAGCTTGAGTAAATTTTGTGTCTCATAAGACTCTACATCCAAAGGCTCTTTTTTTCAAAAAAAAAAAATAATAAAAAAATAAAAATAAAAAAATCGAAAAAACGAAAGAGTGAAAGGAAAAGAAACCAAAAGCGTAAAAGAGTCTAGGATGGCCGAAATCATTTGAAGCAAACGCTACAAGTATTCATCTGTTAGTAATCTAAGTCTGGGGGAGTTATGGAGGAGACCTTGAAGGAAGGAAATTAGTGATCTTAAGGCAAGAAGAATGTGACTGGAAACTATGGATAACAACAGCTCTATCTTCTTCTACTGTTTTGCATAATGTCTGTCTCTCAAAAAAAGGTAACCCTAAAAACTAAGAACCTCACCCCTAAAAGAGCAATTTTGAATATCTAGCCTTTATTGCCTTTACTAAAGTCCATTTGATGAAAACCACTTGACCTTTTCGAAGAATGTTAAGAACTAGTTGACTGGAAGATAGGTTTAAGTTTCTAGACTTTCGCATGACAGATCAACGGAGCAGTCATGCCTGTATTTTGGTAAGAATTTTCTATACTATACCTGACTTGAGCATAATGATTGATTTTAGTTTAGAAGCATGGTCACTGCGATACTATTTAGTTCCTGCGTTCTTCAAACCTCTTTCCTAACTTCGATTTTTTTTTTTGGGGACAAAAAAGGTCTAAGTCTGGAAAAGTTGATAACACCTGATTTTGATCACTTTTATGGATCACTTCCAATGTCTTATCCAGGTGTGTTCACTCAGTTTTAAGGGTTTTTAAGTGATTTCCATGTTTTAGAATCTCAAAAGAGTTTTCAGGATATTTTGACAAAAGGAATACACTTAGGAGCAAAAAAACACAACTTTGGATAAATTCAGACCGTCAGAAGTTTGGAAACAAATGGAGACCTTTCCACCATCTGATCATCTCCAAATCTAGACACAAGATAGAGGAGACAACCAGATTTTTAATGCAAGTAGAATCAGAGCAATCCAACGGTTAGATCTCCAGATATGGTCGATGCACTGAAGGCAAATCAACACATCATCCGCCGGGGGTGCAATATTATAGAACGTGAGGAGCCTATTTCCAAGCCTCAGAAGCCCATTTTAAAGCCAAAGTCATTTCCGTCACTATTCCTGCAAGTCCTAGGCATTTCTGAGGACTCAAGACACTACATAAACCCCTTTTAAGTGATTTAGAAGGGTGTGCCATATTTTTCACCAGGAACCCTAAAGAGATAGACTCGCCGTGAATAGGAGCCACCGAGAGGGGCACCATTGGCCCTGTTGCTTCATTCTGTTGTTCGTTTCTCACCTTTGTCTATTTCAATTCTCTGCAATTCTAAATACTTTTGGGATGTTGAACTCAACTATGTCTGAGTAATTTTCCCGTTGGGTTTTTAAGGTATTTTTCAAAGAGAATTTGATGTCTTGATCATATGCTTTGTTTGATATAGGGTTATTAATCTTCTAAGAGTCCTTTGTTCATTCTTGTTTCCTATGTTGTTTCTGTTGCTAGACGCTTAGAAACTGATCTTAGTAATTGGAGCCACGAGAGTGCTGTATCGAATTACCATACCTAGAAATGCTGTAACAAAATATTGTACCAAGATTTTGAAGTTTTTCCAAGGAAAACTGAGTTTTCTTCTTTTGTTGAATTATTCTAGTAAAATCGCAGGTCTCCTTCTTCAGTGACTGAAAACCGAGTTGATCCTCCTTCTCTCCGACGTTTTAGCACATATCTGCATATAAGACACTGGAAAACAAGAATGCATGTGGTTTGAAAGAGGATGGGTGGAGGTAGTGAACTAGCTAAAGGTGAACTAGCCATTCAGGGTCAACAAAGAGTGGTAAAAGGGTAAAGGAGTCCTGAATGTATGATTGGTTTCTGATAACAGCTGATTTTGACAACTTTATTGATTACTTACAATGTCTTATGCAGGTGTTTTCACTCAGTTTTAAAGGTTTTTAAGTGATTTCCTTGTTTTAGAATCTCAAAAGAGTTTTGAGGATATTTTGACAAAAGGAATACACTTGGGAGCAAAAAACACAACTTTGGATAAATTCAGACCGTCGGAAGTTTAGAAACAAATGGAGGCCTTCCCACCGTCTGATTATCCCCAAATCTGGACACAAGATAGAGGAGATAACCAACGCTTAGATCTCTAGATATGGTCCATGCAAGTAGAATCAGAGCAATCCAACAGTTAGAACTCCAAATATGGTCAATGCACTAAAGGCGAATCAACACGGTCGGAAGCTCACCCGCGACCAAAACATCATCCGCCGGGGGTGCGACATTATAGACCGCGGGAAGCTTATTTCCGAGCCTCAGATGCCCATTTTAAAGCCCAAGTCATTCCTGTCATTATTCATGCAAGTCCTAGGCGTTCGCGAGGACTCAAGACACTATATACACCCCTTTTAAGTCATTTAGAAGGGTGTGCCACATTTTCACGAGGAACCTTAGAGAGAGAGACTCTTTGTGAAGAGGATTCTAGGGTTATTAATTGTTGGGGTCGGTTTCACCCCAAGCGGATAAAACCATCTCAAAAATGACTAAGTATTGGAGAAAACCGATTTGGCAAGAAGGAACAGCTGCCCACCGAATATGGGCCGAGCTGTCCCACGAAACAAGTGGGCCGAGCTGTGCTCACCAAGACGAGTGGACCGAGCCGTGGAAAAGGATAGATGGGCCGAGCCGTGCGAAGAACAAATAATGGGTCGAGCTGCGCAAGAGGAAGCATGGGCCGAGACGCTTTCCTTTGTGTTGGGCCGAGCCAGTTTTTCTAGACGGGCCGAGCCGAAGTCTCGAAGGGTGAAAGCCCATAGAAACCCTAGGCGAGGCATTGTGGTGGTGGCCGCACGAAGCGATAAGGAAATATTCCGAAAATCTCTCCCGAGATTCTCGGCTAGGCGCTTTAGAGAGTTAGTATAAATAGACAATGTATGCAATTCATTATGTAACTTTTAACAACTCGAGAGCAATAAGACTTAAACACTTTTCAAGCAAAAAACCTTCTTTTGATCTAACGGTTCTCGCGATTACCCTAGAAATTTCGGATCCCTTAGTTTTTCCTTACAAATCTTTGGTTGTGCAAGTTTTGGCTCACACAACTTGGCGCCGTCTGTGGGGACATATCGAAACTTTCTTACTCTAAATCGACGAGACTTTAAGATCCGAAGAACATGGCGAGCAACACCCTCGACGATAACAACAACAACGATAACGGCACGGAGAAGGACGCTCCAGCATCAGGCACAACGACGGCGACGACCGAAACCCAAGAGGAGATGCGAAACATGATGGCTGCGTTGATGAAGAAGATCGACGAGCAGGACAAAAGAAACGAGGTGATTACAGAGAGGCTCGACGCGATGGCGGCCGAGCAACGACACCCAACTTGGAGAACTAGAATCTCCGACCCGATAGATAGAATCCAGAAACGCTTCGATTTCTCAACGCCTGCAGAGGCCTCGGGAAGCGGCGCAAGAAATCCCTTGGCTCCACCAATGTTTCGTCCTCTCGGCGAACAGACTCCCGCGGCAACCCGAGTCAACATGACCGAGCCGCCTCCACTCCGTCGGAATTCAAGGTGACGAGCCGGCGAAGAGGAGAATGACGCGATCGACCTGGACGCCCAACAGAACGATGGAACCACGAACTCGCAACAAAATGGCTCGGCTCAGCAAATAAGCCAAGAAGAGCTCGCCTCGGCACTAAACGGCGTCCGGACTGACGAAATCACCGATCCGGCTCGCGGCGACAACCCGACTGAAGAAGAAGAAAACCTCCAATGGATCGAGCAGGCGGAACGCGAAGACGAGCCGAGGAGAGAAGAGCGGGAGCGACTCCCCCAATCAAAGGGAATGACTCACGTACAAACCCTCAAAATCAAAGAATTGCGAGCCTCAATGGCTCGGACAGTAGCAGAGATACGCGCCATGAAGTCTCAAGTGCATAACGCGACGAGTGCTGCGCCCGAGATCGATCGGATGCTTGAAGAAACCCAGAGAACACCATTCATGGCGAGAATCACGGAGGCTAGGATTCCCGAGCCGGGGAAGGTGAGAATCCCGTTTTACGAAGGAACGACCGATCCGAAAGCGCACATCACAGCGTTTCGGATAGCGATGGGACGAGCTTTCACAAAGAAAGCCGCCAAACTGACCGAGCGGGAAGTAGATGCCGGATATTGTGGACGCGCTCGAGTGGTTTTCGAGGCACGAGCGCAATTCAATCGCCAGTTTCCAACATCTCTCCACCTTGTTCCTTAAACAATACTCGATGTTTATGGACAGAAGAACTTCTGATGCCGACCTGTGGACGCTATCCCAAGGACCGAATGAACCGCTTCGGGATTACATGGCAAGGTTCAAGGCGGTCGTATCCAAAATAGAAGGAATAAGCGACAAGGCTGCACTCGAAGCTCGGAAACGGTCTTTGTGGTACAAATCCGAATTCCGACGGGAGATGGCACTCAACACGCCACAAACAATTCAAGATGCCTTGCATCGGTTATCAGACTTCTTCGTAAATGAGGAAGAGATGAATAATCTGGACGAGCATTACGAAGCAACGAAAGCAGCGATCCGAAGCTCAATTTTGACGCGCCCCTCGAAAAAAGGCAATCCATCAAACAACGCAACAACGCAGAGCTCGGACGAATCTAGAAGCGGAGGTGCCCATAACTACCAAGTAGGCACTGGACGCGGAAGAGGAGAGCCGTGCAACAACACTTGGGTAAGAAAGCCCACCAACTACGACGAAAAGGCATTCTGCGAGTATCACCAGACCTACGAGCATTCAACGGCACAATGCCGAACTCTAGGAGTAAAAATTGCAGCTAAGATGCCGGCAGGAGAGCTCTAGAACGCGGTTAACCTTAAAGACCTCGTCCCTAATGAACCAAATGAAGGAGCCGAGCCGAACGGCGCGGCAGAACCCGCAAATCCTCCCCGACGGGGCGATAACACCAAGCGCGACAGGAGAGGCGAACCCGAAGAGCGACCCGAGCCAAGGCAAAGGATCAACATGATCATGGGTGGATCTCAATATTACCAAGACACTGTGTCCTCCATCAAAGCTTATCAGCGCCGAGCCGAAGCGAAGGAAAATTGGACAGAACCGACCGATCTCCCGAATAAAGTGATCTCCTTCGCCGAGGAGGAAACGGCAGGAATCGATAGACTACAAAGCGATCCGTTGGTGATCGAATTGACTATCACGGATCACAATGTAGCGAGGGTGTTCATCGATACTGGTAGCTCGGTAGACGTCATTTTCAGGGAAACACTCAGAAGGATGGGAATCGATCTCTCCGAAGTGACGGCAATGCCCAAGCCTCTAACCGGATTTTCAGGAGAAACAACAATGACTATGGGAACAATTAAGCTTCCTGTGGTAGCTTGCGGAGTCACTAGGATCGTCGAATTTTGCGTCACCGATCACTCAGCAATCTACAATGTGATTATGGGAACTCCATGGATCAACGCGATGAGGGCGGTCCCTTCCACCTATCACCTCTGCCTCAAATTCCTTACTCCAGCAGGCATCAAAACGATCTGGGGAAATCAGAAGGAGTCACGAATGTGCTGCTTAGCAGAGCACAAGCTGAGGAACCCCGTCAGCGACGCACGAGCAGACATAGATCGCAAAAAGATGAAGACGGACCGAAAGCCCGGGAACGAGCTCTCGAAACTCTTATAGCAATTACAGATCGCGGAGAGCCGCGAAACACGCGCCAAGCCGGTATGTGATGCAGTGGACTCGGTGTGCATAGACGAAGCACGTCCAGAACGATGCGTCGAAATCGGAGCAAAACTAGAAGAGCCTCTGAGAAGCAAACTTCTCCTCAAAGAGAACATCAACACTTTCGCCTGAACAGCGGAAGATATGTCAGGCATAAGCATTGACGTGACCTGTCACGAGCTGAACGTGGATCCAACCTTCAAACCAATCAAGCAAAAAAGAAGGAAGCTCGGACCCGAACGAGCCAAAGCGGTTAACGACGAAGTGGAGAGATTGCTCAAAGTAGGATCAATCGCCGAGGCCAAATATCCAGACTGGCTTGCGAATCCAGTGGTTGTGAAGAAGAAGAACGGCAAGTGGCGGGTCTGTGTAGATTTCATTGACCTCAACAAGGCGTGCCCAAAAGACAGCTTCTCTCTGCCACACATCAACCGGCTCGTCGAAGCCACTGCGGGATATAAGCTTCTAATATTTATGGACGCGTTCTCCGGCTACAACCAAATCCTGATGCATCCTGATGATCGGGAAAAGACGGCATTTATAACTGATCGTGGGATATACTGCTACAAAGTCATTCCGTTCGGACTGCTACAAACGCAGGGGCAACATATCAACGGCTCGTCAATAAAATGTTCGCAGATCAGCTTGGAAAAACCATGGAGGTATACATCGACGATATGTTAGTCAAATCACTCAAAGAAAAAGATCATATCGCGCACCTACAAGAATGCTTCGAGCAGTTGAACAAACACAACATGAAACTGAACCCGGCGAAGTGCAGATTTGCGGTCACCTCGGGGGAGTTTCTCGGCTATCTAGTAACTCACCGAGGCATTAAAGCGAATCCCAAACAGATCGAGGCATTAATCGAGATGCCCTCTCCAAGGACGAAGCGAGAAGTGCAAAGGCTTACAGGAAGGGTCGCTGCGCTAAACAGATTTATTTCCCGTTCCACCGACAAGTGTCTGCCTTTCTACGATACCCTTCGGGGAAATAAGAAATTCGAGTGGGACGAGCGATGCGAAGCAGCTTTCCATGAATTGAAGAGTTATCTAGCGAGCCCGCCGATCTTGGCGAAACCAGTTGAAAGAGAGCCTCTCTTCCTCTACATCGCCGTATCTGCTACAGTTGTAAGTGGGGTGCTTATCAGAGAAGAACGGTCCGAGCAAAAACCCATTTTCTACGTCAGCCAGACACTGACCGACGTCGAGACCCGCTACCCCCAGATCGAGAAAGTCACCCTAGCCGTTGTAGTTTCGGCTTGCAAGCTGCGTCCATATTTTCAATCACATTCGATTGTTGTGCTCGCTACACTTCCGCTGCGCTCGATCCTACACAGCCCGAGCCAATCCGGTCGGCTCGCCAAGTGGGCCATAGAGTTGAGCGAGTACGACATCGAGTATCGGAACAGGTCGTCTGAAAAGTCACAGGTGCTCGCATATTTTCTCATCGAACTTCCAGCCGAAGCGACGAACGAGCCAACCCCAGACGAAGTACGGACGCTGCACGTCGACGGTTCGTCGTCTAAACACGGCTCGGGAATTGATAACACCGTATTTTGACCACTTTTATGGATCATAATTGTATCTTATGCAGGTGTTTTAAATCTGTTTTCAATGGTTTTCAAAGTGTTTTCAAATTTTTAGAGTTTCAAAAGACTTTACAGGAAACTTGGGCAAAAGATATGCAATTTGGAACAAATGAGCAATTTTAGATAAATGCAGACCGTCAGAAGTATGACAAGCGATGAAGACCTTCTCACCGTCTGATCACCCCCAAAATTTGAGACAACATAGAGGATCCAACCTGCTTTCTAATGCACTTGTTTTGGAGAAAAATCCAACGGTTAGATCTTCAGATACTCCCTATGCAAGAATAACAGAAAATGCAGTTACGGAAGAGAGCAAGTGCCGGGACCGCGGCCAACACCCATTTTCCCGCGGGTAGAGCCACCGCGACCGCGGACTTTGGTCGTTCACTTTCCCGACGACTTAATTAAAGCCCAGATCAATTCCTTTCGTTATTTTTGAAGCCCTAAGTGTCCAGAACCACCCTAGAAGCTATAAATACCCCCTTTACGTCATTCTAAAGAGAGGAGACCGAAACTTAGACAACTTAGAGAGAGAAAGAGAGCTCGTGTGGAACCCTAGAGGCCGCCGCCGTCGATCCCAAAGAAGGAGCCGCCGCTGGAGAGCATCATCGCGCCTCCACCTGCAACTCTGTTCTTCGTTTCTCTTCCTTCTTTTCTTTAGTTTCCTGCACTTTCAATTTCGTTTATGATGCTTTGTTACAATATGTTTGAGTAGTTACCCAGTTGGGTTTAAAGGGATTTTTCAAAGGGAACTTCATGTGTCTTTGCTTATGAATCGATAGATTTAGGATTTATAATCTTCTAGATGTTCTTCGTTTGCCTTTAATCTTACTGCGTGATTCTTTGCTGGCCACTTAGAAACCGATCTGATTTGATATGTTGCGAAAGCTTTCATTGATTGTCTGATGAGTCTTATTCTGCTATTGCATCTTCTCCCTTCCAGAATCAGAGTGGAAACCTACTGATTAGGGTTGCGAGAGATAGTTGTTTAGTGCTGCGAAAGTAGGCTATTCATACTTCTGTGCCTCGAGTTCTAGAACATACGTAGTTGATTACCTTTATCATATGTTTAAAATCGACATAGCTTAGTCCATGAGTCCCTGTGAAAACCCCTTGATGCCCAACGTTTGTCTTTAATTGCTTACAACCTTTGCTTCTTATTCGATTTTCCCTGCTTTCAATTTGTCTTTGATCTATTCGCTTATTACCTGCTTTCATTAGCCTTAGTTTAATTGCTTTTTACTTGTTTTAATTGCCTTCAATTGATTTTGTTTTCTTTGCTTTCTAGTTTAGATTTAGTGACAACCAAAACCCAAAACCAAAACCAAAACCTTTTTAGTTCTAATCTGATTTAAGCGTTGCAGTGAATTCGTACTGAAACAACTAAGTCTCTGTGGATCGATACCATAAGTACTACAGCGCACATCTGTGCACTTGCAGACATTTAGGGGTTATAAATTTAAAACCTGAAGCTTAGTAAAACGAAAACAACAAACCCCGCTTTTGCTCGCAATCAAGTTTTTGGCGCCGTTGCCGGGGACTTAAATTTGTTTCGTTGCGAATCCCAGCTTAAATCCATTAGAACACTTGTTTACTTTTACTTTTTCTTTTGAATTTTTCAGGTTTGTTTGCAATGAGAGACCGGGAACATGTTCTCGGAACTCTTGGTGATCCACCAAATCGTGTGGATGGTGATCCAAGCAATGATGACCTGTCTGATGATGAGTTTGAAGAACCGATATATGATGACAATGAGCTAATCGGATCGGTCAAACACAAAGATGATGATGATCTGATTGGAAGTTTCGATTCACTCGAAAAGTTCATGGGAGATCGAAGAGCTATTCAACCAGCCTTACCAGAGGATGGCAAAACCGAAATTAAGGTACCCCATATCCATTTAGTTCAACAAAATCAATTCTCTGGTTATTCATTTGAAAACCCGATAGACCATATCGAGACTTTCGAAGAATTATGTGCAACCATTACAGCAAATGGGGATTACCACAAGTGTAGTCTTTTCCCATTCTCTCTTAGAGATAAGGCCAGCAAATGGCTAAAATCTTTGCCACCTGCTTCACTAAAAACGTGGACAGCGTGTAGAACTGCTTTCCTAAAACGTTTTTACACTAGAAATCGTTCAAATCTCTTAAGAAAGAAGATAAGAACTTTTAAACAAAAAGAAGATGAAGATCTTTTAGATACTTGGGAAAGATTTAGGGAATAACCAAAGAGATTGTCCACACGATGGATATGCCGAGGAATACCTGCTAAGTATCTTCAATCGCGGTATAACTCCAGAGTTACAACACTCTTTCGACGTAGCAAGTAATGGAGATTTCACAACTAGATCTGTAGAAGATGCTCACGTTTTCATTAAAAATTTAGGAAACAGCATCCGAAATCAAGTAACCTTTGGTAATTCTGCACTTCATGAGAAGAAAGAAGAAATTTCGGAAGTTATAAAGTGTCTCCGTCACATAATGAGTCATCTTGGATTGCAACAACCAAATAGGATACACAATACGTGTAACTTTGATGGTTGGGACAACCCAATGGATTCTTATGGTCAAGGGATGGTTAACACTGCAGAGGTCTATCAAATTCAAGATTTTCCATTCGTTTCTGATCACCGCAGGTCCATTCCTCCGGACCGCAGCCAAACAAGCTTTCACCGCGGTCGTGCTGGTTCTGACCGCGGCCAAGACGTGTTTCACCGCGATCGTGAGCCACCTGACCGCGGGAAATTGTCTTCTGAGAAGGATGGTACCTGACTGCTCGGCCCAGCAGGAACCAAGGAGAAGCAGGAAGAGGCCACGATATAAGCCCCCGTGGTCGCAGGTGTCCGGACCGCGGGAAACCTATTGTCGGCCGCGGTCGCGTAGTCCTGACCGCGGCCAAGTGCTTGTTTGCCGCGGTCGTGCAGCCCCTGACCGCGGCATCTGGTCGTTGACATCAAACCCGACCCAAACCACCCCTTTCACCTTATTTCACCTCACCAATCACCCTCCACCTCATTCATCACTCTCCACCACCTTCATCACCACCTAATCACCTTCCCAAACCCCTTCGAATGAATCCGGTTCATCTCCACCAGCATCCCGGATCCAGGTAAGTTCTCTTTGTCCTTACCAATTCGATTATTTATGCATTTTTCTCATCCAATCTCGACTTGTTTCACACTGAGGACAGTGGGATTTAAGTCTGGGGGAGGATTTCATCCCTTTCTAACCACCTTTCTTTCATGAGTCTTGCATTATCTACACTTTTTGCATTTTTCTTAAAGTTTTTCAAAATCGGTTTTCAAAACAAAATACGTTTTAAAGGGAATGGTGAACATGAATCAATGATAGTTGACTGTGTGCTTTAGACTGTTCCTAGTGACTTGCTCATTCATGATTTAGGACTAGACTAGGCGGTAGCTAAGCACATTTGAAACGAAGTACCCCAGAGGAATTTGAATGATTTCGATTTAGATGAAGGGATACACTAGCTCTGTTTTATTTGGACTTAATTTGGACTTAATTTTCTCATTGAAGCATTAGACCAGGGAAACGAATCATACATTCAGGACTCCTTTATCCTTTTACCACTCTCTGTTGATCCTGAATGGCTAGTTCATCTTTAGCTAGTTCCCCACCTTAACCAATCCTCTTTCAAACCACATGCACTCTTGTTTTCTATTGTCTTATATGCAGATAAGTGCAAAAACGTTGGAGAGAAAGAGGAACGACGCAGTTTTCAGTCACCAAGGACAGTGTCCTGCGATTTGCCGGAAAAGTTTCCGGAAGGTTTCAACACAAGAGAAACTCAGTTTGTCTTAGAAAAATCTCAAACTTTGGTACAATCTCGTCCTCTAGTCTCTCTCTCTTTAAAAGGCATATCCTTTCCAAAAAAAAAAAAAATCCGAAAATAAGAAAAGAAAGGAAATAAAAGCCTCTAGAGAGGTCGAATTTTAAGTCCCAAGGCAACTGGAGTTCGATTTTATGGAGTTTTGGAGATTGTTTTCTGATTCCCGGAAAGAATCTAAGTCTGGGGGAACAGCTGTTTACAACAAAGGAGGAAGGATTATGCAACAACATTTAGCAAGAAGAAGTGACTGAAAACTGTGGTCATCAACAGGTCCTTATCTCTCTTGCTGTTTTGCATATTATCTTGCATCCTCCAGATCTTCAGGTAACCCGAAACACTTTAACTCCACCACTTAAATAGCCCTTTAATGCCAAACGCCGTCTACCCTGGATGATGTCTTTAATGAGAACTCACTATTGAGCTTACTGAATGTAGAGAGCTAGTTGACTGAAATCAAGATTTAAATTGTTTAAGTTTTGCATGACGGAAAAAGTGGACTAGTATCTCTTGTGCATTAGTGAGAATTTTCTAGACTAAGTTGTGGATTGATGCACTATCTTTGGTCCTAGTCTATAGTTCATGTCTATGAGATTTGTGCATTCCCTATTTTTGTTTTCACTTAACCAGTTTAGGCTTTCGCTTTGTTTGAGGACAAACAAAGGTTTAAGTCTGGGGAGTTGATAACACCGTATTTTGACCACTTTTATGGATCGTTTTGAAATACTTTTTCTATGTTTTTAACTGCTTTTAAGTACTTTTATTATGTTTTTCTAGTATTTGTAGTTCCAAGACTCTTTTCAGGTAACTTAGGGAAAAGCTTAACAAAATGGATAGAAAACCAGATTTCAGCTCAGAGTCAAACCGTCAGAAGTTCACCCCTGATTGAAGGCCTTCTCACCGTCTGATCCAGATCAAATCTTGAGACCTTAAAGATGGAAGTATCAGCTTTCCAGTGCACTTTACAGATTGGCAATCCAACGGTTCAATCAAAAGATACGCGAAGAGAAAGATGTCCCGTAAACCAGCCGGCAAGCACTTCCACCCGCGGCCAACAAGCAATTTCCCGCGGTCAGGAGCATCCCGACCGCGGCAAACCACCCATTCCATGCGGTCAGAGCACTCCCGACCGCGGCCATCAACCTCCGAGCCCAGAAAGCCCATTTCTGAAGCCCACATTTGGAGAAACCCTAAGTGACGTCCAGAGAGGTCTTGAGCACTATAAATACATGTCTTAGGAGCCCTAGAAATCGTATAACCTTAGAGAACCGAATTATTTACTTCATACTTTCATTGTTTTTGCTTTAGCTTTTAGGGAGGGAGAGATTTGTTCTCTTGAACCCTTGTTCTTTCTTTTTCAATTTCGGTTTCTATTCTACTTCTTAATACTATGTCTTTGATTTCGTTTATTATGTCTGAGTAGTTTTATTGTTGGGATTAAGGGATTTTCGATGGGGATTTATATGTTCGGTGAGGATTCCATTGGCTTTTGAGTGAATCTTAGAACTTTTTCTTCTGATTTCGTTTTTACTGCATGAGAGTAGCGTCATGAACTACAATCTGATCCAGATGCTTGGTGACACGAAAGTGTTCATCAGGTGTCAGATCTAGTTTGGGAGAGCAAAACAAACATAGGAGTGGAAACCTACCTATGGGCGATTTGTGAATTAGGACGAGTCTTAAACATAATGCATCTCTTCTCTTCCAGGGCCAGAGTGGAAACCTACTGGTCAGGGTTGAGAACGATAGTTGTCTATGATCACGACAGTGGCGTATTCATACGTCCGTGACTCAAGTTCGAAAAGTTTAAGCTAAGATCTTACAAAATTTCCTCTCTAGCCCTGAGAAAACTTCCCTGAACCCTAACGCTTTCTTCTCCATTGATTTACACCGATTTTCTTTAAAGCTTTAGTTCAATATTGTCTTTCCTTTTTAGTTCATTTTCATTTAAGCATTAGAATATCCGTTTTTATCATTTTTAGTTATTTTCGTTAAGTTTAGTTATTACGCCATTTAATTCCCGTATTTTCTTTTAAGATTTCGTCTTTACATTTAAAACACACTACCAAACCCCCACAAAACCGTTTTTGTTCTAGACTTCCTTACTTTATACTTCTTTCAAAGGTTTTTTGCAGCAAAAGATCCTCCTTCCCTGTGGATTCGATCCCTAAGTACTACAATTGATCAGCTGTGCACTTGCGGCTATTGATTTTAATTAGGGTAAAACTTGACACCCACAACAAGTCACCACCATCACTCTCCTCGGCGGCGGCTCCTTCTTCTGATGCGGCGGCCTCCTCTAGGGTTCCAGCCGAAATCCCTCTCTCTCTCTCTCTCTAAGTTTTCTAAGTTTCGGTCTCCACTCTTTAGAATGACCTAAAGGGGGTATTTATAGCTTCTAGGGTAATTCTGGACACTTAGGGCTTCAAAAATAACGAGAGGAATTGATCTGGGCTTTAATTAAGTCGTCGGTAAAGTGAACGACCAAAGTCTGCGGTCGCGGTGGCTCTACCCGCGGGAAAATGGGTGTTTGCCGCGGTCCCAGCACTTGCTCTCTTCGGGAACTGCATTTTTCTGTCATTCTTGCATCGGGAGTATCTGAAGATCTAACCGTTGGATTGTCTCCAAACCAAGTGCATTAGAAAGCTGGTTGGATCCTCTATGTTGTCTCAAATATTGGGGGTGATCAGACGGTGAGAAGGTCTTCATCGCGTGTCATACTTCTGACGGTCTTCATTTATCCAAAATTGCTCATTTGTTCCAAATTGCATATCTTTTGCCCAAGTTTCCTGTAAAGTCTTTTGAAACTCTAAAACATTGAAAAAACTTTAAAAACTTTGAAAACAGAGTTAAAACACCTGCATAAGATACAATTATGATCCATAAAAGTGGTCAAAATACGGTGTTATCACCTATCTCGAACAGCACTTGGGTTAGTCCTGTACATGTTGTCACAAAAAGGGAGAAGTAACTGTTGTTAAAAATGACAAGGATGAAAGATCGCAACATGAACAGTAACGAGACATCGAATGTGCATCGAGCATCGAAAACTGAATGCAGCAACTCGGAATGATCATTTTCCTTTGCTTTTTATTAATCAAATGCTAGAAAGATTAGCATCAGGAATACTACTGCTTTCTAGACGGTTATTCCGAATTTTTCCAAATTCCTATTAGACCAGAAAATCAAGAAAATATGACATTCACCTGTCCATACGGAACTTTTTCCTACCAGCGAATGCCTTTCGGATTGTGTAATGCACCTGCAACCTTTTAGCGGTGCATGATGTATATTTTCACTGACTTCATCGAAGATTTCATGGAAGTCTTCATGGATGATTTCTCTGTATATGAATCCTCTTTCGACAAATGCTTGGAAAACTTAGGGAAAGTTTTGCAGCGTTGTGAAGACAAGCATCTTTTCCTGAACCGGAAAAAATGTCACTTCATGGTCCGCGAAGGAATTGTGCTTGGACATAAAATATCTGGGAAAGGTATTGAAGTTGATAAAGCAAAACTTGAAGTCATGATTAGCCTATAACCTCTAACTAATGTGAAGGGAATCCGAAGTTTCTTGGGACATGCCGGATTTTATAGGCGATTCATAAAAGGCTTCTCTGAGATTGCTAGACCTCTTACACGTCTGCTCTGCAAGGAAACGAACTTCGATTTCGATGAAGAGTCCTTGGCAGCGTTTCATAAGATCAAAGACGCTCTTGTTTCTGCTCCAGTTGTGCAGCCGCCAGATTGGGAACAACGTAACCATTCGAAATCATGTGTGATGCAAGTGATTTTGCTGTCGGATCTGTTCTTGGTCAGCAGAAATAAAAGAAACTGCATGCAATCTACTATGCGAGTAGAACTCTAGATGAAGCTCAATACAATTATGTGACTACGGAGAAGGAGTTTTTAGCTGTCGTTTTTGCATTTGAAAAGTTTCGATCTTATCTCATGGGGTGTAAGGTCATTGTTCATACTGAACATGCTGCAATCAAGTATCTCATGTCTAAGAAAAATGCCAACCCAACGCTGATCAGAAGGATAATCCTTCTACAAGAGTTTTATATAAAATTCGAGATCGGAAAGGAGCTGACTATGGAGTAGCAGATCATCTTTCTAGAATTCGAGTGGAAGAGAAACTTCCTTTGAATGATAGTTTGCCAGAAGATAATTTCTATGATATAGATACTATACCTATTACTGTGCAAGAAAAGCCATTGTGTGAGCCAAAACTCGCACAAACAGAAATTTGTTTAAAGAAAACTAAGGAATCGGAAACTTCTAGGGTTTATCGTCAAGAACAGAAAGATCGAAAGAAAGTTTTTCTTGCTGTAAAAGTATTTAGCTCTTATTGCTTAAGGTTGCAAAAAGTTACAAAATGAATTGTGTACATCATCTGTTTATACTAATTCTCTGAACCGCCTAGCCGAGAATCTCGGGAGAGATTTTCGGAATATTTCCTTATCGCCTCGTGCGGCTCACCGCCTTTGTATTTCGCTGATGTAGAAAATGGGCGTTTGTTCGGATCCTTCTTCACTGATAAGCACTCCGCTTACAGCTGTGGCAGACACTGCGATGTAGAGGAAGAGCGGCTCTCCTTCGACTGGTTTTGCTAAGATTGGTGGGCTCGCCAGATAATTCTTCAATTCCTGGAAAGCCGTCTCACATCGTTCGTCCCACTCAAATTTTTTGTTTCCTCGGAGGGTGTCGTAGAAGGGCAGGCATTTGTCTGTGGAACGGGAAATAAACCTGTTTAGCGCGGCGACTCTTCCTGTGAGCCTCTGTACTTTGCGCTTCGTCCTTGGAGAGGGCATCTCGATTAAAGCCTTGATCTGCTTGGGGTTTGCTTCTATGCCTCGGTGAGTTACCAGATAGCCGAGGAATTCTCCCGAGGTGACCGCGAACCTGCACTTCGCCGGGTTTAGTTTCATGTTGTGCTTGTTCAATTCTTCGAAGCATTCCCGTAGATGCGCGACGTGGTCTTCCTCCTTGAGTTATTTGACTAACATGTCGTCGATGTATACTTCCATGGTTTTTCCGAGCTGAGCCGCGAATATTTTATTGACGAGCCGTTGATACATTGCTCCTGCGTTCTTGAGCCCGAACGGCATGACTTTGTAGCAGTATATCCCGCGATCAGTTATGAATGCTGTTTTTTCTCGATCATCCTGATGCATTAGGATCTGATTGTAGCCGGAGAACGCATCCATAAATGTTAACAGTCTATTCCCTGCAGTGGCTTCGACGAGCTGGTCGATGTGTGGCAAGGGAAAGCTGTCTTTTGGGCACGCCTTGTTGAGGTCGGTGAAATCCACACATACTCGCCACTTGCCGTTCTTCTTCTTCACGACCACCGGATTTGCGAGCCAGTCCGGATATTTGGCATCGGCGATTGATCCTACTTTGAGTAACCTTTCGACTTCGTCGTTAACTGCTTTAGCTCGTTCGGGGCCGAGCTTCCTTCTTTTCTGCTTTACTGGTTTAAAGGTCGGATCCACATTCAGCTCGTGACAGGTCACGTCGATGCTTATGCCTGGCATGTCTTCTGCTGTCCAGGCGAAAGTGTTGATGTTTTCCTTGAGGAGGGAAAGGAGTTCGCTTCTCAGAGGCTCTTTCAATTTTGTTCCTATTTCGACGCATCGCTCCGGGCGCGCCTCATCTATACACACCGAGTCCACTGTGTCACATTCAAGCTCGGCACGTGTTTCGCGGCTCTCCGCGATCGCGGTAATTGCTATAAGAGTTTCGAGAGCTCGTTCGCGGGCTCTCGGTCTGTCTTCATCTTTTTGCGGTCGATGTCTGCTCGTGCGTCAGTGACGGGGTTCCTTAGCTTGTGCTCGGCTAGGCAGCACGTTCGTGACTCCTTCTGACTCCCCCAGATCGTTTTAATACCTGCTGGGGTTGGGAATTTGAGGCAGAGATGATAGGTAGAGGGTACCGCCCTCATCCCGTTGATCCACGGAGTTCCCATGATCACATTGTATATTGCTGGGTGATCGGTGACACAGAATCCGACGATCTTAGTGACTCCGCCAGCTACCACAGGAAGCCTCATCGTTCCCATAGTCATCGTCGTTTCTCCTGAAAATCCGGTTAGAGGTTTGGGGATTGCTTCCACCTCGGAGAGGTCGATTCCCATTCTTCTGAGTGTTTCCCTGAAGATGACGTTCACTGAGCTTCCAGTATCGATGAGCACCCTCGCTACGTCATGATCCCTGATCGTTAACTCAATCACCAACGGATCGTTATGAGGTCGATCGATTCCTGCCGTTTCCTCCTCGGTGATGGAGATCACTGTGTTTGGGATGTCGGTTGGTTCTGTCCAATTCTCCTTCGCTTCGGCTCGGCGCTGATAGGCTTTGATGGAGGACACGGTATCTTGGTAGTATTGGGATCCACCCATGATCATATTGATCCTTTGCCTCGGCTCGGGTCGCTCTTCAGGTTCGCCTCTCCTGTCGCGTTTGGGGTTATCGCCTCGTCGGGGAGGATTCGCGGGTTCCGCCGCGCCGCTCGGCTCGGCTCTCTCTTGTTGTTCGTTAGGAACGAGGTCTTTGAGGCTGACCGCGTTTTGGAGCTCTCCCGCTGCCATCTTTGCTGCGAGCTTTGCTCCTAAAGTTCGGCATTGAGCCGTTGAATGCCCGTAGGTCTGGTGATAGTCGCAGAAACTCGGATTTGTAACACAAAGATCGTTTCAGAGCCTCGAGCGCAGCCTTGTCGCTTATCCCTTCTATTTTGGATACGACTGCCTTGCATCTTGCCATGTAATCCCAAAGCGGTTCGTTTGGTCCTTGGGATAGTGTCCACAGATCGGCATCGGATGTTCCTCTGTCCATAAACATCGAGTATTGCTTAAGGAACAAGGCGGAGAGCTGTTGAAAATTGCCGATTGAATTTCGTTCCTGCCTTGAAAACCACTTGATTGCGGCTCCCTTGAGATGCTCCACGAAAAGCAGGCAGTATCCGCGTCTACTTCGCGCTCGGTGATTTTAGCGGTGTTCTTTGTGAAGGCTCGTCCCATTGCTATCCGAAACGCTGTGATGTGTGCTTTCGGGTCGGTTGTTCCTTCGTAGAACGAGATTCTCACCTTCCCCGGCTCGGGAATCCTGGCCTCCGTGATTCTTGCAGTGAATGGGGTTTTCTGAGTTTCTTCAAGCATTCGGTCGATTTCGGGCGCGGCGTTTGTCGCGTTGTGCACTTGGGATTTCATGGCGCGTATTTCAGCTACTGTCCGAGCCATCGAGGCTCGCAGCTCTTTGAGTTCGAGAGTTTGTGCGTGAGTCATTCCCTTTGATTGGGGGGGGGCGGTCGCTCCCGCTCCTCTCTCCTTGGCTCGTCTTCGCGCTCTGCCTGCTCGATCCATTGGAGGTTTTCTTCCTCCTCGGCTGGATTGTCGCCGCGGGTCGGATCGGAGACTTCGTCAGTTCGGATGCCGTTTAGTGCTGAGGCGAGCTCTTCTTTACTTATTCGGCGAGCCGAGCCGTTTTGTTGCAGATTCGTGGTTCCGTCGTTCTGCTGGGCGTCTACGTCGATCGCATCGTTTTCTTCTTCGCCGGCTCATCGCCTCGAGTTTCGGCGGAGAGGGGGCGGCTCGGTCATGTTGACTCGGGTCACCGCGGGGAACTGTTCGTTGAGGAGACGAGACATTGGAGGAGCCGAGGGGTTTCTTGCGCCGCTCCCTGAGGCTTCTGCATGTGTCGAGAAATCGAAGCGTCTCCGGATTCCATCCATCGGGTCGGTAATTCCGGCTCTCCAAGTTGGGTGCAGTCGCTCAGCCGCCATCGCGTCGAGCCTCTCCGTAATCGCCTCGTTTCTTTTATCCTGTTCGTCGATTTTCTTCATCAATGCAGCCATCATGTTTCGCATCTCCTCTTGGGTTTCGATCGTTGCCGTCGTTGTGCCCGATGCATCCTTCTCCGCGCCGTTACCGGCGTTGTTGTTGTTGTTGTCATCGGGGGTGTTGCTCGCCATGTTCTTCGGATCTTAAAGTCTTGTCGAGTTTGATAAAGAAAGTTTCGATTCCCCACAGACGGCGCCAAATTGTGTGAGCCAAAACTCGCACAACCAGAAATTTGTTTAAAGAAAACTAAGGGATCGGAAACTTCTCTGGTTTATCGTCAAGAACAGAAAGATCGAAAGAAAGTTTTTCTTGCTGTAAAAGTATTTAGCTGTTATTGCTTAAGGTTGCAAAAAGTTACAGAATGAATTGTGTACATCATCTATTTATACTAATTCTCTGAACCGCCTAGCCGAGAATCTCGGGAGAGATTTTCGGAATATTTCCTTATCGCCTCGTGCGGCTCACCGCCTTTGTATTTCGCCTAGGGTTTTTATGGGCTTCGTCTCTCAAGGCCTTGGTTCGGCCCATCTGAACTTCTCCATGGCTCGGCCCATCTAAACTTCTCCACGGCTCGGCCCATCTAACTTCTCCACGGCTCAGCACACTTGCTATTTGAGTCGAGACGTGATCTGGTCCACCTCACCGAGGCGCGGCTCGGCCCAGGCGTGTTGGAGAGGGGCTCGGCCCATTTCTTGCGATACGGCTCGGCCCATCTCTCTTTCCTCACGACTCTCCCTACTGGTCTATCTTCACGGCTCTCCCACTTGGTGAGAACGGCTCTCCCACTTGGCGAGAACGGCTCTCCCACTTGTCTTAGTGAGAACGGCTCTCCCGCTTGTCTTTCTTCCATACTTAGTCATTTTGAGATGGTTTTATCTGCGTGGGGTGAAAACCGACCCCAACAGTTAACCGACCCCAACAGCCATCCCAACCTCCTACACGACGGTCAGATGCTTTTGACACCCCATGGTTTAGGCATATAGCGAATTACTTAGCTGAAGACATCGAACCTCCACCTTTCTTTGGCTATAAAAAGATGAAATTCTTAAGGGAAGTTCGACACTATTTCTGGGATGAAATTTTTCTCTATAGGAGATGTGTAGATGGTTTATTCATAAGGTGTGTCGCCGAAGAAGAAATGGAAGGAATATTGTTTGGATGCCATAGTTCAGCATATGCAGGACATTTCACAACTTACAAAACAGTTTCCAAAGTCCTTCAAGCAATATTTTGGTGGCCTACTATGTTTAAAGACACGCACGCCTACATCTCGCGCTGCGATTCATGCCAACGAATGGGCAATATCAGTAAGAGGAATGAGATGCCTCAAAACTACATTCTCGAAGTTGAAATCTTTCCTAACTTCTTTTGGAAACCAATACATCTTAGTAGCGGTATAATATGTCTCTAAATGGGTAGAAGCAATTGCCAGCCCTACTAATGATGCAAAAGTGGTTATAAAGCTGTTTAAATCAATCATTTTCCCTCGCTTTGGAATTCCTCGAATTGTGATAAGCGATGGGGGATCCCATTTCATCAATAGAGTTTTCGAAAATCTGCTCAAGAAGAACGGGGTCACGCATAAAGTTTCATCTCCATATCACCCTCAGATAAGTGGACAAGTGGAAATCTGTAACAGAGAGATAAAGTCTATTCTGCAAAAGACAACTGGCGTCAATCATAAGGATTGGTCTGAAAAACTCGACAATGCACTTTGGGCCTATCAGAGAGCATACAAAACTCCTTTAGGGACCACGCTGTTCAATCTTGTATACGGGAAAGCATGTCATATTCCTGTAGAGCTCTAGTACAAAACACAATGGACTATTAAGGAAATGAACATGAACTTTAAAGCAGCTGGAGAAAGAAGAATGTTTCAAATGCACGAGTTAGAAGAAATCTGCCATAACATCTACAACAATTCCAAGATATACAAGGAGAAGACAAAGGTGTTTCACTTCAAAAGGATCAGACATCGGTCCTTTGCTCCAAATGACAGAGTTATTCTTTTCAATTCTTGCCTTAAGCTTTCCCTAACTTCGAACACCAAAATCGACAACAATCTCATGAAGAACACCAAAAAACAGCAGAATACTTACCCAGAAACCCACTTGTATTCGGCAACAAGTGATAGTACTTGGTAACGAATTGGTTTGTGTTGTTGTAAGACAAGCGGTTGGCTCTCTTTGTGTCTTGCTCTCTTGTACTTTTGTTGGTTACTTTTATTTGTTTTTTTGTAAGACTATGAATATGATGTCTTGTCTCTCTTCTACTCTTGTTTGTGTTGTTGAAGGAAAGACTTTGAACTGATTTTGACTCTTTTTCTTTCTTTGTCTTTTTAAACACACAATTTTAGAAATTTCTTTAATACTAGCCCCTGAAACATGTCAAAACATGCCAGAAAAAAAAATTTCTCAATACAAAAGAGACATATCCGAGAAAATATTCAGTCTGAAACATGCCAAAATACTAAGACTAAGTCAAGCTAAAACACCAAACATGCTAATACTTAGCCAGAATCGAAATGCCTAAAAACCAACACATAACTGTTTTAGGTTAAGAAACTGTTTAGATAGAAAAGCCAAATCTTCCTTGTGACGCTTGAGAAGCTCTTCCTTGTGATGCTTGAGAAGCTCCTCCTTGTGAACCTTGAGAAACTCCTCCAAAAGAGGTTTGAGAAGCTCCTCCAAAAGAGTTTTGAGAAGCTCCTCCAAAAGATGTTTGAGAAGCGCCTCCTTGGGCTGATTCTCCCTAGAAAAAAGCCAAAAATTAAACCACAATTTAAGCAAAATACAAATCATGAAAGGGTGAGCAAATCAAACCTCTTTCCTTGGACGCCCTCTTGGTCGTTTGGCTGGAGGAGGTTCTGTTGGATTAGGACACCTTGTCTTGTTATGTCCCTCCTTTCTGCAGTTTGAGCATGTGCCAATTCAACCATGTCGTGTTAATTTGTTTGGATTAGATGAAGACTCTTGAGGACCTTTTCTCCTAGCTCGACCATGCGGTTTTCCACGGTTAAACCTTTATGGTAGTGGTAGAATAGGTAGTTGGCCTAACCTTCTCCATGCTTCCATACCTTGGACTGGCTTCATACCCTCAACATATAGTTGACGCCACTTGGAAGTCAAATAGTAATCGGAGACATAATCATTTAGATCTAACCTTGTGTTTGTGGTAACACACATACCATGCATACAAGTTGCCAATAACCGTAGGCACAAGTTTTTTCTCCATGTCAACGGTCCAAGCACACCCATGAAAGTCAATCTCATGTAGATTTCCTGTTGTCATGTATCTTATGCATTCTCGTGCTTTTTGCCTGTTGTTCTCAATCTCTCTGTCTGCTCTTGCTCTGAATCTTTTCTTCCACTTCTTGGTTAAAGCACTTCTCTTAGCGTTCCTCTCCATAACTTTCCTTCGTACTTCAGTCAAGAAATCAAGGATTGGTAGCCTCCTTGACTCCTTAACATTCCGGTTGAAAGATTCCGACAAGTTATTCAGATTGTCATTGCAACAAGATCCTACCTTGAAGAAAGCCCGAGTCCATGTCGTTGGCGCAGTCAATTGGAGTGAATTAAAAGCACCTAAGTTGTACTTTTTCAATGCTTCTAAGTTATCTCCTAATGTCTCAGGTCTGTAGCTTCTTGCTATTCTCCAGGACAAACGCTCAAGCTCGATGTCCTTATGAGTTTTCTTCCAATTTTCTAGAATGTGGCGAGAACACATCTTATGTTCAGCGTTAGGGAGCTCATCACGAACAGCGTTTAGCAAACCCTGTCACATAAACCAAACAAAATAAGAAACAATTACAAACAAGATAATAGGGAGTCCCAAAATAGAAAAAAAAAAGAGTAATACCCTATGCTTATCTGAGATGATCGTAATATATTCTCCATCTTCAAGTCCCAAATCTTTTTTTAGAATCTGCACAAACCATAATCAATTTGGACCATCCTCTCCTTCAACCATGGCCCAAGCAATAGGAAAGATCCTATTATCCCCATCTCTACCAACTGCAGCTTACATTTGGCCAAGACTGCATCTAATTCGATGATAGGTCTACAACACTGCTTGCAAGACGCTTTCAATGCAGCAAAACACACATAGAGACGATAGAATCTCTGTTTGCTTACAGGCACTGCTCCAGGAATTGTCTCAATTTCCATTGTTGAACCTTCATTAGATCTTCTTACATCTTCGTGATAATCCCAAAGTCGAGCAAAATGAGATTCATGAGACGCCCTCGTTTTAGCTGCATGTACAGACTTTGCTCTCCTACATTGAGCCAAAGTAACAATCATGTTGTATTCTCTCTTGATTTCATCGACCATCTCTTGTGACTTGATCTTCGTATTACGTCTCAGCCTTTCTTCATACAATTGACCAATAGTACCGCTCTTCAACAGCTTTGTCCTTCCCGACCTTACACAGATATGCTTATCTACAAAGACCTTGACCATTAGTTTGTTTCTGCCCCTTTCAAAAGATGACTACACTCTCCAAGGACATTTTTCTTTCATCTAAACCAATCGTGTCTCTCTCTTCTTCACCAACAGTTTCTCTCTCGTTAACCCTAAGAAGCATAAACCCATTTAACAAACTTTCCCAAAACCTAAGTATACATTGTATAACACAAATTAGATTCTGGGTAAGAGACTTTCTAAATTACCTTTTAGGTTGAGGATTGATATCTGGGTCAGGTTCTGGAACCCTTGGAACTGGAATTTTCGGCCTTCCCCACATAGTTTTCACCATTGTTAACTCCAATAAATTACTCTTCGGGCTTCAAATCGATCGACACAGACGAAAATCACCAAAATTGCATTAGGGTTATGTTTTCTGGGTTCTGAGTATCAAACTAAAATCCTGACGTAAGAAGAAGCTTAATTAATTTTAACAATTTCTGTTTAGGCATTAACGGCTTACTTTTTTAATCCTTAATTGTGAAAGTCAACTTTAACTTGAGGCTTTTTTTTAAGCAAGCCCAACTTGAAGAATTAAATGTGCAATTTGAACAAACTTGAGGAATAAAATGAGCATTTTCCTCCTAAACATGCCAAATTTCAATCCATCATTATTCCCGTCATCTCAAAGATTTTCTGAAACTAGGGGAAGTGTGCTTTAAGTCTGGAGGAGGATGTTCTTCCTTTACTAACGAAATTTGGTTTGTTTTGAGTTTGTGTTTCATAAAAGATCTTTCATAAAAAGTTTTCAAAAGGTTTTCAAAACAGGAACGCTAAAAACAAAACCATGTGCTAATAAACTTTACATGATGGTCTCTTTTTATGGTTAGGACTAGACTAGGCGGTAGATAGAATACTTGTACTACGAACTCCCACCAGAGAACTTCTATCCATGGAGATCTTTTCTGCCAGGATATACTAGCTTAGTTCACTTGAACTTAATCTTGACATCTAATTTTCTCAATATTGGTTTTAGCAGGAAATATGATATACATTTAGGACATCTTCACCTTATTGTTACCACTCTTTGTTGTCCTAGATGGCCAGTTCATCTTTAGCTTGTACCATACCCTTTACCCAAATCCTTTATGTTCAGACTTCATGCATTCTCTCTTTAACTTGTATCAACAGATATGTGCAAAAACACCGGAGAGAGAGGAACAACATAATTTCTAGTCACTCAAGAGAAAGACTGAAGGAATTTGGGAAAGTGGAGCATCAAGAACTTATTAAAGCTTAATGGTGCCTCAAAAAGCTTGAACTCAAAGGTAAATATTGTGCTTCCTAAGACTCTACATCCAAAGGCGGTTTTCTTTTTCAAAAAAATAATAATAATAAAACTTAAAAAATAAAAAAACGAAAAAATGTATGAGTGAAAGGAAAAGAAACCAAAATGTTTGATTTAGGGTTATTAATCTTCTAGGAGTCCTTCGTTCATTCTTGTTCCATATGCTGTTTCTGTACCAAATTACCATAGCTAGAAATGCTGTATCAAAATATTCTACCAAGATTTTGAATTTTTTCCAAGGCAAACTAAGTTTTCTTCTTTTGTTGAATTATTCCGGTAAAATCATAGGTCTCCGTCTTTAGTGACTGAAAACCGCAATGATCCTCTTTCTCATCCACGTTTTTGCACATATCTGCATATAAGACACTGGAAAAAAAGAAATTCATGTGGTTTGAAAGAGGATGGGTGGAGGTAGAGAACTAGCTAAAGGTGAACTAGCCATTCAGGGTCAACAAAGGGTGGTAAAAGGGTAAAAGAGTCCTGAACGCATGATTGGTTTCTGATAACACCTGATTTTGACCACTTTTATGGATCACTTCCAATGTCTATGCAGGTGTTTTCACTCAGTCTTAAAGGTTTTTAAGTGATTTCCATGTTTTAGAATCTCAAAAGAATTTTCAGGATATTTTGACAAAAGAAATACACTTGGGAGCAAAAAGCACAACTTTGGATAAATTAAGAAAGTCAGAAGTTTAGAAACAAATGGAGGCCTTCCCACCGTCTGATCATCCCCAAATCCAGCCACGAGATAAAGGAGAACCAGCTTTCCAATGCAAGTTGAATCAGAGCAATCCAACGATTAGCTCTCCAGATATTGTCGATGAACTGAAGGCAAATCAACACAGTTGAAAGCTCACCCGCGGCCAAAACATAATCCGTCGGGGGTGCAACATTATAGGCCGCGGGGAGCCTATTTCCGAGCCTCAGAAGTCCATTTTAAATCCGAAGTCATTCCCGTCATTACTCCTGCAAGTCAAAGGCAATCCCGAGGATTCAAGACACTATATAAACCCTTTTTAAGTCATTTAGAAGGGTGTGCCACATTTTTTACGAGGAACCCTAGAGAGAGAGATTCGCTGTGAAGAGGAGTATAGGGTTATTAATCTTCTAGGAGTCCTTCCTTCATTATTTTTCCCTATGCTGTTTCTTTTTCTAGCCGCTTCAGTAATTGGAGGCATGACAGTGCTGTATCGAATTACCAGACTTAACAGTGATCGAGCGAAGTCGCTATAGGAGACGAAAGCTACTTATAGAGAATCGTGAGCGTGGACGAATTCTGTTTTTAATGCATGATATTATTCGCGGCATGAGAGCAAGAGTTAATTGCCAAGTTGAATGATTTGTTGATTAGAGTTGTGAGAGTTGGCTAATCATACACGCGCCTATTCGAGTTCAGGATCCTCACTAGATAATTACCTTTATCGATTTGTTTGTATTTTGATCAGTTCATGAACCCCTACGAAAACCCTTTAGACCCAGCGTTTAGTTCTTATTGTTTTACAGCCTTTTCATTTCATTTGCATTTAGATTTAGTGATACCAAAACCAATAACCCTCATTTTGATTGTTCTACTAGTCTTAAGTTTTGATTGATTCGTACTAAAAGCTCAAAATCTCTGTGGTTCGACCCCTAAGTACTACATCGTACATCTGTGCACTTGCAGATATTTAGGGTTATAAATTTTAAACGTGAAGCTAGAAGTAACCCTTGATTCTCTTAGCATCAGTTTCCCTGATCTAAATCTTTAATGAGAAAATTCATTCAAAATTAAGTCCAGATAAAATGAACTAGTATATCCTGTCTGAAAGAATCTTCATGAATAAAAGTCCTCTGGTGGGAGTTCGTAGTGCAAGTATTCTAGCTACCGCCTAATCTAGGCCTAAATCACAAAAGAGCAAAAAACCAGGAAATAGCGTAGAAGCACACTGGTCTAAATCATCATAGCATTGTTTCTTATGTTCCTGGTTTGAAAACTTTTTGGAAAACATTTTTTTCTTTTTTGAAAAATACCCTTTACCCAAATCCTTTATGTTCAAACATCATGCATTCTCTCTTTAGCTTGTATCAACAGATATGTTCAAAAACGCCGGAGACGGAGGAACAACATAGTTTCCAGTCATTCAAGAGAAAGACTTAAGAAATTTGGGAAAGTAGAACATCAAGAACCTATCAAAGCTTAATGGTGCCTCGAAAAGCTTGAGTAAATTTTGTGTCTCATAAGACTCTACATCCAAAGGCTCTTTTTTTTCAAAAAAAAAATAATAAAAAAATAAAAATAAAAAAATCGAAAAAACGAAAGAGTGTAAGGAAAAGAAACCAAAAGCGTAAAAGAGTCTAGGATGGCCGAAATCATTTGAATCAAAAGCTACAAGTATTCATCTGTTAGTAATCTAAGTCTGGGGGAATTATGGAGGAGACCTTGAAGGAAGGAAATTAGTGATCTTAAGGCAAGAAGAATGTGACTGGAAACTATGGATAACAACAGCTCTATCCTCTTATACTGTTTTGCATAATGTCTTGTCTCTCCAAAAAAAGGTAACCCTAAAAACTAAGAACCTCACCCCTAAAAGAGCAATTTTGAATATCTAGCCTTTATTGCCTTACTAAAGTCCATTTGATGAAAACCACTTGACCTTTTGAAAGAATGTTAAGAACTAGTTGACTGGAAGATAGGTTTAAGTTTCTAGACTTTCGCATGACAGATCAACGGAGCAGTCATGCCTGTATTTTGGTAAGAATTTTCTATACTATACCTGACTTGAGCATAATGATTGATTTTAGTTTAGAAGCATGGTCACTGCGATACTATTTAGTTCCTGTGTTCTTCAAACCTCTTTCCTAATTCGATTTTTTTTTTGGGGACAAAAAAGGTCAAAGTCTGGAAAAGTTGATAACACCTGATTTTGATCACTTTTATGGATCACTTCCAATGTCTTATGCAGGTGTTTTCACTCAGTTTTAAGGGTTTTTAAGTGATTTCCATGTTTTAGAATCTCAAAAGAGTTTTCAGGATATTTTGACAAAAGGAATACACTTAGGAGCAAAAAAACACAACTTTGGATAAATTCAGACCGTCAGAAGTTTGGAAACAAATGGAGACCTTTCCACCGTCTGATCATCTCCAAATCTAGACACAAGATAGAGGAGACAACCAGATTTTTAATGCAAGTAGAATCAGAGCAATCCAACGGTTAGATCTCCAGATATGGTCGATGCACTGAAGGCAAATCAACACATCATCCGCCGGGGGTGCAATATTATAGAACGCGAGGAGCCTATTTCCAAGCCTCAGAAGCCCATTTTAAAGCCAAAGTCATTCCCGTCACTATTCCTGCAAGTCCTAGGAATTTCTGAGGACTCAAGACACTACATAAACCCCTTTTAAGTGATTTAGAAGGGTGTGCCATATTTTTCACCAGAAACCCTAAAGAGAGAGACTCGCCGTGAATAGGAGCCACCGAGAGGGGCACCATTGGCCCTGTTGCTTCATTCTGTTGTTCGTTTCTCACCTTTGTCTATTTCAATTCTCTGCAATTCTAAATACTTTTGGGATGTTGAACTCAACTATGTATGAGTAATTTTCCCGTTGGGTTTTTAAGGGATTTTTCAAAGAGAATTTGATGTCTTGATCATATGCTTTGTTTGATATAGGGTTATTAATCTTCTAAGAGTCCTTTGTTCATTCTTGTTTCCTATGTTGTTTCTGTTGCTAGACGCTTAGAAACTGATCTCAGTAATTGGAGCCACGAGAGTGCTGTATCGAATTACCATACCTAGAAATGCTGTAACAAAATATTGTACCAAGATTTTGAAGTTTTTCCAAGGAAAACTGAGTTTTCTTCTTTTGTTGAATTATTCTGGTAAAATCGCAGGTCTCCTTCTTCAGTGACTGAAAACCGAGTTGATCCTCCTTCTCTCCGACGTTTTAGCACATATCTGCATATAAGACACTGGAAAACAAGAATGCATGTGGTTTGAAAGAGGATGGGTGGAGGTAGTGAACTAGCTAAAGGTGAACTAGCCATTCAGGGTCAACAAAGAGTGGTAAAAGGGTAAAGGAGTCCTGAATGTATGATTGGTTTCTGATAACAGCTGATTTTGACAACTTTATTGATTACTTACAATGTCTTATGCAGGTGTTTTCACTCAGTTTTAAAGGTTTGTAAGTGATTTCCTTGTTTTAGAATCTCAAAAGATTTTTGAGGATATTTTGACAAAAGGAATACACTTGGGAGCAAAAAACACAACTTTGGATAAATTCAGACCGTCGGAAGTTTAGAAACAAATGGAGGCCTTCCCACCGTCTGATTATCCCCAAATCTGGATACAAGATAGAGGAGATAACCAACGCTTAGATCTCTAGATATGGTCCATGCAAGTAGAATCAGAGCAATCCAACAGTTAGAACTCCAAATATGGTCGATGCACTAAAGGCGAATCAACACAGTCGGAAGCTCACCCGCGGCCAAAACATCATCCGCCGGGGGTGCGACATTATAGACCGCGGGAAGCTTATTTCCGAGCCTCAGATGCCCATTTTAAAGCCCAAGTCATTCCTGTCATTATTCATGCAAGTCCTAGGCGTTCGCGAGGACTCAAGACACTATATACACCCCTTTTAAGTCATTTAGAAGGGTGTGCCACATTTTCACGAGGAACCTTAGAGAGAGAGACTCTTTGTGAAGAGGATTCTAGGGTTATTAATTGTTGGGGTCGGTTTCAGCCCAAGCGGATAAAACCATCTCAAAAATGACTAGTATTGGAGAAAACCCATTTGGCAAGAAGGAACAGCTGCCCACCGAATATGGGCCGAGCTGTCCCACGAAACAAGTGGGCCGAGCTGTGCTCACCAAGACGAGTGGACCGAGCCGTGGAAAAGGATAGATGGGCCGAGCCGTGCGAAGAACAAAGAATGGGTCGAGCTGCGCAAGAGGAAGCATGGGCCGAGACGCTTTCCTTTGTGTTGGGCCGAGCCAGTTTTTCTAGACGGGCCGAGGCGAAGTCTCGAAGGGTGAAAGCCCATAGAAACCCTAGGCGAGGCATTGTGGCGGTGGCCGCACGAAGCGATAAGGAAATATTCCAAAAATCTCTCCCGAGATTCTCGGCTAGGCGCTTTAGAGAGTTAGTATAAATAGACAATGTATGCAATTCATTCTGTAACTTTTAACAACTCGAGAGCAATAAGACTTAAACACTTTTCAAGCAAAAAACCTTCTTTTGATCTAACGGTTCTCGCGATTACCCTAGAAATTTCGGATCCCTTAGTTTTTCCTTACAAATCTTTGGTTGTGCGAGTTTTGGCTCACACAATTTGGCGCCGTCTGTGGGGACATATCGAAACTTTCTTACTCTAAATCGACGAGACTTTAAGATCCGAAGAACATGGCGAGCAACACCCTCGACGATAACAACAACAACGATAACGGCACGGAGAAGGACGCTCCAGCATCAGGCACAACGACGGCGACGACCGAAACCCAAGAGGAGATGCGAAACATGATGGCTGCGTTGATGAAGAAGATCGACGAGCAGGACAAAAGAAACGAGGCGATTACAGAGAGGCTCGACGCGATGGCGACCGAGCAACGACACCCAACTTGGAGAACCGGAATCTCCGACCCGATAGATAGAATCCGGAGACGCTTCGATTTCTCAACGCCTGCAGAGGCCTCGGGAAGCGGTGCAAGAAATCCCTTGGCTCCACCAATGTTTCGTCCTCTCGGCGAACAGACTCGCGCGACAACCCGAGTAAACATGATCGAGCCGCCTCCACTCCGTCGGAATTCAAGGCGACGAGCCGGCGAAGAGGAGAATGACACGATCGACCTGGACGCCCAACAGAACGATGGAACCACGAACTCGCAACAAAACGGCTCGGCTCAGCGAATAAGCCAAGAAGAGCTCGCCTCGGCACTAAACGGCGTCCGGACTGACGAAATCACCGATCCGGCTCGCGGCGATAACCCGACTGAAGAAGAAGAAAACCTCCAATGGATCGAGCAGGCAGAACGCGAAGACAAGCCGAGGAGAGAAGAGCGGGAGCGACTCCCCCAATCAAAGGGAATGACTCACGTACAAACCCTCGAAATCAAAGAGTTGCGAGCCTCAATGGCTCGGACAGTAGCAGAGATACGCGCCATGAAGTCTCAAGTGCATAACGCGACGAGTGCTGCGCCCGACATCGATCGGATGCTTGAAGAAACCCAGAGAACACCATTCATGGCGAAATCACGGAGGCTAGGATTCCCGAGCCGGGGAAGGTGAGAATCCCGTTTTACGAAGGAACGACCGATCCGAAAGCGCACATCACAGCGTTTCGGATAGCAATGGGACGAGCTTTCACAAAGAAAGCCGCCAAACTGACCGAGTGGGAAGTAGATGCCGGATATTGTTTGCTCTTCGTGGAACATCTCAAGGGAGCCGCGCTCGAGTGGTTTTCGAGGCACGAGCGCAATTCAATCGGCAGTTTCCAACAGCTCTCCACCTTGTTCCTTAAACAATAGTCGATGTTTATGGACAGAGGAACTTCTGATGCCGACCTGTGGACGCTATCCCAATGACCGAATGAACCGCTTTGGGATTACATGGCAAGGTTCAAGGCGGTCGTATCCAAAATAGAAGGAATAAGCGACAAGGCTGCACTCGAAGCTCTGAAACGGTCTTTGTGGTACAAATCCAAATTCCGACGGGAGATGGCACTCAACACGCCACAAACAATTCAAGATGCCTTGCATCGGTCATCAGACTTCGTCGTAAATGAGAAAGAGATGAAGAATCTGGACGAGCATTACGAAGCAACGAAAGCAGCGATCCGAAGCTCAATTTTGACGCGCCCCTCGAAGAAAGGCAATCCATCAAACAACGCAACAACGCAGAGCTCGGACGAATCTAGAAGCGGAGGTGCCCATAACTACCAAGTAGGCACTGGACGCGGAAGAGGAGAGCCCTGCAACAACACTTGGGTAAGAAAGCCCACCAACTACGACGAAAAGGCATTCTGCGAGTATCACCAGACCTACGGGCATTCAACGGCACAATGCCGAACTCTAGGAGTAAACCTTGCAGCTAAGATGGCGACAGGAGAGCTCTAGAATGCGGTTAACCTCAAAGACCTCGTCCCTAATGAACCAAAAGAAGGAGCCGAGCCGAGCGGCGCGGCAGAACCCGCAAATCCTCCCCGACGGGGCGATAACACCAAGCGCGACAGGAGAGGCGAATCCGAAGAGCGACCCGAGCCAAGGCAAAGGATCAACATGATCATGGGTGGATCTCAATATTACCAAGACACGGTGTCCTCCATCAAAGCTTATCAGCGCCGAGCCGAAGCGAAGGAAAATTGGACAGAACCGACCGATCTCCCGAATACAGTGATCTCCTTCGCCGAGGAGGAAACGGCAGGAATCGATAGACTACAAAACGATCCGTTGGTGATCGAATTGACTATCAGGGATCACGATGTAGCGAAGGTGTTCATCGATACTGGTAGCTCGGTAGACGTCATTTTCGGGGAAACACTCAGAAGGATGGGAATCGATCTCTCCGAAGTGACGCCAATCCCCAAGCCTCTAACCGGATTTTCAGGAGAAACGACAATGACTATGGGAACAATTAAGCTTCCTGTGGTAGCTTGCGGAGTCACTAGGATCGTCGAATTTTGCGTCACCGATCACCCAGCAATCTACAATGTGATTATGGGAACTCCATGGATCAACGCGATGAGGGCGGTCCCTTCCACCTATCACCTCTGCCTCAAATTCCTTACTCCAGCAGGCATCAAAACGATCTGGGGAAATCAGAAGGAGTCACAGATGTGCTGCTTAGCAGAGCACAAGCTGAGGAACCCCGTCAGCGACGCACGAGCAGACATAGATCGCAAAAAGATGAAGACGGATCGAAAGCCCGGGAACGAGCTCTCGAAACTCTTATAGCAATTACAGATCGCGGAGAGCCGCGAAACACAAGACGAGCCGGTATGTGATGCAGTGGACTCGGTGTGCATAGACGAAGTGCGTCCAGAACGATGCGTCGAAATCGGAGCAAAACTAGAAGAGCCTCTGAGAAGCAAACTTCTCCTCAAAGAGAACATCAACACTTTCGCCTGAACAGCGGAAGATATGCCAGGCATAAGCATCGACGTGACCTGTCACGAGCTGAACGTAGATCCAACCTTCAAACCAATCAAGCAAAAAAGAAGGAAGCTCGGACTCGAACGAGCCAAAGCGGTTAACGACGAAGTGGAGAGATTGCTCAAAGTAGGATCAATCGCCGAGGCCAAATATCCAGACAGGCTTGCGAATCCAGTGGTTGTGAAGAAGAAGAACGGCAAGTGGCGGGTCTGTGTAGATTTCATTGACCTCAACAAGGCGTGCCCAAAAGACAGCTTCTCTCTGCCACACATCGACCGGCTCGTCGAAGCCACTGCGGGAAATAGGCTTCTAATATTTATGGACGCGTTCTCCGGCTACAACCAAATCCTGATGCATCCTGATGATCGGGAAAAGACGGCATTTATAACTGATCGTGGGATATACTGCTACAAAGTCGTGCCGTTCGGACTCAAGAACGCAGGGGCAACATATCAACGGCTCGTCAATAAAATGTTCGCAGATCAGCTTGGAAAAACCATGGAGGTATACATCGACGATATGTTAGTCAAATCACTCGAAGAAAAAGATCATATCGCGCACCTACAAGAATGCTTCGAGCAGTTGAACAAACACAACATGAAACTGAACCCGGCGAAGTGCAGATTTGCGGTCACCTCGGGGGAGTTTCTCGGCTATCTACTAACTCACCGAGGCATTAAAGCGAATCCCAAACAGATCGAGGCATTAATCGAGATGCCCTCTCCAAGGACGAAGCGAGAAGTGCAAAGGCTTACAGGAAGGGTCGCTGCGCTAAAGAGATTTATTTCCCGTTCCACCGACAAGTGTCTGCCTTTCTACGATACCCTTCGGGGAAATAAGAAATTCGAGTGGGACGAGCAATGCGAAGCAGCTTTCCATGAATTGAAGAGTTATCTGGCGAGCCCGCCGATCTTGGCGAAACCATTTGAAAGAGAGCCTCTCTTCCTCTACATCGCCGTATCTGCTACAGCTGTAAGTGGGGTGCCTATCAGAGAAGAACGGTCCGAGCAAAAACCCATTTTCTACATCAGCCAGACACTGACCGACGTCGAGACCCGCTACCCCCAGATCGAGAAAGTCGCCCTAGCCGTTGTAGTTTCGGCTCGCAAGCTGCATCCATATTTTCAATCACATTCGATTGTTGTGCTCGCTACACTTCTGCTGCGCTCGATCCTACACAGCCCGAGCCAATCCGGTCGGCTCGCCAAGTGGGCCATAGAGTTGAGCGAGTACGACATCGAGTATCGGAACAGGTCGTCTGCAAAGTCACAGGTGCTCGCATATTTTCTCATCGAACTTCCAGCCGAAGCGACGAACGAGCCAACCCCAGACGAAGTATGGACGCTGCACGTCGCGGCTCGTCGTCTAAACACGGCTCGGGAATTGATAACACCGTATTTTGACCACTTTTATGGATCATAATTGTATCTTATGCAGGTGTTTTAACTCTGTTTTCAATGGCTTTTAAAGTGTTTTCAATGTTTTAGAGTTTCAAAAGACTTTACAGGAAACTTGGGCAAAAGATATGCAATTTGGAACAAATGAGCAATTTTAGATAAATACAGACCGTCAGAAGTATGACAAGCGATGAAGACCTTCTCACCGTCTGATCACCCCCAAAATTTGAGACAACATAGAGGATCCAACCAGCTTTCTAATGCACTTGGTTTGGAGACAATCCAACGGTTAGATCTTCAGATACTCCCGATGCAACAATAACAGAAAATGCAGTTCCGGAAGAGAGCAAGTGCCGGGACCGCGGCCAACACCCATTTTCCCGCGGGTAGAGCCACCGCGACCGCGGACTTTGGTCGTTCACTTTCCCAACGACTTAATTAAAGCCCAGATCAATTCCTTTCGTTATTTTTGAAGCCCTAAGTGTCCAGAACTACCCCAGAAGCTATAAATACCCCCTTTAGGTCATTCTAAAGAGAGGAGACCGAAACTTAGACAACTTAGAGAGAGAAAGAGAGCTCGTGTGGAACCCTAGAGGCCGCCGCCGTCGATCCCAAAGAAGGAGCCGCCGCTGGAGAGCATCATCGCGCCTCCATCTGTAACTCTGTTCTTCGTTTCTCTTCCTTCTTTTCTTTAGTTTCCTGCACTTTCAATTTTGTTTATGATGCTTTGTTACAATATGTTTGAGTAGTTACCCAGTTGGGTTTAAAGGGATTTTTCAAAGGGAACTTCATGTGTCTTTTCTTATGAATCGATAGATTTAGGATTTATAATCTTCTAGATGTTCTTCGTTTGCCTTTAATCTTACTGCGTGATTCTTTGCTGGCCACTTAGAAACCGATCTGATATGATATGTTGCGAAAGCTTTCATTGATTGTCTGATGAGTCTTATTTTGCTATTGCATCTTCTCCCTTCCAGAATCAGAGTGGAAACCTACTGATTAAGGTTGCGAGAGATAGTTGTTTAGTGCTGCGAAAGTAGGCTATTCATACTTCTGTGCCTCGAGTTCTAGAACATACGTAGTTGATTACCTTTATCATATGTTTAAAATCGACATAGCTTAGTCCATGAGTCCCTGCGAAAACCCCTTGATGCCCAACGTTTGTCTTTAATTGCTTACAACCTTTGCTTCTTATTCGATTTTCCCTGCTTTCAATTTGTCTTTGATCTATTCGCTTATTACCTGCTTTCATTAGCCTTAGTTTAATTGCTTTTTACTTGTTTTAATTGCCTTCAATTGATTTAGTGACAACAAAAACCCAAAACCAAAACCAAAACCTTTTAGTTCTAATCTGATTTAAGCGTTGCAGTGAATTCGTACTGAAACAACTAAGTCTCTGTGGATTGATACCCTAAGTACTACAGCGCACATCTGTGCACTTGCAGACATTTAGGGGTTATAAATTTAAAACCTGAAGCTTAGTAAAACGAAAACAACAAACCCCGCTTTTGCTCGCAATCAAGTTTTTGGCGCCGTTGCCGGGGACTTAAATTTGTTTCGTTGCGAATCTCAGCTTAAATCCATTAGAACACTTGTTTACTTTTACTTTTTCTTTTGAATTTTTCAGGTTTCTCTGCAATGAGAGACCAGGAACATGTTCCCGGAACTCTTGGTGATCCACCAAATCGTGTGGATGGTGATCCAAGCAATGATGACCTGTCTGATGATGAGTTTGGAAAACCGATTTATGATGACAATGAGCTAATCGGATCGGTCAAACACAAAGATGATGATGATCTGATTGGAAGTTTCGATTCACTCAAAAAGTTCATGGGAGATCGAAGAGCTATTCAACCAGCCTTACCAGAGGATGGCAAAACCGAAATTAAGGTACCCCATATCCATTTAGTTCAACAAAATCAATTCTCTGGTTATTCATTTGAAAACCCGATAGACCATATCGAGACTTTCGAATAATTATGTGCAACCATTAAAGCAAATGGGGATTACCACAAGTGTAGTCTTTTCCCATTCTCTCTTAGAGATAAGGCCAGCAAATGGCTAAAATCTTTGCCACCTGCTTCACTAAAAACGTGGGCAGCGTGTAGAACTGCTTTCCTAAAACGTTTTTACACTAGAAATCGTTCAAATCTCTTAAGAAAGAAGATAAGAACTTTTAAACAAAAAGAAGATGAAGATCTTTTAGATACTTGGGAAAGATTTAGGGAATACCAAAGAGATTGTCCACACCATGGATATGCCGAAGAATACCTGCTAAGTATCTTCTATCGCGGTATAACTCCAGAGTTACAACACTCTTTCGACGTAGCAAGTAATGGAGATTTCACAACTAGATCTGTAGAAGATGCTCACGTTTTCATTAAAAATTTAGGAAACAGCATCCGAAATCAAGTAACCTTTGGTAATTCTGCACTTCCTGAGAAGAAAGAAGAAATTTCGGAAGTTATAAAGTGTCTCCGTCACATAATGGGTCATCTTGGATTGCAACAACCAAATAGGATACACAATACGTGTAACTTTGATGGTTGGGACAACCCAATGGATTCTTATGGTCAAGGGATGGTTAACACTGCAGAAGTCTATCAAATTCAAGATTTTCCATTCGTTTCTGATCACCGCAGTTCCATTCCTCCGGACCGCAGCCAAACAAGCTTTCACCACGGTCGTGCTGGTTCTGACCGCGGCCAAGACGTGTTTCACCGAGGTCGTGAGCCACCTGACCGCGGGAAATTGTCTTCTGAGAAGGATGGTACCTGACTGCTCGGCCCAGCAGGAACCAAGGAGAAGCAGGAAGAGGCCGCGATATAAGCCCCCGCGGTCGCAGGTGTCCGGACCGCAGGAAACCTACTATCGGCCGCAGTTGCGTAGTCCTGACCGCGGCCAAGTGCTTGTTTGCCGCAGTCGTGCAGCCCCTGACCGCGGCATCTGGTCATTGACATGAAACCCGACCCAAACCACCCCTTTCACCTTATTTCACCTCACCAATCACCCTCCACCTCATTCATCACCCTGCACCACCTTCATCACCACCTAATCACCTTCCCAAACCCCTTCGAATGAATCCGGTTCATCTCCACCAGCATCCCGGATCCAGGTAAGTTCTCTTTGTCCTTACCAATTCGATTATTTATGCATTTTTCTCATCCAATCTCGACTTGTTTCACACTGAGGACAGTGTGATTTAAGTCTGGGGGAGGATTTCATCCCTTTCTAACCACCTTTCTTTCATGAGTCTTGCATTATCTACACTTTTTGCATTTTTCTTAAAGTTTTTCAAAATCGGTTTTCAAAACAAAATACGTTTTAAAGGGAATGGTGAACATGAATCAATGATAGTTGACTGTGTGCTTTAGACTGTTCCTAGTGACTTGCTCATTCATGATTTAGGACTAGACTAGGCGGTAGCTAAGCACATTTGAAACGAAGTACCCCAGAGGAATTTGAATGATTTCGATTTAGATGAAGGGATACACTAGCTCTGTTTTATTTGGACTTAATTTGGACTTAATTTTCTCATTGAAGCATTAGACCAGAGAAACGAATCATACATTCAGGACTCCTTTATCCTTTTACCACTCTTTGTTGATCCTGAATGGCTAGTTCATCTTTAGCTAGTTCCCCACCTTAACCAATCCTCTTTCAAACCACATGCACTCTTGTTTTCTATTGTCTTATATGCAGATAAGTGCAAAAACGTTGGAGAGAAAGAGGAACGACGCAGTTTTCAGTCACCAAGGACAGTGTCCTGCGATTTGCCGGAAAAGTTCCCGGAAGGATTCAACACAAGAGAAACTCAGTTTGTCTTAGAAAAATCTCAAACTTTGGTACAATCTCGTCCTCTAGTCTCTCTCTCTTTAAAACGCATATCCTTTCCAAAACAAAAAAACAAAAAATCCGAAAAGAAGAAAAGAAAGGAAATAAAAGCCTTAGAGAGTCTAGAGAGGTCGAATTTTAAGTCCCAAGGCAACTGGAGTTCGATTTTATGGAGTTTTGGAGATTGTTTTCTGATTCCCGGAAAGAATCTAAGTCTGGGGGAACAGCTGTTTACAACAAAGGAGGAAGAATTATGCAACAACATTTAGCAAGAAGAAGTGACTGAAAACTGTGGTCATCAACAGGTCCTTATCTCTCTTGCTGTTTTGCATATTATCTTGCATCCTCCAGATCTTCAGGTAACCCGAAACACTTTAACTCCACCACTTAAATAGCCTTTTAATGCCAAACGCCGTCTACCCTGGATGATGTCTTTAATGAGAACTCACTATTGAACTTAATGAATGTAGAGAGCTAGTTGACTGAAATCAAGATTTAAATTGTTTAAGTTTTGCATGACGGAAAAAGTGGACTAGTATCTCTTGTGCATTAGTGAGAATTTTCTAGACTAAGTTGTGGATTGATGCACTATCTTTGGTCCTAGTCTATAATTCATGTCTATGAGATTTGTGCATTCCCTATTTTTGTTTTCACTTAACCAGTTTAGGCTTTCGCTTTGTTTGAGGACAAACAAAGGTTTAAGTCTGGGGGAGTTGATAACACCGTATTTTGACCACTTTTATGGATCGTTTTGAAATACTTTTTCTATGTTTTTAATTGCTTTTAAGTACTTTTATTATGTTTTTCTAGAATTTGTAGTTCCAAGACTATTTTCAGGTAACTTAGGGAAAAGCTTAACAAAATGGATAGAAAACCAGATTTCAGCTCAGAGTCAAACCGTCAGAAGTTCACCCCTGATTGAAGGCCTTCTCACCGTCTGATCCAGCTCAAATCTTGAGACCTTAAAGATGGAAGTATCAGCTTTCCAGTGCACTTTACAGATTGGCTATCCAACGGTTCAATCAAAAGATACGCGAAGAGCAAGATGTCCCGTAAACCAGCTGGCAAGCACTTCCACCCGCGGCCAACAAGCAATTTCCCGCGGTCAGGAGCATCCCGACCGCGGCAAACCACCCATTCCCTGCGGTCAGAGCACTCCCGACCGCGGCCATCAACCTCTGAGCCCAAAAAGCCCATTTCTGAAGCCCACATTTGGAGAAACCCTAAGTGACGTCCAGAGAGGTCTTGAGCACTATAAATACATGTCTTAGGAGCCCTAGAAATCGTGTAACCTTAGAGAACCAAATTATTTACTTCATACTTTCATTGTTTTTGCTTTAGCTTTTAGGGAGAGAGAGATTTGTTCTCTTGAACCCTTGTTCTTTCTTTTTCAATTTCGGTTTCTATTCTACTTCTTAATACTATGTCTTTGATTTCGTTTATTATGTCTGAGTAGTTTTATTGTTGGGATTAAGGGATTTTTGATGGGGATTTATATGTTCGGTGAGGATTCCATTGGCTTTTGAGCTGAATCTTAGAACTTTTTCTTCTGAATTCGTTTTTACTGCATGAGAGTAGCGTCATGAACTACAATCTGATCCAGATGCTTGGTGACACGAAAGTGTTCATCAGGTATCAGATCTAGTTTGGGAGAGCAAAACAAACATAGGAGTGGAAACCTACCTATGGGCGATTTGTGAATTAGGACGAGTCTTAAACATAATGCATCTCTTCTCTTCCAGGGCCAGAGTGGAAACCTACTGGTCAGGGTTGAGAACGATAGTTGTCTATGATCACGACAGTGGCGTATTCATACGTCCGTGACTCCAGTTCGAAAAGTTTAAGCTAAGATCTTACAAAATTTCCTCTCTAGCAATGTTTTGAATCGTTCGTAGCCCTGAGAAAACTTCCCTGAACCCCAACGCTTTCTTCTCCATTGATTTACACCGATTTTCTTTAAAGCTTTAGTTCAATATTGTCTTTCCTTTTTAGTTCATTTTCATTTAAGCATTAGAATATCCATTTTTATCATTTTTAGTTATTTTCGTTAAGTTTAGTTATTACGCCATTTAATTCTCGTATTTTCTTTTAAGATTTCGTCTTTACATTTTAAACACACTACCAAACCCCCACAAAACCGTTTTTGTTCTAGACTTCCTTACTTTATACTTATTTCAAAGGTTTTTTGCAGCAAAAGATCCTCTTCCCTGTGGATTCGATCCCTAAGTACTACAATTGATCAGCTGTGCACTTGCGGCTATTGATTTTAATTAGGGTAAAACTTGACACCCACAACAAGTCACCACCATCACTCTCCTCGGCGGCGGCTCCTTCTTCTGATGCGGCGGCCTCCTCTAGGGTTCCAGCCGAAATCCCTCTCTCTCTCTCTCTAAGTTGTCTAAGTTTCGGTCTCCCCTCTTTAGAATGACCTAAAGGGGGTATTTATAGCTTCTAGGGTGGTTTTGGACACTTAGGGCTTCAAAAATAACGAGAGGAATTGATCTGGGCTTTAATTAAGTCGTCGGGAAAGTGAACGACCAAAGCCCGCGGTCGCGGTGGCTCTACCCGCGGGAAAATGGGTGTTTGCCGCGGTCCCGGCACTTGCTCTCTTCAGGAACTGCATTTTCTGTCATTCTTGCATCGGGAGTATCTGAAGATCTAACCGTTGGATTGTCTCCAAACCAAGTGCATTAGAAAGCTGGTTAGATCCTCTATGCTGTCTCATATTTTGGGGGTGATCGGACGGTGAGAAGGTCTTCATCGCGTGTCATACTTCTGACGGTCTGCATTTATCCGAAATTGCTCATTTGTTCCAAATTGCATATCTTTTGCCCAAGTTTCCTGTAAAGTCTTTTGAAACTCTAAAAAATTGAAAACACTATAAAAACTTTGAAAACAGAGTTAAAACACCTGCATAAGATACAATTATGATCCATAAAAGTGGTCAAAATACGGTGTTATCACCTATCTCGGACAGCACTTGGGTTAGTCATGTACATGTTGTCACAAAAAAGGGAGAAGTAACTGTTGTTAAAAATGACAAGGATGAAAGATCGCTACATGAACAGTAACGAGACATCGAATGTGCATCGAGCATCGAAAACTGAATGCAGCAACTCGGAATGATCATTTTCCTTTGCTTTTTATTAATCAAATGCTAGAAAGATTAGCATCAGGAATACTACTGCTTTCTAGACGGTTATTCCGAATTTTTCCAAATTCCTATTAGACCAGAAAATCAAGAAAATATGACATTCACCTGTCCATACGGAACTTTTTCCTACCAGCGAATGCCTTTCGGATTGTGTAATGCACCTGCAACCTTTCAGCGGTGCATGATATATATTTTCACTGACTTCATCGAAGATTTCATGGAAGTCTTCATGGATGATTTCTCTGTATATGAATCCTCTTTCGACAAATGCTTGGAAAACTTAGGGATAGTTTTGCAGCGTTGTGAAGACAAGCATCTTTTCCTGAACCGGAAAAAATGTCACTTCATGGTCCGCGAAGGAATTGTGCTTGGACATAAAATATCTGGGAAAGGTATTGAAGTTGATAAAGCAAAACTTGAAGTCATGATTAGCCTACAACCTCTAACTAATGTGAAGGGAATCCGAAGTTTCTTGGGACATGCCGGATTTTATAGGCGATTCATAACAGGCTTCTCTGAGATTGCTAGACCTCTTACACGTCTGCTCTGCAAGGAAACGAACTTCGATTTCGATGAAGAGTCCTTGGCAGCGTTTCATAAGATCAAAGACGCTCTTGTTTCTGCTCCAGTTGTGCAGCCGCCCGATTAGGAACAACCATTCGAAATCATGTGTGATGCAAGTGATTTTGCTGTCGGATCTGTTCTTGGTCAGCGGAAATAAAAGAAACTGCATGCAATCTACTATGCGAGTAGAACCCCTAGATGAAGCTCAATACAATTATGTGACTACGGAGAAGGAGTTTTTAGCTGTCGTTTTTGCATTTGAAAAGTTTCGATCTTATCTCATGGCGTGTAAGGTCATTGTTCATACTGAACATGCTGCAATCAAGTATCTCATGTCTAAGAAAAATGCCAAACCAACGCTGATCAGAAGGATAATCCTTCTGCAAGAGTTTGATATAAAATTCGAGATCGGAAAGGAGCTGACTATGGAGTAGCAGATCATCTTTCTAGAATTCGAGTGGAAGAGAAACTTCCTTTGAATGATAGTTTGCCAGAAGATAATTTCTATGATATAGATACTATACCTATTACAGAAAGAACAAAAAGATCGAAAGAAAGTTTTTCTTGCTGTAAAAGTATTTAGCTCTTATTGCTTAAGGTTGCAAAAAGTTACAAAATGAATTGTGTACATCATCTATTTATACTAATTCTCTGAACCGCCTAGCCGAGAATCTCGGGAGAGATTTTCGGAATATTTCCTTATCGCCTCGTGCGGCGCACCGCCTTTGTATTTCGCCTAGGGTTTTTATGGGCTTCGTCTCTCAAGGCCTTGGTTCGGCCCATCTGAACTTCTCCACGGCTCGGCCCATCTAAACTTCTCCACGGCTCGGCCCATCTAAACTTCTCCACGGCCCGGCACACTTGCCATTTGAGTCGAGACGTGATCTGGTCCACCTCACCGAGGCGCGGCTCGGCCCAGGCGTGTTGGAGAGGGGCTCGGCCCATTTCTTGCGATACGGCTCGGCCCATCTCTCTTTCCTCACGGCTCTCCCTACTGGTCTATCTTCACGGCTCTCCCACTTGGTGAGAACGGCTCTCCCACTTGGCGAGAACGGCTCTCCCACTTGTCTTAGTGAGAACGGCTCTCCCGCTTGTCTTTCTTCCATACTTAGTCATTTTGAGATGGTTTTATCTGCGTGGGGTGAAAACCGACCCCAACAGTTAACCGACCCCAACAGCCATCCCAACCTCCTACACGACGGTCAGATGCTTTTGACACCCCATGGTTTAGGCATATAGCGAATTACTTAGCTGAAGACATCGAACCTCCACCTTTCTTTGGCTATAAAAAGATGAAATTCTTAAGGGAAGTTCGACACTATTTCTGGGATGAAATTTTTCTCTATAGGAGATGTGTAGATGGTTTATTCATAAGCTGTGTCGCCGAAGAAGAAATGGAAGGAATATTGTTTGGATGCCATAGTTCAGCATATGCAGGACATTTCACAACTTACAAAACAGTTTCCAAAGTCCTTCAAGCAATATTTTGGTGGCCTACTATGTTTAAAGACACGTACGCCTACATCTTGCGCTGCGATTCATGCCAACGAATGGGCAATATCAGTAAGAAGAATGAGATGCCTCAAAACTACATTCTCGAAGTTGAAATCTTTCCTAACTTCTTTTGGAAACCAATACATCTTAGTAGCGGTAGAATATGTCTCTAAATGGGTAGAAGCAATCGCCAGCCCTACTAATGATGCAAAAGTGGTTATAAAGCTGTTTAAATCAATCATTTTCCCTCGCTTTGGAATTCCTCGAATTGTGATATGCGATGGGGGATCCCATTTCATCAATAGAGTTTTCGAAAATCTGCTCAAGAAGAACGGGGTCACGCATAAAGTTTCATCTCCATATCACCCTCAGATAAGTGGACAAGTGGAAATCTGTAACAGAGAGATAAAGTCTATTCTGCAAAAGACAACTGGCGTCAATCATAAGGATTGGTCTGAAAAACTCGACAATGCACTTTGGGCCTATCAGAGAGCATACAAAACTCCTTTAGGGACCACGCCGTTCAATCTTGTATACGGGAAAGCATGTCATATTCCTGTAGAGCTCTAGTACAAAACACAATGGACTATTAAGGAAATGAACATGAACTTTAAAGCAGCTGGAGAAAGAAGAATGTTTCAAATGCACGAGTTAGAAGAAATCCGCCATAACACCTACAACAATTCCAAGATATACAAGGAGAAGAAAAAGGTGTTTCACTACAAAAGGATCAGACATCGGTCCTTTGCTCCAAATGACAGAGTTAGTCTTTTCAATTCTTGCCTTAAGCTTTCTCCAGGAAAGCTACGATCAAGATGGTCTAGACCTTTCACAGTAAAGAAAGTCAAACCATATGGAGCACTCATTCTTTGGGGTAAGAAGGGAGATACATTTGTCGCTAAAGGACAGCGTGTCAAACCATGCCTCGCAGAAGAAGAAGGAATAGAAGAAATGCTCTTGGCAGATCCACTAGGCTAAAGTATCATCAAAGTCAAGCTAATGACTTTAAGCAAGCGTTTAGTGGGAGGCAACCCACTTGGTATTTTACTTATTCCTTTTGATTTGCATTTTCTATTTTCGCTGCTTTGTTTTTTGTCATCTGTTATTTCAGGTTTTTAAGCGAAGAACGAATAAAAGGTGAACATAAATCACGAACCAGAAATTACATCAAGAGCCGCGGAATATCGCCAGGTAAGTACACATAAACATGGGGAAAATGCTCATTTTATTCCTCAAATTTTTCAAATTGCACGTTTAATTCCTCAAGTTGGGCTTGCTTAAAAAAAATTCTCAAGTTAAAGTTGACTTTCACAATTAAGGATTAAAAAGGTCAGCAGTTAATGCCTAAACAGAAATCGGTAATATTAATTAAGCTTCTTTCGGAAGATATAATCTTCACATTCTTTGAACACCAAACCCATTTCCCCCAAATTGGAACACCAAACCTTCTTCCCCTAACTTCGAACACCAAAATCGACAACAATCTCATGAAGAACACCAAAAAACAGCAGAATACTTACTCAGAAACCCACTTGTATTCGGCAACAAATGATAGTACGTACTTGGTAACCAGTTGGTTTGTGTTGTTGTAAGACAAGCGGTTGGCTCTCTTTGTGTCTTGCTCTCTTGTACTTTTGTTGGTTACTTTTATTTGTTTTTTTGTAAGACTATGAATATGATGTCTTGTCTCTCTTCTACTCTTGTTTGTGTTGTTGAAGGAAAGACTTTGAACTGATTTTGACTCTTTTTCTTTCTTTGTCTTTTTAAACACACAATTTTAGAAATTTCTTTAATACTAGCCCCTGAAACATGTCAAAACATGCCAGAAAATTTTTTTTCTCAATACAAAAGAGACATGATATGTTCATAATTTGCATCATTTAGGTTGCATAAATCATTCCAAATCATGTTTTATTTCATGCATTTTAGGTCCTTAGGGTTTGTTTTAGAACTTAGGAGATGCATTAGGTCCCAATGAGTCTTTGCATGTTTTGAGTGTCTATCAGGTGAATATGGAGCTGAAAAGATGAATCCAGGAGGTGGAATGGTGAGCAAAGAGTGAAAAAGTGGAAAAATTAGGTCTTGGGAGATTTTCGGCCATTCTCGCTGGCCAGGAAGGTTTCACCGGCCATTTTCATGTACCGCGGGAAGCTTTACCGGCCATTTCCATGTAACGCGAACGAAGTGTATCGGCCAAAATCTCCGGGTTTGAACGAGTCTCAGAAATCGCCTGTCCGGGGAGCCTTCCGGTCCGATTCAGACGGCGGGTCCTTCATAGAAGTTGGAGAGCATTGGAGCACGGTCTCATAGCAAGTGGAATCGTGGAATTCGGACGCGTGAGCAGAGAGATAAGCTAGTCGGAAGGAACCCCTGTCTCGCAGGTATTCCGGACCGAGCAGATCAGTCTTGAAGGATGCGAAGGACGGTGCACTTCCAGGCCGATTCAGTTTCCGGGGCCTTCATGAGAATCAGAGACATTTGAGTCTTCTTTCCAGAACATCCGAGATCAGTCAATTCGGAGCTTTGAGCAGAAAGATACGGTCTCCGGAATGGACACATGTCTAGGCGCCTCCCTCTGGTCGTGTAAATGCGCTTCAAAGATGTGCCCTCCAGGAAACCTTACACTTCCCAAGCACTGAAACTTCCTTCATCAAAGTTGGAGAGAAAATGAGTCCTCTGTCTTCTGCAACCGGAATTACTCAATTCGGACAGGTCTCCAGGAAGTTACACTCTCCGGAATGTGAGATGGTCCAGACAGCCCAGGATGACTAAGTTAGACATGCCGCGATTTCAATGCCACGGTCCACACTTGGCCGTGGCAACTTTTGTGCACCCTCGGCCAATGACACGATATAAATGCCACGGTGTGAGGCTTGACCGTGGCAAACACACACTTGGCTGAGAGGAACTTAGCAACCGTTCGGCGATTGACACGGCCTAAATGCCACGGTGTGAGGCTTGGCCGTGGCAACATCTTGCAACCTTCGGCGATTAGCACGAGCTTAATGCCACGGTCTGGGACTTGACCGTGGCAAATAAACAAGTGGCTGGAGATAACTTCTACACAGTTTCGACTTTTGACACGATCTCAATGCCATGGCCTGAGACTTGGCCGTGGCAAGCATATACTTGGCTGGGAAGGACTTCACATACATGCGGGTTTTGGCACGGTCTGAATGCCACGGTCTGGGGGCTTGACCGTGGCAACCTTTACACATCTTCAGCGTTTGACACGGTTAACTTGCCACGAGTCCCAGATGAAGCTTGATCAGACCGTGGCATCAAAAGGAACCAAGAACACAAGTAAAGACTTTGACACGGTCAGGAATGCCACGGTCACACCAAGGATGCACCAGACCGTGGCAAACCCTTCTTTGCCCATCAAGGCCGGGTCAGTACCCGGTTTGTTCCGGGTTGACCCGGTTCGCCCAAGCTTCTTTTATAAGGTTTTTAGACCTAATTTGTAGGGAGGACTGAATCTACTTTTAGTTTTTTTTCCCCCTTTTGTGAAAAACCACTTAATACACTTTGTTTTAGAGAGTTTAAATCGATTTGCAGTTTCTTTACATCTTGTTCATCATTTCTATTCATCAAAATCAACTTCTAATCATGATTAACACCACATCTTGCAAAGGATCTAGTGTGTTGATCATGATTAGTGAGTAGTTACCTTAATGATGTTCTAGATGTGTAGGTTAGGGTGCTAAAGTGTTAGATTAGGAGTGTTTAGGGCTAGATTCATTAGTTCATTTCTCTAAACAACTATTCTCTATGCTAGATCCTTGATAATCACTTGAGATCTAGATTCTGGGAATTTCATGCACCAAAAGTATTTGATGAAATTCCTGAAAGAGTTGTGTTAGAGGTTTAAGTAATTTTTCATCATGGGAATGATTTGTTAAATGCTTGAATGATCATTGAGAACTGTTTATTAATGCATATTGATTCATATTTCACAAATGGGAATTTGGTTTGAAAATGGATTAGTATAGGGGTTAATACCTTCATGAGAGGATTAACATAGATTAGAGTTCTTAATCACTTGAATCATGTCTCATCATTGTCATTAGCATTCCTAGTTTAACACCAAAGCACCCTAACCATCTATCATGTCTAGAATCTCATACCTCCATCATATCTTATTCACACCATTTGTCATTGTCATTAGTCTTTAATCCTGTTTATGTTTATAGTTGTCTCTAGATTAATCAAGACCCACTCTTGTTTGCTTGAATTAAGAACTTGATCATATAGCTTAGTGTCACGTAGTAGATATAGAACAACCAGTTCAGGAGCAACAGGCTCAAGGTCATGGAGCTGGTATTGGAGTTGGTCAAGGGCTTCACCAGGGTAATGTTCAGCAGGAACAGGTGCACCATCAACAAGCTTATGTCCACCAGGGACAAGCTCAAGCTCATCAACAGAGGCATCAGGCCAAATCAGCAAAGACACCAGGTGCACCACCAACCCCACCCTTTCCAACCACAACAAAGAAGATATGAGCAACCCCAAGTCTATGTTGGAGAGAATGACAGGGCCAATGCTCATCAGTATGGAGCTGGTATTCAGGCACCACCTGTGCAAAACAACAACTTTGAAGTGAAAGCATCATTGCTGAATATGGTCCAGAACTCAAAGTTCCATGGGTTAGCAATGGAAGATCCCTTGGAACACTTGGACCAGTTTGATAAGGTGTGTGATCTGACCAAGATAAATGGAGTTTCAGAAGACAGCTTCAAGCTAAGACTATTCCCATTCAGTCTTGGTGATAAAGCTCATCAATGGGAGAAGAATCTTCCAAGAGGCTCCATTCAAACCTGGGAGCAATGCAAGCAAGCCTTCTTATCTAAGTTCTTCTCCACCTCAAGAACTGCAAAACTGAGGAACCAAATCTCTAGCTTCACTCAGCACAGCAATGAAAGTTTTGGTGAAGCATATGAGAGATTCAGGAGCTACACAAACCAATGCCCACACCATGGGTTTAGTGAGGCTTCTCTTCTCAGCACACTGTATAGGGGAGCTCTTCCCAAGATTAGAAACCAGCTGGATACTGCTTCCAATGGGAACTTTCTGGGTAAAGAGATACATGCTGCTTTAGAGCTAGTAGAGAACTTAGCATTGAGCAATGACACTTATGGTGAAGACTATGACAGATCAAATAGGTCTGAAGGTTCAAGCTCAGAACAGAGGCTCACCAGAGAAGTTAAGGAGTTGAGGAGTGAATTGGACAAGCTGAAATTCACCACTCAGAAGCCAATGCATTTTGTTGGAGAGTATGAGGAACCTTCTCAAATTTTTGAGAACATAAGTGAAGAAGGTCTTACCCAAGAGGATTTGCATGCATTTTAGGTGTTTAAGCATTGTTTTAGGACTTAGGAGATTGCATTAGGTCCAAGAGAGTTTTGCATGTTTTGTAGCTAACCCACAAGACCAGGTCTATCCCAATTCTCAAGCTCCAAAGAACTTTGTTCCCAAGAACAACTTTCAAGGGTCATTCCAACCCAAGAATCAATTTGGTCAGAATCAGAGTTTTGGTCAGCAACAGCAACCATTTCAGGGCACTGGTTACACTTCACAGCATCCAAAGGCACCACCAGGGTTTGGTCCACCACAGTTCCAACAGCAGGCGCCGGTTCAACAACAGTTTCAGCCACCAATGGTCCAACAGCAGCCACAGATGGGTACAGATATGGTTGGTATTCTGCAACAACTACTTCAGGGTCAACAGACTATGCAGCAGGAAATCAAGGAACTGAAGCAAAACCAGGCATCAAGCTCAAGGAACCAAGGTCACCTACCTGGAAAATCAGAACCCAACCCCAAGGAATATGCCAAAGCAATTACACTGAGGAGTGGCAAGGAATTACCTGGTATTGAGAACAACAAAGTGATCATTGAGGACAATGATCAACCTGAGGGGGAGGCAGCCTTAAAGGATGATCAAGTTGCTGAGAAACCAAGGACAGAAAAAGGTAAAGAGGTAGCAAAGGAACCAGAACCAGAGAAGAAGTATGTGACACCACCTCCATACCAACCCAAGCTCCCATTTCCAGGGAGATTTAAGAAGCAACTAGTGAACAAGGCAAGAGCTGTATTTGAGAAGGCACTCAAAGAGACACCACTCACAATGCCTCTCATTGATGCATTCCTAATGATGCCAAAGATGGGGAAGTTCTTGAAGGATGCAATTCTGAACAAGACAAAAGAGCTTCAAGGCATGGTAGTACTAAGTCATGAATGCAGTGCTATCATTCAGAAGAAGTCCATTCCAAGGAAGTTAACTGATCCAGGGAGCTTCACACTCCCTTGTGCCATTAGACCTCTTCTATTCTCTGGATGTCTTTGTGATTTAGGAGCATCAGTCAGCTTGATGCCATTCTCCATAGCTAAGAAGTTGGGCTTTAGAGTTTTCAAACCCTCAAGGATTTCTCTTATCCTTGCAGATAGATCAGTTAGATTGCCTGTTGGTATGTTGGAAGATCTACCTGTCAAGATAGGTGGTTTTGAAGTTCCAACAGATTTTGTTGTGCTGGAAATGGATGAGGAACCAGTAGATCCTCTCATCTTGGGCAGGCCATTCTTAGCAACTGCAGGAGCCATCATTGATGTGAGAGGTGGGATAATAGAGCTTCAACTTGGGTCTGAAAGGCTCAAGTTTGATGTGAATGAGATGATGAAGAAACCCACCATTGAAGGTCAATGTTTCTATGTGGAGACAATGGACCAGTTGGCTGATGAGTTGCTTGAGGAACTGAACACTGAGGATCCTCTTCAAGCTGCTCTAACTCAAGAACAAGGAGAGAGTGAGCTCTTGGCTGAAGCAAGTGAAGGGTATAAGCTGTATCTGGACAATGCAAGAGAGCTGGGTCCTGAAACAAGGTTTTTGGAGCTAAAACAAAGAGGCTCTGAAGTCTTTGCTATCAAGGAATCAGTCACCAGCCAAAGCAACCTGGACCAGGACTGGAATGAGGCGGATGCACCCTCTGTTGAGCTCAAGCCTCTACCAACAGGGCTCAGGTATGCATTCTTAGGCCTAAACTCTACTTTTCCCGTGATCATAAATGATAACTTGCTGGAGCATGAGGAACGTGCATTACTTAGTGAAATAAGGAAATTCAGGAGAGCCATAGGGTATTCCTTGGCAGGTATTAGAGGAATCTCTCCTGATATATGCACCCACAGGATCCACCTGGAGGACCAAGCCATGTCCTCTATTGAGCACCAACGTAGACTTAACCCCAACCTTAGGGAAGTGGTTAAGAAGGAGATACTAAAGCTTCTTGAGGCAGGGATAATTTACCCAATCTCTGACTCAAGATGGGTGTCTCCTGTTCACGTTGTGCCCAAGAAAGGTGGGATCACAGTGGTGAAAAACGATAAGGATGAACTCATAGCTCAAAGAACCATAACTGGACATCCCATGTGCATTGACTATAGGAAATTGAATTCTGCTTCTAGAAAAGATCATTTCCCTTTACCATTCATTGATCAAATGCTTGAAAGGTTAGCTAATCATCCTTATTTTTGTTTTCTCGATGGGTACTCTGGATTTTTTCAAATTCCCATAGATCCAAGAGATCAAGAGAAAACAACATTCACATGTCCTTATGGCACTTATGCTTATAGGAGAATGCCCTTTGGTTTATGTAATGCACCAGCCACTTTTCAAAGATGTATGATGCACATTTTCTCTGACATTATTGAAGAGAAAGTTGAGGTGTTCATGGATGACTTTAGTGTCTATGGCTCCTCCTTCTCGGATTGTCTCTCTAATTTGACACAGGTGTTGGAGAGATGTGAGCAGCACAACTTGGTGCTGAACTGGGAGAAGTGTCATTTCATGGTGCAAGAAGGAATAGTCCTTGGGCACAAGGTCTCTGAAAAGGGTATTGAGGTTGATAAGGCAAAGGTGGAGGTGATGGTGAATTTGCAAACCCCCACTTCAGTTAAAGGGATAAGGAGCTTCCTGGGTCATGCAGGGTTTTATAGAAGATTCAAAAGGACTTCTCAAGGATTGCCAGGCCCTTAACAAGACTGTTGTGTAAGGAAGTGGATTTCATCTTTGATGCTGAATGTGAAGAAGCCTTCAAGTTGATCAAGGAGGCATTGGTTAGTGCACCAATAGTTCAGGCACCAGACTGGTCTCTACCTTTTGAGGTCATGACAGATGCTTCTGACTTTGCTGTTGGAGCAGTACTTGGACAAAAGAAAGACAAGAAGCTGCATGTGATCTACTATGCCAGTAGAACACTTGACTCTGCCCAAGAAAAGTATGCTACAACTGAAAAGGAAATGCTGGCAATAGTTTTTGCCTTTGATAAGTTCAGAAGCTACCTGGTGGGATCAAAGGTCATTGTGTATACTGATCATGCAGCCCTCAGGTACTTGATGACCAAGAAAGATGCCAAGCCAAGGCTGTTGAGATGGGTTTTATTGCTCCAGGAGTTTGATATGGAGGTGCTTGATAAGAAGGGCATTGAGAATGGGGCTGCAGACCATCTCTCAAGGCTGAGGATTGAAGAAAAAGTTCCCATAGATGATGCTTTGCCTGAAGAGTCTCTGATGGTGCTCCATTCATACTTGGATTTTGAGGAAGTAGATAGCATTCAAGAAAGGAGGATGCCTTGGTTTGCAGACATAGTGAACTATCTTGCATGTGGGGTGGAGCCTCCTGAATTGGATGCCTACAAGAGGAAAAAATTCTTCAGAGATGTCCAGAGATACTATTGGGATGAGCCCTACCTCTATGTTCTGAACAAGGATCAGCTTTACAGAAGGTGTCTTGCTGAAGAGGAGATGCAACCTGTGTTGCAAGAATGTCATGGTTCTGCCTTTGGAGGTCACATGGGGGCATTCAAAACTGTGGCAAAGGTTTTTCAAAGTGGGTTTTGGTGGCCTACAATGTTCAAAGATGCCCAGTTGGTGGTTTCAGCATGTGATGCCTGTCAGAGGCATGGGAACATATCTAAGAGAAGTGAGATGCCTCAAAACCCCATTCTAGAGGTTGAGATCTTTGATTGCTGGGGGATTGACTTTATGGGACCTTTCATTTCATCCTATGGAAATCAATACATACTTGTTGCTGTGGACTATGTGTCCAAATGGGTTGAGGCCATTGCTTCCCCTACCAATGATTCCAAGGTTGTAGTGAGGCTGTTCAAGAACATCATCTTCCCAAGGTTTGGAGTTCCAAGGGTTGTCATCTCTGATGGAGGATCCCATTTTGTGAACAAGACTCTGGAAGGTCTATTGAGAAAGCATGGAGTTAAACACAAGATAGCTACTCCATATCATCCTCAAACTAGTGGCCAGGTTGAAGTATCCAATAGACAGATCAAGGCCATTCTTGAGAGGACTGTTAGCTCAAGCAGAAAAGATTGGAGCAAAAAGCTAGATGATGCATTATGGGCTTACAGGACTGCCTTCAAAACTCCAATTGGAACATCACCATTCAGTTTGCTATATGGGAAGAGCTGCCACCTTCCTATTGAGTTGGAGTACAAAGCTATGTGGGCTGTGAAGTTTATAAACTTTGATATCAAGACAGCTCAAGAGAAAAGGATCATGCAACTCCATGAACTTGAGGAGATTAGGCTTGAGGCTTTTGAAAGCTCAAAGATCTATAAGGAGAAAACCAAGGTTCTGCATGATCAAAAGATTCTGAAGAGAGAGTTCAAGCATGGTGATTTGGTCTTGCTTTACAACTCCAGACTTAAGTTGTTTCCAGGAAAGCTTAAGTCTAGGTGGTCTGGACCTTTCAAAGTTCTTGAAGTAAGGCCTTATGGTGCCATTGTCTTAGAAGGGAGGAATGGTCAGGAATTTGTGGTGAATGGACAGAGAATCAAGCATTACTTAGTTTCACAAGGGAAGGAGGAAGCTACATCAGTTTCCCTTCTTGATCCACCAGCCTGCTAATCAGGTTACCAAAGTCAAACTTAGAGACATTAAACAAAGTGCTCTTGGGAGACACCCCAAGCTTACCCTTTGTAAATATGCTTTTGATCTTTTGATTCTTTTCTTTTTATGTTTTAGGATGTTTTGATGGGTCTGTTGAGTGTTCACAGGTGTCAGGTGTGAGTCTGAATCTTTGGAAAGTGAATGCAGAATGAAAAGAGATGAAGGAATGGAGACAAGCTTGTGCTCGGCCTTTGACATGGGGGCCAGCCACGGTCAAAACCAAGGCGTGGCAAGTGTCTTTGTGTTGCCACGGGAAGGAGTCAGGCCGTGGCAAAGTACACAAAAATCACAAACGTTCGGTGATTGCCACGGTGGGAATGACACGAGACACACCAAGGCCGAGGCAAGAACAAAAGGGGACCAGGCAACATTCGGACCATGCCACGACTTGGTTGCCACGGGAAGAAGCTTAGGCCGTGGCAAAATGAAGGTGAAACGTCCAATGCTCGGAGTTTGCCACTAGGGGTTGCCACGGGGTAAAGGCCTGACCGTGGCAAAGCAAAAATGAAGCGGCCAAGGTTCGGTGTTTGCCACGGTCTACAAGACACGGTCTGGAGGCTTGACCGTGGCAAAGTTTTTGAGGGTTTGACCGAGGAATGAGCACGGCCACGAGGGGTTTGCCACGGGGACACAATCATACCGTGGCAAGAAGAAAGAAGAAGGACAATGCTCGGGGTTTGCCACGGCCTGAAGACACGACCAAGTCGAGACCGCGGCAAAGATACAGCATCCTCGAGTGATAGACACGGGCATGTGACACGGTCAAAGAGGCGCGATCCAAAATTTGAATTCCAGTTGACCGTACGGACGTTGACCGGTCAACAGACGCGCCAGGCCAGCTGTTCCCCACCACTCTTTCTTCTTCATCGCGAGTTTGCTCTCTCTTCTCCATTCTTGAACTCTAAACTTTCATATCTCTCTCGTTGCTGCATCAAATTGAGTGATTCCAACTGCATTGAACTCGTATTCCTGTCTAGTTTCTTGTTGCACATCCGTTTTACACTCGAAAATTGAAGATTCCAAGGTATTTAATCTGTTAAAACTCACCTTTTCCATACCTTAGAGTACTGTTCATGAACAGAGAAAAACAAATGGAATCGATTTTAATGGGTTTCTTGATACCTTGGAATCATTTTGTGAATGTTGTGCAAGTAGAATGGATAGGGATTTCATGAATCTTGCTTGAGAATGACCTGTTCTTGGAATTTTTGAGAAATTTTCTTGAAAATCATCATGTGAATCGATATTTTTTTAGAAATTGTGTTTCAAGCTGAACCCTTTATGTGCATTGCTTCTTGCCAATTCTCTGAGTTTAATGAGTTTTTAATCAGCTTGAAATACCTTCTTTTAAAGAAAAATCGATTGGTGCTGCTCATGAACTTGGTGAATTTTTTTTTTTTTAAAAAACTTTTGTTGTTCTCTTGCTTTGGTGCTTACAATGGTTTGAGAAAATGCAGGATGGGAGGAACAAAAAGACAAGCAGCCATGGAGAAATCTAAAAAAGAGAAATCAGAGGAGCAGATTTTGCCTTTTGGGCACAAAGTTTTCGAGAAACAGAAACGGAGGAGAAAGCCAAAGGATTCAGCTGAGAAGAAAACAAAGAAGATTGCTGCACCAAAGAAAACAAAGGCCTCCACTTCAAAAACTTCTGGTACAGAGCTGGCACTGGTTGAGGTCGTTCACAGAGCAGGAAAAGAGGTGGTTGTGGCTGAGGATGAAGAAGGAACAGAAAGTGACCCTGAAACAGCATTGAAGCGGGCCAAGAAAGCAAAGCAAGGTTCTGAGGACAGAGAGCCAACTTTTGATGACTACTTTGACATGTTCAGAAGTGCAAAAGTGCAGCAAACCAAGTTCCCTGATATGGAACTGCTGAGGAAGATGGGTATTCTTGAAGAGGTTCAGCTCATTTTCAACAACATGGGGTTTGGTGGATTCTTTGAGATGAAAGATGTGGCTCATGATGGTGTTACACAAGAATTTCTTGCATCCCTTCAAGTTTGTGGATATGGCCCTAGAGATGCAAGAATCAAAGAGGGCAATGGTCTTGGGCACATAGAGTTCAAAATAGATGGTGCACAACACCATGTAAGCTTCAAAGAACTTGATGAGATCTTTGCTTTTACAAGACCTGCACAAGAAGAGACAGTGAAGTTCACATACCCTGATCACATGATTACTGACTTGTGGGATACAATTGCTTTTGGGAGCTTCAGAGGAGGAAGATGCAAGAGTTCATGGATAAGAAACCCAGCAATCCGCTATGCTCACAAGGCGCTTTGCCAAATGTTCTTTACCAAGCACAATGATGGAGTGGTGCATCTAGCCGACATGGAGCTATTGGGTATGGGTCTTCATCCTCTCATCAGTCACTTGAAGAGCAAGAGAGAGTTTCGCCTTCCACATTACATCCCTTCTAGCGGTGCATTCTTGGCACGCCAAATGCTGATTTACAAGGACATTGCTTGGAGCGAGGGTAAAAGAAAGAAGCTCACTAAGCTACACAATGGATGGCTAGTGACAAGGATTCTGAAAGCAAGAGGTTTTGTCTTTGATAATGTTGCAGTCAGGCCTGGGTTGATTGATGAAGTTACCCTCACCAAGGTTGGGTTTCTAAAAGAGAGCAATGGTGAACACTTCTTGTACACTTTCAAGCTCTTGCAAGATGAAAAAGTTCATGTTCTGTTGCCAAACCCAGCCATCACCACTCTCACAGAAAGGCACAATGTCTCCTTTATTGTCCTCAAGGATCAGCTCTACAACTCAGCCATTCACCCTCCAATTCCCAAATGTAAGAAGCCAATTAATTCTAAGGGTAAAGAGCCAGCTGAAGAGGAAGACACAACTAGGACCCCTGGTTGTGAGCATGAGGAGCCAAGAGATTTTGAAAGAAGGATGGGAGCAGGAAGGTATCACTTTGATCCTTACTTTTGGGGTGAGCCTGACTATCACACAAGGAAGCTGTATTCCAGAGTTAACACCCTTCAGAAATGGTGCAAATGGCAAGACAAAACGATCCACAAGCTGGTTGACTGTGTTAGGCAGCTTAAGAAGAAGGTTAAAAAGCTCACAGCTCCAGCCACCTCACCCAAACGAGATACAAGCGAAGAGGTGGGAGAAAGCACAGCTGCCAATGACCTTGCGCTACCACCAGGAAAAGAAGATTGGGTGAATCCGGCCACAGCGTTCCAACCAGACTCACCTGAGAGCAGCCCACCCAGATATTCCACCCCATCATGTTCAACCTCCAATCCATCCCATTACTTGGGATCAGACCTCAGCGATTGAGGTAAACACTCAAAACCTTGTAAATAGCATGTAGACTTTCTTTTTCTTTTGCATTTTGCCTGTTTGCTTTGGTTTCACTTCTTTCTCATACTTTTATAACACAAGGGACTGTGTTATTTAAGTGTGGGGGAGGAGTTTCATCCTTTACTAATCATGTTTTCTCTTTTCTTATTTTACACTTTGAGTCTTGAGTCACATTTTAGTTGCATATTCATGTAGTCTCATCTAAGTGCATATAAAAACCAAAAAAATGATCATGTAGTTGCATTCTCATTTTTTAGGATTGAGTCTAGATTGCATTTGCATATAGGTTGCATCTTGCAGGGAGTAATGATAGGTTTTCTAGAGAGTATATCACTTTGAGAACTTGAATTGAATATGCTTGTGAATCTTTTTCTGTGCTTGCAAAGTCTGAAATGATTTGAATCTGAGAAGCAAGTTTGAATTGAACTCAACTCTAATTAAGTGGGAACCTTGAACCTGACTTGAAAATATCTTGTGATGCATTGTTTGAAAAAGCTTGTGGATACCAATATACATACTTGAGCTAGAACCATTGTTTTTACCACTCTTTTCCTTAGCTCAAGTAGCTGAATCCACATCATGGATCAGTTCCCATACCTTGAACCCATCCTTCTTTCAAGCCAATGTTTGTGTGTGAATTGAAAGGCCACCTTGGATCAAACTTAGCAGAGAGTGTTAGGTTTAGAGCGACAAGGGCAGGTCTCATTGAGTGCTGTGTTCCAACATCAAGGAACTGAGAGTTTTGGCGAGGAATAAGTGTGGGGGAAAAGACCTTTTGGTGAGTGGAAAAAGGTGAGATGAGTGGGAAAGAGAGAGGGAAAATAGCTAGGGGAATGAAAGAAAAAAAAAAGAAATCAGTCTTGGTGTTTTGAGAAAGTGAGCTCTGGTTTGTTGAAAAGAAAGAGTCTAGCCTCTAAGTAAAAAAAAAAAAAAAGGGAAGAAAAGAAGCCAAAAGGCTCAAATGTTTTGTTAAGAAAGAAAGAAGAGGCTAGAAGTTGTAAAAGAAAAAGAGCTGTGTAAAGTTTGAGTTCCAAGACTTGAGAGGAAATGTGAAAAGTAAATCCCCTAGTGAGAGGAAAATGAGAGTGAAAAGTGAGGATTTTTGAGCAAGTGAGGAAGCTTTGAGTAGAGGGTGGGGTGTGATGAGTCTTTGCCCTTGTATGCATAGGTTGCTTTTTACCTTTAGCATTCTGCCAAAGTTTGATCATTCATAGAGAGATCCCTTTGCTGCATTTAACCCACTTGAACACTGATGAGATCATTTTAATCTCATAGCCTCTCCCTAGCCAAGCCAACTTGTTTAAACATTGCATCATGAGGTTCACCTGATAAAAGCTTAATAAATGTGGAAGAGTTGAGAGAGAGAAGAACTTGTGGAGATTCCTTGCTGAGTTGACATACATCTGAGTATGACTTTGCATTGCATAATTGAGCATGAACTTGAATTCTCATTGTGATCACTTCTCTCAAAAAGAAAATGTGAACTCCCATTGCATACAACCTCTTTCTCTCATTTGCTCTTTTTGCTTGAGGACAAGCAAAGGACAAGTGTGGGGGAGTTGATATGTTCATAATTTGCATCATTTAGGTTGCATAAATCATTCCAAATCATGTTTTATTTCATGCATTTTAGGTCCTTAGGGTTTGTTTTAGAACTTAGGAGATGCATTAGGTCCCAATGAGTCTTTGCATGTTTTGAGTGTCTATCAGGTGAATATGGAGCTGAAAAGATGAATCCAGGAGGTGGAATGGTGAGCAAAGAGTGAAAAAGTGGAAAAATTAGGTCTTGGGAGATTTTCGGCCATTCTCGCTGGCCAGGAAGGTTTCACCGGCCATTTTCATGTACCGCGGGAAGCTTTACCGGCCATTTCCATGTACCGCGAACGAAGTGTATCGGCCAAAATCTCCGGGTTTGAACGAGTCTCAGAAATCGCCTGTCCGGGGAGCCTTCCGGTCCGATTCAGACGGCGGGTCCTTCATAGAAGTTTGAGAGCATTGGAGCACGGTCTCATAGCAAGTGGAATCGTGGAATTCGGACGCGTGAGCAGAGAGATAAGCTAGTCGGAAGGAACCCCTGTCTCGCAGGTATTCCGGACCGAGCAGATCAGTCTTGAAGGATGCGAAGGACGGTGCACTTCCAGGCCGATTCAGTTTCCGGGGCCTTCATGAGAATCAGAGACATTTGAGTCTTCTTTCCAGAACATCCGAGATCAGTCAATTCGGAGCTTTGAGCAGAAAGATACGGTCTCCGGAATGGACACATGTCTAGGCGCCTCCCTCTGGTCGTGTAAATGCGCTTCAAAGATGTGCCCTCCAGGAAACCTTACACTTCCCAAGCACTGAAACTTCCTTCATAAAAGTTGGAGATAAATGAGTCCTCTGTCTTCTGCAACCGGAATTACTCAATTCGGACAGGTTTCCAGGAAGTTACACTCTCCGGAATGCGAGATGGTCCAGACAGCCCAGGATGACTAAGTTAAACATGCCGCGATTTCAATGCCACGGTCCACACTTGGCCGTGGCAACTTTTGTGCACCTTCGGCCAATGACACGATATAAATGCCACGGTGTGAGGCTTGACCGTGGCAAACACACACTTGGCTGAGAGGAACTTAGCAACCGTTCGGCGATTGACACGGCCTAAATGCCACGGTGTGAGGCTTGGCCGTGGCAACATCTTGCAACCTTCGGCGATTAGCACGAGCTTAATGCCACGGTCTGGGACTTGACCGTGGCAAATGAACAAGTGGCTGGAGATAACTTCTACACAGTTTGGACTTTTGACACGATCTCAATGCCATGGCCTGAGACTTGGCCGTGGCAAGCATATACTTGGCTGGGAAGGACTTCACATACATGCGGGTTTTGGCACGGTCTGAATGCCACGGTCTGGGGGCTTGACCGTGGCAACCTTTACACATCTTCGGCGTTTGACACGGTTAACTTGCCACGAGTCCCAGATGAAGCTTGATCAGACCGTGGCATCAAAAGGAACCAAGAACACAAGTAAAGACTTTGACACGGTCAGGAATGCCACGGTCACACCAAGGATGCACCAGACCGTGGCAAACCCTTCTTTGCCCATCAAGGCCGGGTCAGTACCCGGTTTGTTCCGGGTTGACCCGGTTCGCCCAAGCCTCCTTTATAAGGTTTTTAGACCTAATTTGTAGGGAGGACTGAATCTACTTTTAGTTTTTTTTCCCCCTTTTGTGAAAAACCACTTAATACACTTTGTTTTAGAGAGTTTAAATCGATTTGCAGTTTCTTTCCATCTTGTTCATCATTTCTATTCATCAAAATCAACTTCTAATCATGATTAACACCACATCTTGCAAAGGATCTAGTGTGTTGATCATGATTAGTGAGTAGTTACCTTAATGAGGTTCTAGATGTGTAGGTTAGGGTGCTAAAGTGTTAGATTAGGAGTGTTTAGGGCTAGATTCATTAGTTCATTTCTCTAAACAACTATTCTCTATGCTAGATCCTTGATAATCACTTGAGATCTAGATTCTGGGAATTTCATGCACCAAAAGTGTTTGATGAAATTCCTGAAAGAGTTGTGTTAGAGGTTTAAGTAATTTTTCATCATGGGAATGATTTGTTAAATGCTTGAATGATCATTGAGAACTGTTTATTAATGCATATTGATTCATATTTCACAAATGGGAATTTGGTTTGAAAATGGATTAGTATAGGGGTTAATACCTTCATGAGAGGATTAACATAGATTAGAGTTCTTAATCACTTGAATCATGTCTCATCATTGTCATTAGCATTCCTAGTTTAACACCAAAGCACCCTAACCATCTATCATGTCTAGAATCTCATACCTCCATCATATCTTATTCACACCATTTGTCATTGTCATTAGTCTTTAATCCTGTTTATGTTTATAGTTGTCTCTAGATTAATCAAGACCCACTCTTGTTTGCTTGAATTAAGAACTTGATCATATAGCTTAGTGTCTAACACCACATCTGGATTGATAAACCTCTTTGTGCTACATTGACAAGGGGATTGATAGCCCTGAGACCCTAAAAAGTCTTGTCTATCAAGACATATCCGAGAAAATATTCAGTCTGAAACTAGCTGAAACATGCCAAAATACTAAGACTAAGTCAAGCTAAAACACCAAACATGCTAATACTTAGCCAGAATCGAAATGCCTAAAAACCAAAACACATAATTGTTTTAGGTTAAGAAACTGTTTAGATAGAAAAGCCAAATCTTCCTTGTGACGCTTGAGAAGCTCTTCCTTGTGATGCTTGAGAAGCTCCTCCTTGTGAACCTTGAGAAACTCCTCCAAAAGAGGTTTGAGAAGCTCCTCCAAAAGAGGTTTGAGAAGCTCCTCCAAAAGATGTTTGAGAAGCGCCTCCTTGGGCTGATTCTCCCTAGAAAAAAGCCAAAAATTAAACCACAATTTAAGCAAAATACAAATCATGAAAGGGTGAGCAAATCAAACCTCTTTCCTTGGACGCCCTCTTGGCCGTTTGGCTGGAGGAGGTTCTGTTGGATTAGGACACCTTGTCTTGTTATGTCCCTCCTTTCTGCAGTTTGAGCATGTGCCAATTTAACCATGTCGTGTTAATTTGTTTGGATTAGATGAAGACTCTTGAGGACCTTTTCTCCTAGCTCGACCATGCGGTTTTCCACGGTTAAACCTTTATGGTAGTGGTAGAATAGGTAGTTGGCCTAACCTTCTCCATGCTTCCATACCTTGGACTGGCTTCATACCCTCAACAATATAGTTGACGCCACTTGGAAGTCAAATAGTAATCGGAGACATAATTATTTAGATCTAACCTTGTGTTTGTGGTAACACACATACCATGCATACAAGTTGCCAATAACCGTAGGCACAAGTTTTTTTCTCCATGTCAACGGTCCAAGCACACCCATGAAAGTCAATCTCATGTAGATTTCCTGTTGTCATGTATCTTATGCAGTCTCGTGCTTTTTGCCTGTTGTTCTCAATCTCTCTGTCTGCTCTTGGCCTGAATCTTTTCTTCCACTTCTTGGTTAAAGCACTTCTCTTAGCGTTCCTCTCCATAACTTTCCTTCGTACTTCAGTCAAGAAATCAAGGATTGGTAGCCTCCTTGACTCTTTAACATTCCGGTTGAAAGATTCCGACAAGTTATTCAGATTGTCATTGCAACAAGATCCTACCTTGAAGAAAGCCCGAGTCCATGACGTTGGCGCAGTCAATTGGAGTGAATTAAAAGCACCTAAGTTATACTTTTTCAATGCTTCTAAGTTATCTCCTAATGTCTCAGGTGTGTAGCTTCTTGCTATTCTCCAGGACAAACGCTTAAGCTCGATGTCCTTATGAGTTTTCTTCCAATTTTCTAGAATGTGGCGAGAACACATCTTATGTTCAGCGTTAGGGAGCTCATCATGAACAGCGTTTAGCAAACCCTGTCACATAAACCAAACAAAATAAGAAAAAATTACAAACAAGATAATAGGGAATCCCAAAATAGAAAAAAAAAGAGTAATACCCTATGCTTATTTGAGATGATCGTAATATCTTCTCCATCTTCAAGTCCCAAATCTTTTTTTAGAATCTGCACAAACCATAATCAATTTGGACCATCCTCTCCTTCAACCATGGCCCAAGCAATAGGAAAGATCCTATTATCCCCATCTCTACCAACTGCAGCTAACATTTGGCCAACACTGCATCTAATTCGATGATAGGTCTACAACACTGCTTCCAAGACTCTTTCAATGCAGCAAAACACACATAGAGACGATAGAATCTCTGTTTGCTTACAGGCACTGCTCCAGGAATTGTCTCAATTTCCATTGTTGAACCTTCATTAGATCTTCTTACATCTTCGTGATAATCCCAAAGTCGAGCAAAATGAGATTCATGAGACGCCCTCGTTTTAGCTGCATGTACAGACTTTGCTCTCCTACATTGAGCCAAAGTAACAATCATGTTGTATTCTCTCTTGATTTCATCGACCATCTCTTGTGACTTGATCTTCGTATTACGTCTCAGCCTTTCTTCATACAATTGACCAATAGTACCGCTCTTCAACAGCTTTGTCCTTCCCGACCTTACACAGATATGCTTATCTACAAAGACCTTGACCATTAGTTAGTTTCTGCCCCTTTCAAAAGATGAGTACACTCTCCAAGGACATTTTTCTTTCATCTAAACCAATCGTGTCTCTCTCTTCTTCACCAACAGTTTCTCTCTTGTTAACCCCAAGAAGCATAAACCCATTTAACAAACTTTCCCAAAACCTAAGTATACATTGTATAACACAATTAGATTTTGGGTAAGAGACTTTCTAAATTACCTTTTAGGTTGAGGATTGATATCTGGGTCAGGTTCTGGAACCCTTGGAACTGGAATTTTCGGCCTTCCCCACATGGTTTTCACCATTGTTAGCTCCAATAGATTACTCTTCGGGCTTCAAATCGATCGACACAGACGAAAATCACCAAAATTGCATTAGGGTTATGTTTTCTGGGTTCTAAGTATCAAACTAAAATCCTGACGTAAGAAGAAGCTTAATTAATTTTAACAATTTCTGTTTAGGCATTAACGGCTGACTTTTTTAATCCTTAATTGTGAAAGTCAACTTTAACTTGAGGCTTTTTTTAAGCAAGCCCAACTTGAAGAATTAAATGTGCAATTTGAACAAACTTGAGGAATAAAATGAGCATTTTCCTCCTAAACATGCCAAATTTCAATCCATCATTATTCCCGTCATCTCAAAGATTTCTGAAACTAGGGGAAGTGTGCTTTAAGTCTGGGGGAGGATGTTCTTCCTTTACTAACGAAATTTGGTTTGTTTTGAGTTTGTGTTTCATAAAAGATCTTTCATAAAAAGTTTTCAAAAGGTTTTCAAAACAGGAACGCTAAAAACAAAACCATGTGCTTCTAAACTATACATGATGGTCTCTTTTTATGGTTAGGACTAGACTAGACGGTAGATAGAATACTTGCACTACGAACTCCCACCAGAGAACTTCTATCCATGGAGATCTTTTCTGCCAGGATATACTAGCTTAGTTCACTTGAACTTAATCTTGACATCTAATTTTCTCAATATTGGTTTTAGCAGGAATCATGATATACATTTAGGACATCTTCACCTTATTGTTCCACTCTTTGTTGTCCTAGATGGCCAGTTCATCTTTAGCTTGTACCATACCCTTTACCCAAATCCTTTATGTTCAGACCTCATGCATTCTCTCTTTAACTTGTATCAACAGATATGTGCAAAAACACCGGAGAGAGAGGAACAACATAATTTCTAGTCACTCAAGAGAAACTGAAGGAATTTGGGAAAGTGGAGCATCAAGAACTTATTAAAGCTTAATGGTGCCTCAAAAAGCTTGAACTCAAAGGTAAATTTTGTGCTTCCTAAGACTCTACATCCAAAGGCGGTTTTCTTTTTCAAAAAAATAATAATAATAAAACTTAAAAAATAAAAAAATCGAAAAAATGTATGATTGAAAGGAAAAGAAACCAAAATGTTCGATTTAGGGTTATTAATCTTCTAGGAGTCCTTCGTTCATTCTTGTTCCCTATGCTGTTTCTGTTGCTAGCCGCTTAGAAACTGATCTCAGTAATTGGAGCCACAAGAGTGCTGTACCAAATTACCATAGCTAGAAATGCTGTATCAAAATATTCTACCAAGATTTTGAATTTTTTCCAAGGCATACTAAGTTTTCTTCTTTTGTTGAATTATTCCGGTAAAATCATAGGTCTCCGTTTTTAGTGACTGAAAACTGCATTGATCCTCTTTCTCCTCCACGTTTTTGCACATATCTGCATATAAGACACTGGAAAAAAAAAGAAATTCATGTGGTTTGAAAGAGGATGGGTGGAGGTAGAGAACTAGCTAAAGGTGAACTAGCCATTCAGGGTCAACAAAGAGTGGTAAAAGGGTAAAAGAGTCCTGAACGCATGATTGGTTTCTGATAACACCTGATTTTGACCAGTTTTATGGATCACTTCCAATGTCTATGCAGGTGTTTTCACTCAGTCTTAAAGGTTTTTAAGTGATTTCCATGTTTTAGAATCTCAAAAGAGTTTTCAGGATATTTTGACAAAAGAAATACACTTGGGAGCAAAAAGCACAACTTTGGATAAATTAAGAAAATTGGAAGTTTAGAAACAAATGGAGGCCTTCCCACCGTCTGATCATCCCCAAATCTAGCCACAACATAAAGGAGAACCAGCTTTCCAATGCAAGTTGAATAAGAGCAATCCAACGATTAGCTCTCCAGATATTGTCGATGAACTGAAGGCAAATCAACACAGTCGAAAGCTCACCCGCGGCCAAAACATAATCCGTCGGGGGTGCAACATTATAGACCGCGGGGAGCCTATTTCCGAGCCTCAGAAGCCCATTTTAAATCCCAAGTCATTCCCGTCATTACTCCTGCAAGTCCAAGGCAATCCCGAGGATTCAAGAAACTATATAAACCCTTTTTAAGTCATTTAGAAGGGTGTGCCACATTTTTTACGAGGAACCCTAGAGAGAGAGATTCGCTGTGAAGAGGATTATAGGGTTATTAATTTTCTAGGAGTCCTTCCTTGATTATTTTTCCCTATGCTGTTTCTTTTTCTAGCCGCTTAGAAACTGATCTCAGTAATTTGAGGCATGACAGTGCTGTATCGAATTACCAGACTTAACAGTGATCGAGCGAAGTCGCTATAGGAGACGAAAGCTACTTATAGAGAATCGTGGTGGACGAATTCTGTTTTTAATGCATGATATTATTCGCGGCATGAGAGCAAGAGTTAATTGCCGAGTTGAATGATTTGTTGATTAGAGTTGCGAGAGTTGGCTAATCATACACGCGCCTATTCGAGTTCACCTTTATCGATTTGTTTGTATTTTGATCAGTTCATGAACCCCTGCGAAAACCCTTTAGACCCAGCGTTTAGTTCTTATTGTTTTACAGCCTTTTCATTTCATTTGCATTTAGATTTAGTGATACCAAAACCAATAACCCTCATTTTGATTGTTCTACTAGTCTTAAGTTTTGATTGATTCGTACTAAAACCTCAAAATCTCTGTGGTTCGACCCCTAAGTACTACATCTGTGCACTTGCAGATATTTAGGGTTATAAATTTTAAATGTGAAGCTAGAAGTAACCCTTGATTCTCTTAGCATCAGTTTCCCTGATCTAAATCTTTAATGAGAAAATTCATTCAAAATTAAGTCCAGATAAAATGAACTAGTATATCCTGTCTGAAAGAATCTCCATGAATAAAAGTCCTCTGGTGGGAGTTCGTAGTGCAAGTATTCTAGCTACCGCCTAATCTAGGCCTAAATCACAAAAGAGCAAAAAACCAGGAAATAGCGTAGAAGCACACTGGTCTAAATCATCATAGCATTGTTTCTTATGTTCCTGGTTTGAAAACTTTTTGGAAAACATTTTTTTCTTTTTTGAAAAATACCCTTTACCCAAATCCTTTATGTTCAAACATCATGCATTCTCTCTTTAGCTTGTATCAACAGATATGTTCAAAAACGCCGGAGACGGAGGAACAACATAGTTTCCAGTCATTCAAGAGAAAGACTTAAGAAATTTGGGAAAGTAGAGCATCAAGAACCTATCAAAGCTTAATGGTGCCTCGAAAAGCTTGAGTAAATTTTGTGTCTCATAAGACTCTACATCCAAAGGCTCTTTTTTTCAAAAAAAAAAAATAATAAAAAAATAAAAATAAAAAAATCGAAAAAACGAAAGAGTGAAAGGAAAAGAAACCAAAAGCGTAAAAGAGTCTAGGATGGCCGAAATCATTTGAAGCAAAAGCTACAAGTATTCATCTGTTAGTAATCTAAGTCTGGGGGAGTTATGGAGGAGACCTTGAAGGAAGGAAATTAGTGATCTTAAGGCAAGAAGAATGTGACTGGAAACTATGGATAACAACAGCTCTATCCTCTTCTACTGTTTTGCATAATGTCTTGTCTCTACAAAAAAAGGTAACCCTAAAAACTAAGAACCTCACCCCTAAAAGAGCAATTTTGAATATCTAGCCTTTATTGCCTTACTAAAGTCCATTTGATGAAAACCACTTGACCTTTTGAAAGAATGTTAAGAACTAGTTGACTGGAAGATAGGTTTAAGTTTCTAGACTTTCGCATGACAGATCAACGGAGCAGTCATGCCTGTATTTTGGTAAGAATTTTCTATACTATACCTGACTTGAGCATAATGATTGATTTTAGTTTAGAAGCATGGTCACTGCGGTACTATTTAGTTCCTGCGTTCTTTAAACCTCTTTCCTAACTTCGATTTTTTTTTTTGGGGACAAAAAAGGTCTAAGTCTGGAAAAGTTGATAACACCTGATTTTGATCACTTTTATGGATCACTTCCAATGTCTTATGCAGGTGTTTTCACTCAGTTTTAAGGGTTTTTAAGTGATTTCCATGTTTTAGAATGTCAAAAGAGTTTTCAGGATATTTTGACAAAAGGAATACACTTAGGAGCAAAAAAACACAACTTTGGATAAATTCAGACCGTCAGAAGTTTGGAAACAAATGGAGACCTTACCACCATCTGATCATCTCCAAATCTAGACACAAGATAGAGGAGACAACCAGATTTTTAATGCAAGTAGAATCAGAGCAATCCAACGGTTAGATCTCCAGATATGGTCGATGCACTGAAGGCAAATCAACACATCATCCGCCGGGGGTGCAATATTATAGAACGCGAGGAGCCTATTTCCAAGCCTCAGAAGCCCATTTTAAAGCCAAAGTCATTTCCGTCACTATTCCTGCAAGTCCTAGGCATTTCTGAGGACTCAAGACACTACATAAACCCCTTTTAAGTGATTTAGAAGGGTGTGCCATATTTTTCACCAGGAACCCTAAAGAGAGAGACTCGCCGTGAATAGGAGCCACCGAGAGGGGCACCATTGGCCCTGTTGCTTCATTCTGTTGTTCGTTTCTCACCTTTGTCTATTTCAATTCTCTGCAATTCTAAATACTTTTGTGATGTTGAACTCAACAATGTCTAAGTAATTTTCCCGTTGGGTTTTTAAGGGATTTTTCAAAGAGAATTTGATGTCTTGATCATATGCTTTGTTTGATTTAGGGTTATTAATCTTCTAAGAGTCCTTTGTTCATTCTTGTTTCCTATGTTGTTTCTGTTGCTAGACGCTTAGAAACTGATCTCAGTAATTGGAGCCACGAGAGTGCTGTATCGAATTACCATACCTAGAAATGCTGTAACAAAATATTGTACCAAGACTTTGAAGTTTTTCCAAGGAAAACTGAGTTTTCTTCTTTTGTTGAATTATTCCGGTAAAATCGCAGGTCTCCTTCTTCAGTGACTGAAAACCGAGTTGATCCTCCTTCTCTCTGACGTTTTAGCACATATCTGCATATAAGACACTGGAAAACAAGAATGCATGTGGTTTGAAAGAGGATGGGTGGAGCTAGTGAACTAGCTAAAGGTGAACTAGCCATTCAGGGTCAACAAAGAGTGGTAAAAGGGTAAAGGAGTCCTGAATGTATGATTGGTTTCTGATAACAGCTTATTTTGACAACTTTATTGATTACTTACAATGTCTTATGCAGGTGTTTTCACTCAGTTTTAAAGGTTTTTAAGTGATTTCCTTGTTTTAGAATCTCAAAAGAGTTTTGAGGATATTTTGACAAAAGGAATACACTTGGGAGCAAAAAACACAACTTTGGATAAATTCAGACCGTCGGAAGTTTAGAAACAAATGGAGGCCTTCAAATCTGGACACAAGATAGAGGAGACAATCAACGCTTAGATCTCTAGATATGGTCCATGCAAGTAGAATCAGAGCAATCCAACAGTTAGAACTCCAAATATGGTCGATGCACTGAAGGCGAATCAACACAGTCGGAAGCTCACCCGCAGCCAAAACATCATCCGTCGGGGGTGCGACAGTATAGACCGCGGGAAGCTTATTTCCGAGCCTCAGATGCCCATTTTAAAGCCCAAGTCATTCCTGTCATTATTCATGCAAGTCCTAGGCGTTCGCGAGGACTCAAGACACTATATACACCCCTTTTAAGTCATTTAGAAGGGTGTGCCACATTTTCACGAGGAACCTTAGAGAGAGAGACTCTTTGTGAAGAGGATTCTAGGGTTATTAATTGTTGGGGTCGGTTTCACCCCAAGCGGATAAAACCATCTCAAAAATGACTAAGTATTGGAGAAAACCGGTTTGGCAGGAAGGAACAGCTGCCCACCGAATATGGGCCGAGCTATCCCACGAAACAAGTGGGCCGAGCTGTGCTCACCAAGACAAGTGGACCGAGCCGTGGAAAAGGATAGATGGGCCGAGCCGTGCGAAGAACAAAGAGTGGGTCGAGCTGCGCAAGAGGAAGCATGGGCCGAGACGCTTTCCTTTGTGTTGGGCCGAGCCAGTTTTTCCAGACGGGCCGAGCCGAAGTCTCGAAGGGTGAAAGCCCATAAAAACCCTAGGTGAGGCATTGTGGCGGTGGGCGCACGAAGCGATAAGGAAATATTCCAAAAATCTCTCCCGAGATTCTCGGCTAGGCGGTTTAGAGAGTTAGTATAAATAGACAATGTATGCAATTCATTCTGTAACTTTTAACAACTCGAGAGCAATAAGACTTAAACACTTTTCAAGCAAAAAACCTTCTTTTGATCTTACGGTTCTCGTGATTACCCTAGAAATTTCGGATCCCTTAGTTTTTCCTTACAAATCTTTGGATGTGCGAGTTTTGGCTCACACAATTTGGCGCCGTCTGTGGGGACATATCGAAACTTTCTTACTCTAAATCGACGAGACTTTAAGATCCGAAGAACATGGCGAGCAACACCCTCGACGATAACAACAACAATGATAACGGCACGGAGAAGGACGCTCCAGCATCAGGCACAACGACGGCGACGACCGAAACCCAAGAGGAGATGCGAAACATGATGGCTGCGTTGATGAAGAAGATCGACGAGCAGGACAAAAGAAATGAGGCGATTACAGAGAGGCTCGACGCGATGGCGGCCGAGCAACGACTCCCAACTTGGAGAACCAGAACCTCCGACCCGATAGATGGAATCCGGAGACGCTTCGATTTCTCAACGCCTGCAGAGGCCTCGGGAAGCGGCGCAAGAAATCCCTTGGCTCCACCAATGTTTCATCCTCTCGGCGAACAGACTCCCGCGGCAACCCGAGTCAACATGACCAAGCCGCCTCCACTCCGTCGGAATTCAAAGCGACGAGCCGGCAAAGAGGAGAATGACACGATCGACCTGGACGCCCAACAGAACGATGGAACCACGAACTCGCAACAAAACGGCTCGGCTCAGCGAATAAGCCAAGAAGAGCTCGCCTCGGCACTAAACGGCGTCCGGACTGACGAAATCACCGATCCGGCTCGCGGCGACAACCCGACTGAAGAAGAAGAAAACCTCCAATGGATCGAGCAAGCGGAACGCGAAGACGAGCCGAGGAGAGAAGAGCGGGAGCGACTCCCCCAATCAAAGGGAATGACTCACGTACAAACCCTCGAAATCAAAGAGTTGCGAGCCTCAATGGCTCGGACAGTAGCAGAGATACGCACCATGAAGTCTCAAGTGCATAACGCGACGAGTGCTGCGCCCGAGATCGATCGGATGCTTGAAGAAACCTAGAGAACACCATTCACGGTGAGAATCACGGAGGCTAAGATTCCCGAGCCGGGGAAGGTGAGAATCCCGTTTTACAAAGGAACGACCGATCCGAAAGCGCACATCACAGCGTTTCGGATAGCGATGGGACGAGCTTTCACAAAGAACGCCGCCAAACTAACCGAGCGGGAAGTAGATGCCGGATATTGTTTGCTCTTCGAGGAACATCTCAAGGGAGCCGCGCTCGAGTGGTTTTCGAGGCACGAGCGCAATTCAATCGGCAGTTTCCAACAGCTCTCCACCTTGTTCCTTAAACAATACTCGATGTTTATGGACAGATGAACTTCTGATGCCGACCTGTGGACGCTATCCCAAGGACCGAATGAACCGCTTCGGGATTACATGGCAAGGTTCAAGGCGGTCGTATCCAAAATAAAAGGAATAAGCGACAAGGCTGCACTCGAAGCTCTGAAACGGTCTTTGTGGTACAAATCCGAATTCCGACGGGAGATGGCACTCAACACGCCACAAACAATTCAAGATGCCTTGCATCGGTCATCAGACTTCGTCGTAAACGAGGAAGAGATTAAGAATCTGGACGAGCATTACGAAGCAACGAAAGCAGCGATCCGAAGCTCAATTTTGACGCGCCCCTCGAAGAAAGGCAAGCCATCAAACAACGCAACAACGCAGAGCTCGGACGAATCTAGAAGCGGAGGTGCCCATAACTACCAAGTAGGCACTGGACGCGGAAGAGGAGAGCCGTGCAACAACACTTGGGTAAGAAAGCCCACCAACTACGACGAAAAGGCATTCTGCGAGTATCACCAGACCTACGGGCATTCACGGCACAATGCCGAACTCTAGGAGTAAAACTCGCAGCTAAGATGGCGGCAGGAGAGCTCCAGAACGCGGTTAACCTCAAAGTCCTCGTCCCTAATGAACCAAAAGAAGGAGCCGAGCCGAGCGGCGCGACAGAACCCGCAAATCCTCCCCGACGGGGCGATAACACCAAGCGCGACAGGAGAGGCGAACCCGAAGAGCGACCCGAGCCAAGGAAAAGGATCAACATGATCATGGGTGGATCTCAATATTACCAAGACACGATGTCCTCCATCAAAGCTTATCAGCGCCGAGCCGAAGCGAAGGAAAATTGGACAGAACCGACCGATCTCCCGAATACAGTGATCTCCTTCGCCGAGGAGGAAACGGCAGTAATCGATTGACTACAAAACGATCCGTTGGTGATCGAATTGACTATCAGGGATCACGATGTAGCGAGGGTGTTCATCGATACTGGTAGCTCGGTAGACGTCATTTTCGGGGAAACACTCAGAAGGATGGGAATCGATCTCTCCGAAGTGACGCCAATCCCCAAGCCTCTAACCGGATTTTCAGGAGAAACAACAATGACTATGGGAACAATTAAGCTTCCTGTGGTAGCTTGCGGAGTCACTAGGATCGTCGAATTTTGCGTCACCGATCACCCAGCAATCTACAATGTGATTATGGGAACTCCATGGATCAACGCGATGAGGGCGGTCCCTTCCACCTATCACCTCTGCCTCAAATTCGTTACTCCAGCAGGCATCAAAACGATCTGGGGAAATCAGAAGGAGTCACGGATGTGCTGCTTAGCAGAGCACAAGCTGAGGAACCCCGTCACCGACGCACGAGCAGACATAGATCGTAAAAAGATGAAGACGGACCGAAAGCCCGCGAACGAGCTCTCGAAACTCTTATAGCAATTACAGATCGCGGAGAGCCGCGAAACACGCGCCGAGCCGGTATGTGATGCAGTGGACTCGGTGTGCATAGACGAAGCGCGTCCAGAACGATGCGTCGAAATCGGAGCAAAACTAGAAGAGCCTCTGAGAAGCAAACTTCTCCTCAAAGAGAACATCAACACTTTCGCCTGAACAGCGGAAGATATGCCAGGCATAAGCATCGACGTGACCTGTCACGAGCTGAACGTCGATCCAACCTTCAAACCAATCAAGCAAAAAAGAAGGAAGCTCGGACCCGAACGAGCCAAAGCGGTTAACGACGAAGTGGACAGATTGCTCAAAGTAGGATCAATCGCCGAGGCCAAATATCCAGACTGGCTTGCGAATCCAGTGGTTGTGAAGAAGAAGAACGACAAGTGGCGGGTCTGTGTAGATTTCATTGACCTCAACAAGGCGTGCCCAAAAGACAGCTTCTCTCTGCCACACATCGACCGGCTCATCGAAGCCACTGCGGGAAATAGGCTTCTAATATTTATGGACGCGTTCTCCGGCTACAACCAAATCCTGATGCATCCTGATGATCGGGAAAAGACGTCATTTATAACTGATCGTGGGATATACTGCTACAAAGTCAACGGCTTGTCAATAAAATGTTCGCAGATCAGCTTGGAAAAACCATGAAGGTATACATCGACGATATGTTAGTCAAATCACTCGAAGAAAAAGATCATATCGCGCACCTACAAGAATACTTCGAGCAGTTGAACAAACACAACATGAAACTGAACCCGGCGAAGTGCAGATTTGCGGTCACCTCGGGGGAGTTTCTCGGCTATCTAGTAACTCACCGAGGCATTAAAGCGAATCCCAAACAGATCGAGGCATTAATCGAGATGCCCTCTCCAAGGACGAAGCGAGAAGTGCAAAGGCTTACAGGAAGGGTTGCTGCGCTAAAGAGATTTATTTCCCGTTCCACCGACAAGTGCCTGCCTTTATACGATACCCTTCGGGGAAATAAGAAATTCGAGTGGGACGAGCGATGCGAAGCAGCTTTCCATGAATTGAAGAGTTATCTGGCGAGCCCGCCGATCTTGGCGAAACTAGTTGAAAGAGAGCCTCTCTTCCTCTACATCGCCGTATCTGCTACAGATGTAAGTGGGGTGCTTATCAGAGAAGAACGGTCCGAGCAAAAACCTATTTTCTACGTCAGCCAGACACTGACCGACGCCGAGACCCGCTACCCCCAGATCGAGAAAGTCGCCCTAGCCGTTGTAGTTTCGGCTCGCAAGCTGCGTCCATATTTTCAATCACATTCGATTGTTGTGCTCGCTACATTTCCGCTGCGCTCGATCTTACACAGCCCGAGCCAATCCGGTTGGCTCGCCAAGTAGGCCATAGAGTTGAGTGAGTACGACATCGAGTATCAGAACAGGTCGTCTGCAAAGTCACAGGTGCTCGCAGATTTTCTCATCGAATTTCCAGCCGAAGCGACGAACGAGCCAACCCCAGACGAAGTATGGACGCTGCACGTCGACGGCTCGTCGTCTAAACACGGCTCGGGAATTGATAACACCGTATTTTGACCACTTTTATAGATCATAATTGTATCTTATGCAGGTGTTTTAACTCTGTTTTCAATGGTTTTTAAAGTGTTTTCAATTTTTTAGAGTTTCAAAAGACTTTATAGGAAACTTGGGCAAAAGATATGCAATTTGGAACAAATGAGCAATTTTGGATAAATGCAGACTGTCAGAAGTATGACAAGCGATGAAGACCTTCTCACCGTCTGATCACCCCCAAAATTTGAGACAACATAGAAGATCCAACCAGCTTTCTAATACACTTGGTTTGGAGACAATCCAACGGTTAGATCTTCAGATACTCCCGATGCAAGAATGACAGAAAATGCAGTTCCGGAAGAGAGCAAGTGTCGGGACCGCGGCCAACACCCATTTTCCTGCGGGTAGAGCCACCGCGACCACGGACTTTGGTCGTTCACTTTCCCGACGACTTAATTAAAGCCCAGATCAATTCCTTTCGTTATTTTTGAAGCCCTAAGTGTCCAGAACCACCCCAGAAGCTATAAATACCCCCTTTAGGTCATTCTAAAGAGAGGATACCGAAACTTAGACAACTTAGAGAGAGAAAGAGAGCTCGTGTGGAACCCTAGAGGCCGCCGCCGTCGATCCCAAAGAAGGAGCCGTCGCTGGAGAGCATCATCGCGCCTCCACCTGCAACTCTGTTCTTCGTTTCTCTTCCTTCTTTTCTTTAGTTTCCTGCACTTTCAATTTCGTTTATGATGCTTTGTTACAATATGTTTGAGTAGTTACCCAGTTGGGTTTAAAGGGATTTTTCAAAGGGAAATTCATGTGTCTTTTCTTATGAATCGATAGATTTAGGATTTATAATCTTCTAGATGTTCTTCGTTTGCCTTTATTCTTACTGCGTGATTCTTTGCTGGCCACTTAGAAACCGATCTGATATGATATGTTGCGAAAGCTTTCATTGATTGTCTGAACTAGGGTGAAACGAGCAATTCTTCTATAGAAGTGGAAACCTACCTGTAGTTGAGTTGTGAATGTTGATGAGTCTTATTCTGCTATTGCATCTTCTCCCTTCCAGAATCAGAGTGGAAACCTACTGATTAGGGTTGCGAGAGATAGTTGTTTAGTGCTGCGAAAGTAGGCTATTCATACTTCTGTGCCTCGAGTTCTAGAACATACGTAGTTGATTACCTTTATCATATGTTTAAAATCGACATAGCTTAGTCCATGAGTCCCTGCGAAAACCCCTTGATGCCCAACGTTTGTCTTTAATTGCTTACAACCTTTGCTTCTTATTCGATTTTCCCTGCTTTCAATTTGTCTTTGATCTATTCGCTTATTACCTGCTTTCATTAGCCTTAGTTTAATTGCTTTTTACTTGTTTTAATTGCCTTCAATTGCTTTTGTTTTCTTTGCTTTCTAGTTTAGATTTAGTGACAACCAAAACCCAAAACCAAAACCAAAACATTTTTAGTTCTAATCTGATTTAAGCGTTGCAGTGAATTCGTACTGAAACAACTAAGTCTCTGTGGATCGATACCCTAAGTACTACAGCGCACATCTGTGCACTTGCAGACATTTAGGGGTTATAAATTTAAAACCTGAAGCTTAGTAAAACGAAAACAAAAAACCCTGCTTTTGCTCGCAATCAAGTTTTTGGCGCCGTTGCCAGGGACTTAAATTTGTTTCGTTGCGAATCCCAGCTTAAATCCATTAGAACACTTGTTTACTTTTACTTTTTCTTTTGAATTTTTCAGGTTTCTCTGCAATGAGAGACCGGGAACATGTTCCCGGAACTCTTGGTGATCCACCAAATCGTGTGGATGGTGATCCAAGCGATGATGACCTATCTGATGATGAGTTTGAAGAACCAATATATGATGACAATGAGCTAACCGGATCGGTCAAACACAAAGATGATGATGATCTGATTGGAAGTTTCGATTCACTCGAAAAGTTCATGGGAGATCGAAGAGCTATTCAACCAGCCTTACCAGAGGATGGCAAAACCGAAATTAAGGTACCCCATATCCATTTAGTTCAACAAAATCAATTCTCTGGTTATTCATTTGAAAACCCGATAGACCATATCGAGACTTTCGAAGAATTATGTGCAACCATTACAGCAAATGGGGATTACCACAAGTGTAGTCTTTTCCCATTCTCTCTTAGAGATAAGGCCAGCAAATGGCTAAAATCTTTGCCACCTGCTTCACTAAAAACGTGGGCAGCCTGTAGAACTGCTTTCCTAAAACGTTTTTACACTAGAAATCGTTCAAATGTCTTAAGAAAGAAGATAAGAACTTTTAAACAAAAAGAAGATGAAGATCTTTTAGATACTTGGGAAAGATTTAGGGAATACCAAAGAGATTGTCCACACCATGGATATGCGAGGAATACCTGCTAAGTATCTTCTATCGCGGTATAACTCCAAAGTTACAACACTCTTTTAAGTAATGGAGATTTCACAACTAGATCTGTAGAAGATGCTCACGTTTTCATTAAAAATTTAGGAAACAGCATCCGAAATCAAGTAACCTTTGGTAATTCTGCACTTCCTGAGAAGAAAGAAGAAATTTTGGAAGTTATAAAGTGTCTCCGTCACAAAATGAGTCATCTTGGATTGCAACAACCAAATAGGGTACACAATACGTGTAACTTTGATGGTTGGTACAACCCAATGGATTCTTATGGTCAAGGGATGGTTAACACTGCAGAAGTCTATCAAATTCAAGATTTTCCATTCGTTTCTGATCACCGCGGGTCCATTCCTCCAGACCACGGCCAAACAAGCTTTCACCGCGGTCGTGCTGGTTCTGACCGCGGCCAAGACGTGTTTCACCGCGGTCATGAGCCACCTGACCGCGGGAAATTGTCTTCTGAGCTTGCCTGGACACCACCTTCTGAACCAATCTCGGCTATTCAATCTAATCCTGTTCCATATCCAAGTTTTCCCTCTTCTGAAGCTGAAAACCTAAACAAAAGGATTCTAGAGCTTGAAAAATCTATGTCTCAAGAGATTAGTGATCTTAGATCTGAACTAAAAGAGATGCAGAAGGATTCCGATACCCTCCTTAACATAATGGTCAAAACTAATTCTAAAAAGTTAGAAAATTCTGAAGAGGAGCCAAGTGAAAATTCTTTCGAAAGCTCAAGTGAAGCAGATCCCTCCGATCATGTGAAAGCTATCACACTTAGGAGTGGATTAGCTTACAAAGAGCCTGAATTTCCTAAAGATCCCAAAGATGAGGAAAAGGGTAAGGAAAAGGAGAAAGAAAAAGAAAGAATCACAAATGAAGATGCTGAAAAAGAAGTGGTAGGAGAAAAGGATGGAGAAGAAGTAAGAGAAGATTCATCCCGGGAAATCCTTGGAGAAGACCTGATTCCACCTCCACCAACTCGTGTCTACAAACCTAAACCTCCATATCCTAGAGCCTTAAAAGCCCCTAAGAAAGAGAAAGAAAAAGCTAAGCTGAAAGAGCTAATCGATCAATTAAATGTGAGATTACCTTTCGTAGAAGCTTGTGCTATGATTCCTGCTTTAAGAAAATACATGAAGGGTATTCTAACAAATTCTTTAACTCTTGAAGAAGGCGTTATGATGATAACCCATGAATGTAGTTCTATCCTGCAAAGCCGAATCCCTGAAAAGAAAAACGATCCTGGAAGCTTTGTACTTTCATGCACCATCAATGATGTAGCTTTTGAGCGTGCTCTCTGTGATTTAGGATCTAGCATAAACATGATGCCTCTTTCAGTAGCAAAACGTTTAGGACACCACACTTTCAAGCCCACTAAGATTTCTTTAGTATTAGCTGATCGTTCTGTTAGACAACCAGTAGGTATCTTAGTAGATGTTCCCGTCGAAATCGAAAAATGTTCCATACCAACCGATTTCGTAGTTCTAGAACTAGAAAGAGAACCTAAGGATCCACTTATTCTTGGAAGACCATTCTTATCTACAGCCGGAGCCATAATCAATGTTTCTGAAGGAAAAATTGACCTTCATCTAGCCGGTTTAGTTATGCAGTTTGACATGAACAAAAGTTTCGATAAACCGACTTTGGATGGCAAAATTTGTTGGGTTGATGAATTAGACGGAATTATTGAGGAAGTCTATGAAGATCTGCTTTTAGATGACCCTTTAAGTGTCACTCTTTCACCCGCAAAAGATGAACGCAATTTCCTTGAAGAAATTTCAAGTGAGTGCACACGTATGCTTGATAAATCCGAAACTTATAGGAAACCTCTACACTATCTAGATCTTAAGGACCAAACAAACATTCCTACACCTCCTAAAGACACTTCTGCAGCAATTAATGATCCTTGGAGCGAGCTTAAAGCCCCTAAAGTCGAGCTTAAACCTCTTCCCGTCGGACTTAAGTACGCCTTCCTTGGACCAAATTCTACTTATCCTGTCAAAATAAACTCTGGTTTGAGAGAAGAAGAAACCACAATGCTGTTGACTGAGCTGAGAAAGCATAGAAAAGCCTTAGGATATTCACTTGATGACATACCTGGAATCTCTCCAGATCTTTGTATGCACAAGATTAATCTAGAAGATAATGCTAAAAACTCAATCGAAAGTCAAAGGAGACTGAACCCTAATCTCATGGATGCTGTCAAGAAGGAGATTATGAAGCTTTTAGAAGCTGGAATAATCTTTCCTATCTCAGATAGCACTTGGTTTAGCCCAGTTCATGTTGTTCCGAAGAAAGGAGGAGTCACTGTCATTAAAAATGATAAAGATGAAATGATCGCTACAAGAACAGTAACTGAACATCGTATGTGCATCGATTACTGGAAACTGAATGCAGCAACTAGGAAAGATCATTTTCCACTTCCCTTCATAGATCAATTGCTAGAAAGATTAGCTAATCACCCTTATTATTGCTTCCTTGATGGATACTCCGGATTTTTCCAAATTCCTATTCGCCCGGAGGATCAAGAAAAAATGACATTCACTTGTCCATATGGCATGTTTGCCTACCGACGTATGCCTTTTGGACTGTGTAATGCACCTGCTACCTTCCAGCGGTGCATGATGTCGATCTTCACAGATTTTATTGAGGATTTCATGGAAGTATTCATGGACGATTTCTCTGTCTATGGATCTTCTTTTGAAAAATGCCTAGGCAATCTTGGTAAAGTTCTGCAAAGACGTGAAGATAAGCACTTAGTATTAAATTGGGTAAAATGTCACTTCATGGTACAAGATGGAATCGTGCTTGGGCACAGAATTTCGGGAAAAGGAATTGAAGTTGACAAAGCTAAAATTGAAGTCATGACCAGCCTACAACCTCCCACAAACGTAAAAGGAATTCGTAGTTTCTTAGGACACGCAGGATTCTATAGGCGATTCATAAAAGATTTTTCTCAAATAGCTAGACCTCTTACTCGTTTGCTTTGCAAGGAAACGAACTTCGAGTTCGATGATGAGTGCTTAGCCGCGTTTCATAAGATCAAACAAGCCCTTGTCTCTGCTCCAGTCGTGCAAGCACCTAATTGGGAACTCCCGTTCGAAATCATGTGCGATGCAAGTGACTATGCAGTCGGAGCAGTGCTTGGCCAACGAAAAGATAAGAAACTGCACGTAATCTACTACGCAAGCAGAACTCTAGACGAAGCTCAATGCAATTATGCTACAACAGAGAAAGAACTTCTGGCTGTCGTATTTGCATTTGAGAAATTCCGTTCTTATCTCGTAGGATCTAAGGACATAGTTCATACTGATCATGCTGCAATCAAGTATTTAATGTCTAAGAAAGACGCTAAACCTCGGCTGATAAGATGGATCCTCCTACTGCAAGAATTCGATATCGAAATTCGAGATCAGAAAGGAGCAGATAATGGAGTTGCAGACCATCTTTCAGGAATTCGAGTTGAAGAAAGATTGCCTTTAAATGACAGTTTGCCAGAAGAAAACATCTATGCTATAGATACAACCCCCACCAATGCCAATACCGCACCACCATGTCCACTAATGCGAAGAGCAGATGCTTTCAACACCCCATGGTTTAGGCACATAGCAAATTACCTAGCAGCTGATGTAGAACCACCTTAATTCTTTGGGTATAGGAAGAAAAATTTCCTGAAAGACATAAGACATTATTTTTGGGATGAACCCTATCTCTATAAGAGATGTGCTGATGGGTTATTCCGAAGGTGCGTGGCTGAAGAAGAGATGAAAGGAATTTTATTCGGATGCCATAGCTCATCTTACGCAGGACACTTTGCAACTTTCAAAACCGCTTCAAAGATCTTACAAGCTGGTTTCTGGTGGCCTACTTTGTTCAAAGACACTCAAGCTTATATATCGCGATGCGATAAATGCCAGAGGATGGGCAACATAAGCAAAAGGAATGAGATGCCTCAAAATTTTATTCTCGAAGTCGAAATTTTTGATGTCTGGGGAATAGATTTTATGGGACCCTTTCCTACTTCTTTTGGAAACCAGTACATCTTAGTAGCAGTAGACTAAGTCTCTAAGTGGGTAGAAGCAGTCGCTAGTCCCACCAATGATGCAAAAGTTGTCATGAAGCTGTTTAAATCTGTTATATTCCCGCATTTTGGAGTTCCTAGAATTGTGATCAGCGACGGAGGATCGCACTTCATCAACAGAGTTTTCGAGAACCTTCTCAGAAAGAATGGAGTTACACATAAAGTTGCTTCCCTATACCATCCCCAAACTAGCGGTCAAGTAGAGATCTCAAAAAAGAAAAATCAAGTCGATTTTGCAGAAAACAACTGCAGTTCATCGCAAAGATTGGTCTACCAAGCTTGACGATGCATTATGGGCATACCGAACAGCATTCAAGACACCATTAGGAACAACACCATTCAACCTAGTTTATGGAAAAGCATGTCACCTTCCAGTAGAACTCGAGTATAAGGCGCAATGGGCTATCAAGGAGATGAACATGAACATGAAAACAGCTGGAGAAAGAAGACTACTTCAACTGCACGAGTTAGAAGAAATCCGACACAATGCTTACGAAAACTCGAAGATTTACAAGGAGAAGACTAAAGCATATCATGATAAGAAGATTATTCATAGAACTTTTGCTCCTAACGATAAAGTTCTTCTTTTCAATTCTCGTCTTAAGCTTTTTCCAGGAAAATTACGTTCAAGATGGTCAGGACCCTTCACGATAAAGGAAGTCAAGCCATATGGAGCCATAGTCCTGTGGGACAGAACCGGAAACTCATTTACAGTGAATGGACAGCGTGTAAAGCCATATCTGGCTGAAGAAAGAGAAGACGAAAGAGAAGTGATGTTTTTGATTGATCCATCATCGGCCAATGATGAGACCAAAGGATGTCACGACCCCGGTTAAGTCTAATCGAGCAACAATGTCAAGCTAATGACTTGAAACAAGCGCTTAGTAGGAGGCAACCCACTTGGTATTTTATTTATTTCCCTTTGACCTTTATTTTCTATTTCCATTGCTTTGTTTCTGTTTCATTTAATTTCAGGTTTTCAATAAGGAAGAATAAATAAAAAAGACAAGAAGCCCTCTCCAACACGATAAGTTCACTTAAACATTTCAATTTTTCTATTTTCTTTATCATTCTTTCCAAGATTTATCACACTGAGGACAGTGTGAAATAAGTCTGGGGGAGGATGTTCATCCTTTACTAATGAAATTTGATTTGTTTTGAGTTTGTTTTGGACACATAAAAATTTTTCAAAAAGGTTTTTCAAAAACCGTTTTCAAACCAGGAACGCAATAAACATTACTATGATGAATTTAGACCAGTGTGCTTCTACGCTATTTCCTCGTTTTTTGCTTTTTTGTGATTTAGGCATAGACTAGGCGGTAGCTAGAACACTTGCATTACGAAATCCCATCAGATGACTTCTATTCATGGATATTCTTTCTGACAGGATATACTAGCTCATTTTATTTAACCTTAATATTGTCATTTAATTTTCTCATCATTGATTTTAGGCAGGCATCGACATACACATCTAGGACGTCTTTTACCCTCACTTTTACCACTCTTTGTCGTCCTAGATGACCAGTTTATCTTTATCTGGTACCATACCCTAAACCCAAAACCCTTGTTTTCAATCCTCGTGCATTCTCTCTTTAGTTTATATCAGCAGATATGTGCAAACACGTCGGAGAGAAGAGGAGCGACACAGTTTTCAGTCACTCACAAAGGAGAGTGAATGGAATTGGGAAGGAAGAGTATCAGAAACCTCAAGAAGCTTTACGAGACAAATCTTAACTGGCAATTTCATGCTCTCTAAGACACTATATCTAAAGGTGTTCCCTCTCTTTCAAAAAAAAAAAAAAAAACAAATGAATGAAAAGAGAGAGGGAAACAAAAAGCTTAATGAGTCCTAGATTGTCGAAATTTGTGGAGCAAGAAGTATCTACTAAGCGTTTATAGAGCTATGTTTTTGAAAGATTTACAATAATCTAAGTCTGGGAGAGTTAGGAGAGAACCTGAGGAAGAATGCCAGTAATCTATGGCAAGAAGAAAGTGACTGAAAACTGTGGATACCAACAGCTTCACTCTCTCTTGCGGTTTTGCATGATATCTTGCATTCTCCAGATCTTCAGGTAACCCGTAAACACTTTAAGCCTTACCCCTAGAATAACCCTTTTTACACCTAGTCTAGATTGCCTTGCCTAGACTTTCTTTGATGAGAACCACCGAGATTTCTAATGAATGTTAAGAGCTAGTTGACTGGAAGTCAGATCTAAGTGTGTAGATTTTTCGCATGACGGATTAACGGACTAGTTTGCTTGTATTTTGGTGAGAATTTTCTAGATTAGATCCAAATAGATGTTTTCACGATAAGTTATGGTTTAGAAGGACGGTCACTGAGATATTGTTTAGTTCCTGCGATTTTTCAAAAATTTCTTTCCTGACTTAAGTTTGTTTGAGGACAAACAAAAAGGTAAGTTTGGAGGAGTTGATAACACCGTATTTTGACCACTTTTATGGATCATAATTGTATCTTATGCAGGCGTTTTAACTCTGTTTTCAATGGTTTTTAAAGTGTTTTCAATGTTTTAGAGTTTCAAAAGACTTTACAGGAAACTTGGGAAAAAGATATGCAATTTGGAACAAATGAGCAATTTTGGATAAATGCAGACCGTCAGAAGTATGACAAGAGATGAAGACCTTCTCACCGTCTGATCACCCCCAAAATTTGAGACAACATAGACGATCCAACCAGCTTTCTAATGCACTTGGTTTGGAGACAATCCAACGGTTAGATCTTCAGATACTCCCGATGCAAGAATGACAGAAAATGCAGTTCCGGAAGAGAGCAAGTGCCAGGACCGCGGCCAACACCCATTTTCCCGCGGGTAGAGCCACCGCGACCGCGGACTTTGGTCGTTCACTTTCCCGACGACTTAATTAAAGCCTAGATCAATTCCTTTCGTTATTTTTGAAGCCCTAAGTGTCCAGAACCACCCCAGAAGCTATAAATACCCCCTTTAGGTCATTCTAAAGAGAGGAGACCGAAACTTAGACAACTTACAGAGAGAAAGAGAGCTCGTGTGGAACCCTAGAGGCTGCCGCCGTCGATCCCAAAGAAGGAGCCGCCGCTGGAGAGCATCATCGCGCCTCTACCTGTAACTCTGTTCTTCGTTTCTCTTCCTTCTTTTCTTTAGTTTCCTGCACTTTCAATTTCGCTTATGATGCTTTGTTACAATATGTTTGAGTAGTTACCCAGTTGGGTTTAAAGGGATTTTTCAAAGGGAACTTCATGTCTTTTCTTATGAATCGATAGATTTAGGATTTATAATCTTCTAGATGTTCTTCGTTTGCCTTTAATCTTACTGCGTGATTCTTTGCTGGCCACTTAGAAACCGATCTGATATGATATGTTGCGAAAGCTTTCATTGATTGTCTGAACTAGGGTGAAACGAGCAATTCTTCTATAGGAGTGGAAACCTACCTGTAGTTGAGTTGTGAATGTTGATGAGTCTTATTCTGCTATTGCATCTTCTCCCTTCCAGAATCAGAGTGGAAACCTACTGATTAGGGTTGCGAGAGATAGTTGTTTAGTGCTGCGAAAGTAGGCTATTCATACTTCTGTGCCTCGAGTTCTAGAATATACGTAGTTGATTACCTTTATCATATGTTTAAAATCGACATAGCTTAGTCCATGAGTCCCTGCAAAAACACCTTGATGCCCAACGGTTGTCTTTAATTGCTTACAACCTTTGCTTCTTATTCGATTTTCCCTGCTTTCAATTTGTCTTTGATCTATTCGCTTATTACCTGCTTTCATTAGCCTTAGTTTAATTGCTTTTTACTTGTTTTAATTGCCTTCAATTGCTTTTGTTTCCTTTGCTTTCTAGTTTAGATTTAGTGACAACCAAAACCCAAAACCAAAACCAAAACCTTTTTAGTTCTAATCTGATTTAAGCGTTGCAGTGAATTCGTACTGAAACAACTAAGTCTCTGTGGATCGATACCCTAAGTACTACAGCGCACATCTGTGCACTTGCAGACATTTAGGGGTTATAAATTTAAAACCTGAAGCTTAGTAAAACAAAAACAACAAACCCCGCTTTTGCTCGCAATCAGGAATAGGAATCCGTCTCACCTCTCCCACCGGAGAAATATTGGAGCAGTCTTTTCGCCTGAACTTCCACGCCTCGAACAACGAAGCAGAATATGAATAGCTAATCGCCGGCATACGACTAGCACAGGGAATCGGAGTTCAAAAGATAAGAACCTTTTACGATTCACAGCTCGTAGCGTGTCAATTCAAAGGCGAATACGAGGCGAAGGAAGGACAAATGGGAGCTTACCTCAAGGTGGTCAGAGAATTGGTGCAAAAGTTCGACGAGTTCGAACCCACACGAATACACCGAGGAGAAAACACCTCGGCTGACGCCTTGGCAGCACTTGCTTCGACTTCAGACCCGGATCTCCGACGGACAATTCCAGTCGAATTCATCGAACGTCCTAGCATCGAAGAGGTAGAAGGAGTTTGGCTGATAAATCATCCCGAGCAGGAACCAGAAAACGACGAAGCAAGCGCTATGGATGAAGACGCCTCACCAACCGAGCTGGATTACGGCTGCGACAAAGAATGGCTCGGAGCCATCCGAGTGTATATCGCCGATGGAGAAGTACCAACCAACAAGTGGGAAGCCCGCAAATTAAAAGCTCAGCTGCGCGATATATCCTCGTCGACGACGAGGTGTTTAAATAGAGATTTTCAGGACCGCTCATGACGTGCGTCGAAGGACCGGAGGCAAGAAAGATCATGCACGAAGTACACAGCGGCGCGTGTGGAAACCACTCTAGCGGAAGGTCGCTCGCGATCAAGATAAAACGGCACGGTTACTTATGGCCTACGATGGTCAAGGACTGCGAGAAGTTTACGGCAAAGTGCGAGAAGTGTCAACGGCACGCGCCAACTATTCACCAACCTACCGAGTTTCTGTCATCGATCTCGTCACCTTATCCTTTCATGAGATGGTCAATGGATATTGTCGGACCTCTACATCGATCAAAGCAAAAGCGCTTTCTGCTCGTCCTCACGGATTATTTTTCTAAGTGGGTCGAGGCCGATTCTTACGCGAGCATAAATGATGCTCAAGTCGAACACTTTGTCTGGAAAAATATTATCTGCAGACATGGGGTCCCCTACGAGATAGTCACCGATAACAGATCCCAGTTCATCTCAACGCGTTTCAAAGCTTTCTGCGAGAAATGGAAAATCCGTTTGAGCAAATCTACGCCAAGATATCCTCAAGGGAACGGACAAGCCGAAGCAGCCAACAAGACGATCCTAGTCGTTCTAAAAAAGAGGCTCGATGCCAAGAAAGGACGATGGGCAGATGAGCTCGAAGGAGTCCTTTGGTCGCATCGGACAACTCCACGCCGAGCCACCGGAGAAATTCCACTCGCTCTAGTCTATGGAGCAGAATGCGTAATCCAACCCGAGGTGCATTTCCCAGGTATTCGACGAAGACTTCTGCCAGGACAAGAAGGCTTGAATCACTTAATGAGGCTGGACGAACTCGATTTGGTCAACGAAAGGCGCGACCAGGCTCTAATCCGAATTCAGAACTACCAACAAGCAACGGCGAGATACTACAACAAAAATGTCCGCAGTCGAAGATTTAAAGAAGGAGAGCTCGTCCTTCGAAAAGTTTTCCAAAACACTGCCGAGAAGAATGCAGGAAAGCTCGGAGCAAATTGGGAAGGTCCTTACAAGATTACAAAAGTAGTTCGCCCAGGAGTCTACGAACTTGCGACGGTAGCTGACGAAGCAATTCCAAGATCGTGGAATACAATGCACCTGAAGAAGTATTATCACTAAGGCTACAACACGGTCAACATGAACTACGAGACAGCTTGATCCCTGCAAAGGGTACGTAGGCAGCCCGTCTTCGGACGGGTTCAGCTGTCCCCCCTCCTAAAAAGAGGGGGGGAGTGGGTACGTATACACATACCTTCATTTAACTCTACAATTTTAGCTCATCTACCGTCTCTAGGAACATTGCCACTTCGGGCATTTTTCTGTTCGTTTTAAACTAGCTACTTATTTCATGTTCACCTCGAAATTCTAATTCGTTCATTGTCTCTTCGGCTAGTTTCTCATTACTTATTTCATGTTCGCCTCGGATTTTTAATTCGTTCATTCATCACATCGACAAGTTATCGTGACTTGATCGCCTCAGACTTTTACTTTTCCTTGTATCCACTTCGGCAAACTAAGTCTCCAAACACCTCGCCTCGTTGCTGGCCACAGCGAGGTAACAGTCACAAAATTCTCTAAATGGACTTTTAACCACCTTTCCTAGGACGAGGGTGCAAGTTACATCCTCCATGGATTAAAGTCAAGCGCGCTATACAAATTTAAGACTAAAAACGTATCGGTCACCACGGTTCGTCATCGTACACGAGATTATAAGTCGAGACTACATCGCTTTCTCTAAAACCGGAACGAACCCTTACAACCCGGCTAAACACATTCACCCCCTCGGGAACGCCGGTCTATAATCAAACTTTGATATCGTCTCAGGATGTAGACCTCGGCAACAAGAGATCCAAACTTAGCGCTTTAAACGGCCAAAGACCAAATCCGATCTGAAATGCCTCGCACTTTTTCTCTCTTTCCTAACTTAAACGCCTCGGCACTAACGGTGGAAGGCACAAAGGAACTTTAGTTTCTTTTAAGAGCTACCTAAAACGAAGACGCTCCACGAATCAACTCCCAGCTCGGAATTTATACTTAAAACAGAATCCTTAACAGCTTGTCCCTTAGCCCGTTTTTCTATCGATCTTTCGTAAACAGTTCGGCCAGGGAAGCAATCAAAAGCATTCCCGACACAGCTTGATAACGATAACTCGTTCCAAACAAACAGTTTCCGTCAAAAAAAAAAATTCAATCAAGAACAAACGCATCAAATCCAACAAAAAACGACTAAGGAAAAGATGAATATAACCATAGCCAAATCAATAAGTCAGGTGGATAAAGCCATCCAGGCATCAATTACATAAAAAGTTCGAGGAACGGATAAAGTCATCCAAACCTTAAGCACAAAAACATATAACACGGAAGATATAAGGGAAAGAGGAGAGAATCAAGCCGCGGACTGCGTTCCACGCTCGGCAAGGAGGTTCGAGAGGGCTGCCGTACCCACATTCGATCCAGTCGGATCTACGACACCCAAGTTGGCCGCTGTCTCTTCGAGCGGCTCGTTACCAAGACTGGTGTCTACAGAGTCCGGCGACACGATCAAGAAGACCAGCTCACCTCGGTGTACTCGCTCTCCCAGCTCTTTAGTTTCGCCTCGTCGTCGTCGAGCGTTGGGGCGTCTGGTTTCCTCAGATCGACAATCATCGCAAGGTTGCCCTTGATTTGCCCCAGCTCGTTCTCATCGGTTTTGGCCTTCTCGAGCTTGGCCAAACCTTCCTCCACCTTGGCGAGGCGCTCCTGAAACTTAGCCGTCAGCTCTCGCCTCGCTTTCTTCTTCGCACGCTTGACCTTGGCGTTAAACAAGGCATCCTTGGCCTCCATACGCCTTTTGAGCAACGCCACCTCGGCGCTTTTGGCTCTCCTAGCTTCCTCGAGGCGAATGACCGAGGCAGAAACCTTGTCGACATCGGCACGAAGAACTATCTTCTCCTCTTCTAGCCTCGACACCTTGGTCATCGCCTCGTCCAGCTTCCCCTTTGCCGCCGCGGTCTCGTTTCGAGCCTCGTCCAGGCGACGTTCGACCTTGGACAGGTCTGCCTCGTATTCAGCCATCAGCTCGTTGATGGCCGCTACAAACTGCAAAGAATAATACGCGTTAAACACTTAGTGAGAATTTGATAAAATAAGGAGAGCAAACAGAACATACCTTGGTACCGCGCTGTGCCATCGCGCCATACGACCTCAGTCTCCTCAGCTTCTCAGGAGGAGGAAGACGCGTCTTCGCATTGTTAACACGTGAAAACATCATTGCCGAGGCGTCAGGGTCGTCGACGACCAGTTTCCGTGCAGCGGGATCACCAGGAGCCTGCTTGCGCTTCTTCTTGGTCGGCTTGTCCTTTTGGATAGCTACGCCCTTCCCCTTATCAGCGGCTGAACGTTTTCGACCAGAATCATGCTTCTGTAAAACCGAAGTCGGGGGCCTCGATGACTTCGGAAGAGCCAGAATAGCCGAGTTTGAAGGAGTTTTACTCCGCGCCGCAGAGTTATCTTTGGGCGTCTCGGGAATAATTTCGCCCCGGTCCACCTCGGGCGCTGCTTCTTTCTCGGTCGCCTCGGCAACGTTTGCCTCCGCGGCTCGGACCGTGCCTTCACCTTCACGGCTCGCAGATCGACTTAAGGGACAGCCTCGGTCTCTGTTTGAGCCGCCTCAGCGGCTCGTCTCGCAGCTTCTTCTTCTTCGCGCCTTTTCTTATCTCTAAGAGTAATGATCACCATTTTCTCCCTTGTGTCTAGTGAGGAATTTGAAGACGAAGAGCTAACAGGAACTCCGGCAAGAATGGCTCGTGCTCTTTCCACTCTCTTGAATGTAAAATGCCTCCTCCAATTAACTCTCCGAGCCGCAAGAATTGGGGGAAGAATGTTCCAAACTGCAAAAACAACACAAAAAAATTCAATAAGGGAAGATTATACGATAACAGTTCCGAGCCGAGGCAAAGCTTCGGATCGGCTACCAAGTGGTCCCCAAGCGGTCTTGGTTTTTTGAACGTAATCCTCGCCGACTAACGCCTCGTTCACCAAGACATACCAAGACATAGAAGAAGCGCTCGGTCCAAAACTGATCCTTGCTTGGAAAACCACCTATGATCCGGCGGTTGGACTTGTTGGAGATGTAAACTCTGTCTCCCTTCGGAGCTTTTTTGATCTCCAACAAGTTTAGCAGGTGATTCAGTTCAATATCGAGCCCGCATTCAAATATTCGAACCAGAATACCGATCATGTGCCGCAGACCCCTCGGCATGATCTATCCGATCGAGATCCCATGTTTCCAGAGGTACTCAAGGATAACTCCGGGGATTGGGAACCAGAGAAAACAAAGCTCAAAGAACGCGTCGTACAGAGTAAAGTGATTCTCAGGGGGTTTGTCGGCTCGGTCATTCTTCTCTGGAAGGGCGAATTCTACCGCCTCGGATATCCCGAAACGACATCTCAACGCCTCAAGTGAGTCAGGGGAGGAGAGCGTAGAGCCGGGCGGGTCAGGTTTTTGTCTTTTCACTCGTTTCCCTCGCCCAGATGAAGAAGCACCTCGGGACGCCATGAGACATTCTAATTCACGCTTCGCCTCGAACAGATCAAAGGGAAACGCTTCCTCCTCGGCTTTCACTGCGGCATCATTAACATCTTCGTCAAGAGCGGGACCCTGCGGGTGGCTCGTTGAAACCGACGGCTCGTCATCTGGAGAGCGAGCGCCTGACGGACTTGAACGATTCGATGCCTCGTTGCTTTTGGATGAACGGTTAGAAGCGCTCAGCAAGATAGAAGCCTCGGAGGATCCTGTTACACCTCTCGCCTCGGCGTCTAAATGGCTCGGCCCGTAATTAAAGAGTGAATCTAATGAATCGTTGGAATGGTTCGACATGATTTACAGCTGGAACGGAAAATACAATTCTACGCGACTAACTTTCGTCGGAAAAAGATCTGAGGCGGCGGAGACCTCGGAACACTAGCCGGAAAATAAATAAAATAGAGAGAGAAAGAAGAGAGAAGGGAGAGCTACCTTTTAGTGAAAACGAATGGATCTGAAGATTATGAGAAGGAACGAAGGAGCTCACCTATTTATAGGAAAACCGAAGCGCGTGAAGTCCGCGTGGATCTCGGGATGGCGCAATGGTGTTCAATGGGGGCACGTGAAGTCCGTAGCGAATGCGTAACCTCTTGACGCGTCCGTCAAACACACTAACACTCAAGATGCCTTGGAAAGAACTAACAGCCGCTCTGTCTAGATAAACCGAGCCCATTACACAACTATGGTTATCTGAGAATATCTCATCAAGCTGTGTGACCGAACCATGCTTTGTCGATATGGCTCGACAATTTCACAAAACGTCTCGTCGTTTATTCGGCTCGGCATAACTTTAACAAAACGCTCGTCGTTTATTCGGCTCGGCATAACTTTCACAAAACGCCTCGTCGTTTATTCGGCTTGGCATAACTTTCACAAAACGCCTCGTCGTTTATTCGGCTCGGCATAACTTCCACAAAATGCCTCGTCGTCTATTCGGCTCGGCATAACTTTCACAAGTCGCCTCGCGTACAATCCTTTTCCTAAGGATATCTCACCATACAGCACAGATTGCGCCGCGCCTCGTCGTTGACAAAACTGCTCGGCATTATCTTTTAACTTGAAACGCCTCGTCGCTAAACATAGCTCGGTACTACGTAAACACCACGTCGTTGAAAACAGCTCGGCGCTATCTTTGTCAAAGTAACCTCATCTTCTGAACGGGTCGGCATTTTCCTTCAAAAAGCCTCGTCAAAAAACAGCTCGCTATTATGCTTCGTCGAAGAATGGCTCGGCATTTTTATTCCCAAAAAGCCTCACCTGGAATTGTTTTGCAACGGCCTAATTCGATGGTTTATCCCATGTCTAGGAGCAATGAACCTCGTCACTATCGTCTCCGAAACTGACGAGCTGGGGGGCTAACTGTTGGGGTCGGTTTCACCCCAAGCGGATAAAACCATCTCAATAATGACTAAGTATTGGAGAAAACCGATTTGGCAAGAAAGAACAGCTAGCCACCGAATATGGGCCGAGCTGTCCCACGAAACAAGTGGGCCGAGCTGTGCTCACCAAGACGAGTGGACCGAGCCGTGGAAAAGGATAGATGGGCCGAGCCGTGCGAAGAACGAAGAGTGGGTCGAGTTGCGCAAGAGGAAGCATGGGCCGAGCCGCTTTCCTTTGTTGTTGGCTGAGCCAGTTTTTCCAGACGGGCCGAGCCGAAGTCTCAAAGGGCGAAAGCCCATAGAAACCCTAGGCGAGGCATTGTGGCGGAGGCCGCACGAAGCGATAAGGAAATATTCCAAAAATCTCTCCCGAGATTCTCGGCTAGGCGGTTTAGAGAGTTAGTATAAATAGACAATGTATGCAATTCATTCTGTAACTTTTAACAACTCGAGAGCAATAAGACTTAAACACTTTTCAAGCAAAATACCTTCTTTTGATCTTACGGTTCTCGCGATTACCCTAGAAATTTCGGATCCCTTAGTTTTTCCTTACAAATCTTTGGTTGTGCGAGTTTTGGCTCACACATTAATCATCTAGGAGTCCTTCCTTCATTATTTTTCCCTATGCTGTTTCTGTTTCTAGCCGCTTAGAAACTGATCTCAGTAATTGGAGCCATGAGAGTACTGTATCGAATTACCAGACCTAGAAGTGATCGAGCAAAGTCCCTATAGGAGACGAAAGTTACCTATAGAGAATCGTGAGCGTGGACGAAATCTTTTTTAATGCATGATCGTATTTGCGACATGAGAGGGAGAGTTAATTGCCGAGTTGGCTAATCATACATGCGCCTATTCGAGTTCGGGATCCTCACTAGATGATTAACTTTATCGATTTGTTTGTCTTTTGATCAGTTCATGAACCCCTACGAAAACCCTTTAGACCCAGCGTTTAGTTCTTATTGTTTTACAGCCTTTTCATTTCATTTGCATTTAGATTTAGTGATACCAAGACCAAAAACCCCCATTTTGCATGTTCTACTGGTCTTAAGTTCTGATTGATTCATACTGAAAGCTCAAAATCTCTATGGTTCGACCTCAAAATACTACATCGTACATCTGTGCACTTGCAGATATTTAGGGTTATAAATTTAAAACGTGAAACTATAAGTAACCCTCGATTCTCTTAGCATCAGTTTCCCTGATATAAATCTTTGATGAGAAAATTAAGTCAAAATTAAGTCCAGATAAAATGAGCTAGTATATCCTGTCTGAAAGAATCTCCATGAATAGAAGTCCTCTGGTGGGAGTTCATAATGCAAGTATTCTAGCTACCGCCTAATCTAGGCTTAAATCACAAAACAGCAAAAAACCAGGAAATAGCGTAGAAGCACTCTGGTCCTGATTTGAAAACTTTTTGGAAAACGTTTTTTTTTTTGAAAACTTTTGTGAAAGATTTTGTGTGTCTAGAACGAACTCAAAACAAATCAAATTTCTTTAGTAACGGATGAACATCCTCCCCAAGACTTATTTCACACAGTCCTCAATGTGATAAATCTTGGAAAGAATGGTAAAAAAAATAAAAAATAAAAATGTCTAAGTGGACTTATCGTGCCGGAGAATATTGTTCCTATAAACGATGTTGCCATAATTATAGAAAACTTGCCTGCTGGTCCAAACCTCTTGACCTTGGTCCAAAATAGATGTTCTGCTGCTGGTCTCTATGTATCACTGTGATTGTTTCTTCTCCGGTTTATGATCTTTGGGCGTCTTTTAGTCATTCTTCTTTGTACAAACCTGAAATTAAATGAAACAAAAACAAAGCAGTAAAATAGAAAATAAAAGGTCAAAGAGAAATAAATAAAATACCTAGTGGGTTGCCTCCCACTAAGCACTTGTTATAAGTCGTTAGCTTGACGTTGTTGCTCGATTTGACTTTTCCGGAGTCGTGACACTCCCTGATCTATTTCTTGGCCAACGATGGATCAATCAAAAGCATCACTTCTCTCTCCTCTTCTCTTTCTTCAGCCAGATTTGGCTAGACACGTTGTCCATTCACTGTAAATCAGTTTCCAGTTTTGTCCCATATGACATTCGCTCCGTATGGTTTTACTACCTTTATCGTGAAGGGTCCGGACCTTTTTGAATGCAATTTCCCAGAGAAAAGGTTAATACGAAAATTGAAAAGAAGAACTTTATCGTTAGGAGCAAAAGTTCGATGAATAATCTTCTTATCATGATATGCTTTAGTCTTCTCTTTGTAGATCTTCGAGTTTTCGTAAGCATTGTGTCGGATTTCTTCCAACTCGTGAAGTTGAAGTAGTCTTCTTTCTCTAGCTGTTTTCAAGTTCATGTTCATCTCCTTAATAGCCCATTGCACTTTATACTCGAGTTCTACTGGAAAGTGACTTGCTTTTCCGTAAACTAGATTGAATGGTGTTGTTCTTAATGGCGTCTTGAAGGCTGTTCGATATGCCCATAGTGCGTCGTCAAGTTTTGTAGACCAATCCTTGCGATGAACTGCAGTTGTTTTCTACAAAATCGACTTGATTTCTCTGTTTGAGATTTCTACTTGACCGCTAGTTTGGGGATGGTATGGAGAAGCAACTTTATGCGTAACTCCATTCTTTTTAAGAAGATTTTTGATACTCCGTCGTTTATCACAATTCTAGGAATTCCAAAACGCGGGAAGATTACAGATTTAAACACCTTCATGACAACTTTCACATCGTTGGTGGGACTAGCGACTACTTCAACCCACTTAGAGAAGTAGTCTACTGCTACTAAGATGTATTGGTTTCCAAAAGAAGTCGAGAATGGTCCCATGAAATCTATTCATGACAACTTTCACATCGTTGGTGGGACTAGCGACTGCTTCAACCCACTTAGAGACGTAGTCTACTGCTACTAAGATGTAATGGTTTCTAAAAGAAGTCGGGAATGGTCCCATGAAATCTATTCCCCAAACATCGAAAATTTCGACTTCGAGAATAAAATGTTGAGGCATCTCATTCCTATTGCTTATGTTGCCCATCCTTTGGCATTTAGTGCATCGTGATATATAAGTTTGAGTATCTTTAAACAAGGTAGGCCACCAAAAACCTGCTTGTAAGATCTTTGAAACAGTTTTAAAAGTTGTGAAATGTCCTGCGTAAGACGAGCCTTGGCACGCATCTCTGGGATAAACCATCAACACATCTCTTGTAGAGATAGGATTCATCCCAAAAATAATGTCTTACGTCTCGAAAAAATTCCTTCTTCCTATATCCGAAAAATAGTGGTGGTTCTACATCAGCCGCTAGGTAATTCGCTATATGCCTAAACCATGGGGTGTTAAAGGCATCTGATCCTCGCATGAGTTGCCTTGGTGGTGCGGCATTGGTGGGAACTGGGTCTATTACATAGATGTTTTCTTCTGGCAAACTATCATTTAAAGGCCATCTTTCTTCAAATCCAATTCGTGAAAGATGGTCTGCCACTCCATCATCTGCTCCTTTTCGATCTCTAATTTTGATGTCGAATTCTTGCAGTAGGAGGATCCATCTTATCAATCTCGGTTTAGCGTCTTTCTTAGACATTAAATACTTAATCGCCGCATTGTCAGTATGAACTATAACCTTAGATCCTACAAGGTAAGAACAAAATTTCTCAAATGACAATACAATAGCTAGAAGTTCCATCTCTATTGTTGCATAAGTTCACTGAGCTTCGTCTAGAGTTCTGCTTGCATAGTAGATGACATGCATTTTCTTATCTTTTCATTGGCCATTAACTGCTCCGACTGCATAGCCACTTGCACCGCACATGGTTTCGAATGGGAGTTCCCAATCATGTGCTTGCACGACTAGAGCGGAGACAAGGGCTTCTTTGATTTTATAAAACGCGGCTAAGCACTCATCATCGAACTCGAAGTTCATTTTTTTGCAGAGCAACCGCGTAAGAGGTCTAACTATTTGAGAAAATCTTTTAAGAAACGCCTATAGAATCCTGCGTGTCCTAAGAAACTAAGAATTTCTTTCACATTTGTGGGGGTGGGGGGGGGGGGTAGGCTTGTCATGACTTCGATTTTTGATTTATCAACTTCAATTCATTTTCCCTAAATCCTGTGCCAAGCACAATTTCGTGTCGTACCATGAAGTGACATTTTTTCCTATTTAATACTAAGTGCTTATCTTCACATCTTTGCAGAACTTTACCAAGGTTGGCTAGGCATTTTTCAAAAGATGATCCATAGCCCGAGAAATCGTCCATGAAAACATCCATGAAATCTTCAATAAAGTCTTAGAAGATTGACATCATGCATTGCTGGAAGGTAGCAGGTGCATTACACAATCCAAAAGGAATTCGTTGATAAACGAACGTGCCATATGGACAAGTAAATGTCATTTTTTCTTGATACTCCGGTTGAATAGGAATTTGGCAAAATCTGGAGTATCCATCAAGGACGCAATAGTAAGGGTGATTAGCTACCTTTCTAGCATTTGATCTATGAAGGGAAGTGGAAAATGATCTTTCTTAGTTGCTGCGTTCAGTTTCCGGTAATCGATGCACATACGATGTCCAGTGACTGTTCTTGTAGCAATAATCTCGTCTTTGTCGTTTCTAATGACAGTCACTCCTCCTTTCTTCGGGACAACATGAACTGGGCTAACCGAAGTGCTATCTGAGATAGGACATATTATTCCGGCTTCTAAAAGCTTCGTAATCTCCTTCTTGACAACATTCATGAGATTAGGATTTAGTCTCCTTTGACTTTCGATTGAGTTTTTTGCATTATCCTCGAGATTATCTTGTGCATACAAAGATCTGGAGAGATTCTAGGTATGTCATCAAGTGAATATCCTAAGGCTTTTCTATGCTTGCTCAGTTCAGACAACAACATTGTGGTTTCTTCTTCCATCAAACCGGAGTTTATAATGACAGGATAAGTTGAATTTGGTCCAAGGAAAGCGTACTTAAGTCCGACTGGAAGAGTTTTAAGCTCAACCTTCGGGGCTTTCAGCTCGCTCCATGGATCATTTATTGCTGCGGCTGTGTCTTTAGGAGTTGTAGGAATGTTTGTTTGGTCCTTAAGATTTAGATAGTTTAGAGGCTTTTTGTAAGTTTCAGACTTATCAAGCTTTCGCGCGCATTCACTTGAAATTTCTTCAAGGAAATTGCGTTCGTCTTTTGTGGTTGAAGTTGTGACACTTAAAGGGTTGTCGAGAAGTAAATCTTCATAGAATTCCTCAATAATTCCATCTAGCTCATCAATCCAAAAAATTTTGCTATCCAAAGTCGGGTTATCGAAACTTTTGTTCATGTCAAATTGCATAACTAGGCCGGCTAGATGAAGGTCAATTTTTTCTTCCGAGACATTATTTATTGTTCTGGCTGTAGATAGGAATGGTCCTCCAAGAATAAGGGGGTCCAAAGGTTCTCTTTCTAGTTCTAGAACTACAAAATCAGTTGGTATGGAATATTTTTCGATTTCGACAGGAACATCTATTAAGATACCTACGGGTTGTCTAACGGAGCAATCAACTAATACTAAAGAAATTTTAGTGGGCTGGAAAGTGTGATATCCGAGAAGTTTTGCAACTGAAATAGGCATCATGTTTATCCGCGATCCCTAATCACAAAGAGCACGCTCAAAAACCATATTATTAATAGTGCATGAAAGTACGAAGCTCCCTGAATCGTCTTTCTTTTGAGGGATCTGGCTTTGCAGGATAGAACTACATTCATTGGTTATATCATAACACCTTCTTCAAGAGTTAAAGAATTTTTTAGAATACCCTTCATGTATTTTCTTAAAGAAGGAATCATAGCACAAGCTTCTACGAAAGGTAATCTCACGTTTAATTGATCGATTAACTATTTCAGCTTAGCTTTTTCTTTCTCTTTCTTCGGGGCTCTTAAGGCTCTAGGATATGGTGGTTTAGGTTTGTAGACACGAACTGGTGGAAGGGGGATCGGGTCTTCTCCAAAGATTTTCCAGGATGTATCTTCTCTTACTTATTCTCTATCCTTCTCTCCTACCACTTCTTCTCTATCCTTCTCTTCTACCACTTCTTCTTCAACGTCTTCAATTGTGACTTTTTCTCTTTCTTTTTCCTTTTCCTTTCCCTTTTCTTCATCTTCGAGATCTTGAGCAAATTCAGGCTTTTTGTAAGCTAAACCACTTCTAAGTGTGATAGCTTTCACATGATCAGAGGGGTCGGCTTCACTTGAGCTTTGGAAAGAACTTTCACTTGGCTCCTTCTCGGAATTATCTGTGTTCTTAGACTTATTTTTAATCATTATCATTGAAATCTTCTTGCATCCTTTTTATTTCAGAGCTAAGATCACTGATTTCCCTAAACTTAGATTTTTCAAGCTCTAGAATCCTTTTGTTTAGATTATCAGCTTGAGAATAGGGAAAACTAGGGTAGGGGATTGAATCAGATTAAACAGCCCAGCTTTGTTTGGAAGAGAATTTCCTGCGGTCGTATGACTCACGACTTTGGTGGAATGGGTCTTTGCCGCGGACAGGAAAGGCACGACCGTGGAGAAAGCTGTCTTGACCGCAGTCCGAAAGAATGGACCCGCGGTGATCAGGCACGAAAGGAAAATCTTGAATTTGATAAATTTCTTCAGTGTTCATCATCTCTTGATTATAAGAATCCATTGGGTTGTTCCAACCATCAAAGTTACACGTATTGTGTACTTTGTTTGGTTGTTGCAATCCAAGTTGACACATTATTTGATGGAGACACTTCACAACTTCCGAGATCTCTTCTTTCTTCTCAGGATGTGTAGACTTGCCAAAGATTGTTTGGTTACGGATACTTCCTGCCAGGTTGTTGATGAAAACATGAGCATCTTCTACAGATCAGGTGGAAAAGTCTCCATTGCTTGCTGTGTCGAAAGAATGTTGCAATTCTTGAGTTACGACTCTATAGAAGATACCCATGAGGTATTCGTCGGAATATCTGTGGTGTGGACAATCTCTTTGGTATTCTCTAAATCTCTCCCAAGCAACATAAAGATCTTCGTCTTCTTTTTGTTCAAAGGTTCTTATCTTGTTCCTTAAGAGATTGGAACGAGTTCTAGTGTAAAAACGATTTAGGAAAGCCTCTCTACAAGCTGCTCACGTTTTTATTGATGCGGGTTGCAAAGATTTTAGCCACTTGCTGGCGTTGTCTCTCAAAGAGAATGGGAAAAGACTACACTTATGGTAATCCCCATTTGATGTAATGCTTGCACATAATTGTTCGAACGACTCGATATTGTCCACTGGGTGTTCGGATGAATAACCATAGAATTGATTTTGTTGAACTAAATTGATATGTGGTACCTTTATTTCGGTTTTACCATCCTATGGTAAGGCTGGTTGAATAGATATTCGATCTCCCAAAAACTTTTCGAGTGAATCGAAACTTCCTATTAGTTCCTCATCATCTTCACGCTTTACTGATCCTATTAGCTCATCATCATCAATTATCGGATCTTCAAGCTCTTCTTCCTCAGGTCATTGTCACTTGTTTAACCATCCACACGATATAGTGGATCACCAAGAGTTCCGGGAACATTTTCCCGGTCTCCCATTGTCGAGTAACCTGAAAAATTGAAAAGAAAAAGTAAAAGTAAACAAGTGTTCGCAACGAAACAAATCAAAGTCCCCGGCAACGGCGCCAAAAACTTGATGTTGCAAAAGTGAGGTGTTGTTTTACTAAGCTTCAGGTTTAAAATTTATAACCCCTAAATGTCTGCAAGTGCACAGAAGTGCGCTATAGTACTTAGGATATCGATCCACAAAGAATTAGTTGTTTCAGTATGAATTTATGCTAATGCTTAAATCAGACTAGAACTAAACAGAAATTGGTTTTGGTTTATCTAAACTAAAAGGCAAAGCAAGTGAAAGCAATTGAAAATGAAAACAGGTAAAAGCAAGTAAAAATCGAAGGCGAATTGAAGTAGGGAAAAATCGAGGGTTGTAAGCAATGGAAAACAAATGCTGGGCTCAAGGGTATCACAAGTATTCATGGACTAAACCTATCTCGAAATTAAGTAAATGATAAAGGTAATCGACTATGTATGTTCTAGAAATCAAGGCACATAAGTATGAATAGCCTACTTTCGCAGCACTAAACAACTATCTCTCGCAACCCTGACCAGTAGATTTCCACTCTGATCCTGGAAGGGAGTAGATGCAATAATTTGAACAAGACTCATCAACATTCACATTTACCTAGGTAGGTTTCCACTCCTATAGTAGAATTGCTCGTTTCACCCTAGGTCAGAAAATAGATTAAAGCTTTATCAACAAATCATATCTAGATCGAATTCTAAGTGGCCAGCAGAGAATCACGCAGTAAGATAAAAGGTAAACGAAGAACACCTAGAAGATTATAAAACCTAAATCTATCGATTCATAGATGAGACACACGAAATTCCCTACAAAAATTCCTTTAAACCCAACTGGGAAACTACTCAAACATATTGTAACAAAGCATCATGAACGTATTGAGATTGCAGGAAATTAAAAAGAGCAAAGAAGAAAAACGAAGAACAGAGTTGCAGGTGGAGGCGCGATGATGCTCTCCCTTGGCGGCTCCTTCTTCAAAATCAACGGCTACTCTCTAGGGTTTTTGTAAAACTCGTACACAGACTCTCCATTTGCCCTTTAGAATGACCTAAAGGGGGTATTTATAACTTATGGAGTTGTCCTGAACACTTTGGGCTTCAAACGTAATAAAAGGAATCGACTTGGGCTTCAATTAGGTCGTCTGGGAAGTGGACGTTGTCTGGCCGCGGTCGTGGTGCTAGTACCCGTGGGGAAACATGCTTTAGCCGCGGTCCCAGCTTGTGCCATCTTCCATGACTGCATTTTCTGTCTTTATTGCATCGGGAGTATCTGAAGATCTAACTGTCGCATTGTCTCCGAACCAAGTGCATTAGAAAGCTCGTTGTATCCTCTATGTTTTCACAATTTTTTTTTGGGGGGGGGGGGTGATCAGACGGTGAGAAGGTCTTCATCGCTTGCCATACTTCTGACGGCCTGCATTTATCCAAAATTGCTCATTTGTTCAAATTGCATCTTTTGCCCAAGTTTCCTAAAAAGTCTTTTGAAACTCTAAAACATTGAAAACACTTTAAAACCATTGAAAATAGAGTTACCTGCATAAGACATCATTATGATCCATAAAAGTGGTCAAAATACGGTGTTATCAGGGTTTTTTCTAAAGACTTATGCTTTTTACCTTAAGTTCTTTGCCTATTTTGTGAAAGAAACATACTTTCTGAGAGATATCTCCATTTTTAATTTTTAATCAAAAGAGTTCTTGAGAGTTTAATCATCAATCCATCTTCATCATCCTATCTTCTACATCTACTCATCATCTAATCATGTTTAAGTTCTCTTCTTGCAAAGGAAATAGAGTGTTATATATGATTAGTGAGTAGTCAGTCACCTCATTAGGCTTCTAGATATGTAGGTTAGGTTGCTTAGGGGTGTGATTAAGGTTGATTAGGGTTAGATTTATGCATCTTCTTCTTGCTTAGCCAATCTTAATGCTGGGTTTTTGATGATCTCTCTAACCGAGATATTTGGTATTTCATCCACCCAAAAAGGTGTTTGATGAAATGCCTAAACCAGCTAAGTCAAGAGTTCATTGTTTGATTCACATGGAAATGTTGTTTTGACCATAGATGGTATATTGGGATTGATTTCTAATGCATTCCTTTCATTGTGTCTCTAATGATGATTAGGTATGAGCAATGTTTGGTTTAATGTCTTGATGCTTGGGAAAGATTAAGACTTGTGTGGAATCTTAAGCTGATTAGATCATTCATCATCATTGTCATTAGCTCCTTAGTTAAACCCTGATGCATCTTAGCCAACTATCATGTCTAGAACTCTATGTTTTATCATCTTCATATCATCTTAATCACTTGTTGCTTTTGTTTATTGCGCGTTTAAGTCTTTAATCTTGTTTGATTGCAATTCTGTCACTTGTTTGAAACTAAACCAATTTGTTTTGCTTGGATTAAGAACTGATCACATAGTCTAGTGTACTAAACACCACACCTTTGATTGATAACCTTTTGTGCTACAACAGACAAAGGGGATTGATACCCACAAGAGCCTTGAAAAACTATTGTCATCAATTGGCGCTGTTGCCAAAGTGTGGAAGATTTAGCATTCAACATTAGTCTGTTCTTGAGAACAAGTCTTTTTGTTTTACTGATTAAACTTTTTAGTTCTGTCTTTGAAGTTTCAGGCTTATGAACCATAGGCCTAGCACAAGAAGCAGAAGTTGTGATCCATTAGAGCACTACATTGACAACATTCATCTACTTGATAGAAGAGGTAAAAGAGCAAGAGAGAGAGCAGAAGATCTTCAGCGGATGGGAATGAATCAGCAAGGGGTTCCAGCAGAGCACCAGCCTCAGGTTAACCAAAACCAGGCGGCAAGAAATGAGCATCAAGCTCATGTGAATCAAAAACATGGCTGCAAGGAATGAGCACCAGGATCAGGTTAACCAAAACCAGGCGACTAGAAATGAGCATCAGGCTCATATGAACCATGAGAACCAACACCAGCCTCAAGTGATAAATCCGATTTTTTGGGTGCCAATGCTCATCAGAACACACAGGGTATACAAGCTCCAGCTGTGGAGAACAACAAAATTGAAAAAACATCACTTCTCAATATGGTGCAAAACTCAAAGTTTCATGGCTTGCCAATGGAGGATCCCCTAGACCATCTTGATAACTTTGACAGGTTCTGCAACCTCACAAAGATCAATGGAGTATCTGAAGATGGTTTCAAGATGAGACTCTTCCCATTCAGTCTAGGAGACAAAGCACACCAATGGGAGAAGAATTGGCCTCAGGGTTCTATTCAGACAAGGGAGCAATGTAAGCAGGCTTTCTTATCAAAGTTCTTCTCAATTTCAAGAACAGCTAAGCTCAAGAATCAGATTTTTTCCTTCACCCAACACAACAATGAGACATTTGGTGAAGCTTGGGAAAGATTCAGGTGCTACACTAATCAGTGCCCTCACCATGGGTTTTCAGAAGCATCTTTGCTTAGCACTCTTTGTAGAGGTGCTCTTCCCAAGATTAGGAACCCACTAGACACTGCCTCAAATGGGAACTTCTTAGCCAAGGAGATCACTGCTGCCATGGAGCTAGTTGAGAATTTGGCAATGAGCAATGATACTTATGGGGAGGTATATGATAGGTGTAATAGGGGAGATGGCTCTAGTGAGGAGCAAAGAACGAGAAAGGATACCAAGGAGCTGCAAAGTAAGCTAGACAAGGTCTTAGTTGCTACTCAAAAGCCTCTTCATTTTTTTTGGTGAATTTGACGGGCAAGCTCAGTGTTTTGAGAATGTGAATGAAGATGGTTTAACTCAGGAAGAGCTCCACTATATTGGGAACCAGAACAAGTCAACAGGTTCACCAATCAAAATCAGAACCTGAGCTATAGAAACCCAATTGTAGCAAACCCTGGTGACCAAGTGTATCCTCCTCAGCAAGTGCAGACTCAGGGTTATGTTCCAAAGAATCAGTTCCAAGGAAATTACCAAGGGCAGCAAGCTTTTCAACAAACAGGGGTTCAGAACCAAGGTAGTAGCTTCTCAAATCAAGTCAGTTTTCAGCAACAGAAGTAATACCCTCAAGGCTTTGGACAGCCATAGGTTCAATAGGGTATTTTTTAGAAACAGGTTTCATACATCAATGGTGTTCTACAACGGCTTCTACATGGACAACAAAAACTGAATACTGAAGCCAGTGACCTAGGTTCCAAGATGGAGATGCTAGAAACCAAAATAGAGACTCTTCAGAAGAACAAAGGCATATCCACTTCTGAATCTCAAAGCTCTCTGCCTGCCAAAGTTGTTCCAAACCCAAAAGAGTATTGCAATGTCATATACTCAAGTGATGAGAATTCTGCTGCTGTTCAGGAAATTGAATATCTTCTCTATGGCAAAGTCTCTAATTGAGTTAAACCCCAACACTGAGGATGAGGAAGCCATTATAGAAGACTCTGAGAACCTCTTTTATGATCTCAATGAGGACATTGAGACAGAAGGTGGGGAGGCAGCCTGTTTTTTTCAGAATTGGAATGATTTTGTTCAGAAATGGAATGATTCTGAGTCAGTTGAAGCAAAAGGACAGAAAATTGATCAAGAAGAGCCAAAAGATAGAGTCTCCAGCCTTGATTCATCAGTGGTGAAGCTTAAATCCCTCCCCAAGCCTTGATTCATCAGTGGTGAAGCTTAAATCCCTCCAAAAGCCTTCATTCGTCAAGGACAGCTTTGATTAAGGAAATTCACTATCTCTTGCTCTCTTGGAAAATTCAAGGTTGAGAATGCTTTGTGTGACTCTAGATCAAGTGTTAGTGTGATGTCTCTAGACATGGTAGAGAGACTGGTAATCAAGACTCTCAAGCATCACCCTACTTCAATTACCTTTGAAATTCCCACTCAAAGAAACCACATGGGATCCTTGAAGACTATCCACTTAGGGTTGGTGAATGCATAATCCCCACTTATTTTGTAGTCATGAAGATGAAGAAAACCAAAGAGTTTACTCTATTGCTTGGAAGTCCATTTCTCAACAACACATGAGCAAGAATTCACTTTGATACTCAGAGAGTGGTGCTCACAAAGGTAAATAAAGAAGTCTCTTACCCTGTTAAGCCCCCATCTATGTGGTACTATTGTTGTTGAGGTGGATGAGTTCAAAGACTATGAGATTAAATATGTGGGAAGCATTGGTACTATAGAAGAAGCTCAACCCCTTTCAGCTATGGGGAAGAAGAATAAACCCTAAATCAAACTTGAATTTAAGTATACAGATGGGGATCCCTTTATTAGGGAAGAAGCCTGCTTAATCTCTTTTTCCCATACACCAAGTGAGGAAGAGCTGAGCAACAATATGGGCAATGGTTTAGGATCCAAAGGAAAGAATCCAAAATGCACCAAACAATCCACCCTTGGATATTCTTCTCAAGCCTTAGCTCTCACTCCTTGCAAATTTGATGGTGGAGCTTTAGGCTACAAGGTTCAATACAATGGAGGATCAAGACCATTTGCTGAGATCAGGGCAGTCCTCACACAAGCAATCATAGACAAGGGACCTCTGGGTGTTCAAGAGCTGATGAACAAGGGGCTCAGGTTTGAATTCAAGACAAGGGATCTGGATGTGTTCCAGAGCTGATGAGTAAAGACCTATTTCTTGAATTCATGGACAAGACAAGGAGCATCAATGCTCCTCCTCTCCCTCACTAAGAAAATAGCATGAAAATTTAAACTTAGTGACTTTAAACAAAGTGCTCTTGGGGGAGACCCCAAGCTTATCCTTATACATAAACTTTAATCTTTTCTTTATATGTTTTAGGATGTTTTGATGTGTTTTGTGGAGTGGTCTCTGGTTACAAAATGTTTGGGAAATAATTTGGCTTAAAGACAAGGTGAAAAAGAACCAGCAACAGATGAGAACAAGGCTTAAGGGCAATGAAACATGCAGATGCTGCCTTTGTTGCTGATGAGGTGCTGCTAGTGAGCTAAGTCGCAGCAGGGGTCATTGCCAAGAGCAAAAACATTTGCTTGAGGCTGGTAATGGGTTTCTGTGGGTCAAACAAATGGCAGCAATGAGACCAAGAAAGACCAAAAACCATTCGCACCAGGCTGCGGCTTTGGAGCTGCTAGTGAGCCGACCCGCAGTAAGAAGGATGCCCAAGAAAAAATCAATTCGCTTCATGCTGCGACTGAGGAGCTGCTGGTGAGGTGACTCGCAGAAAAGTAGACATGACCAAGATCAGCACATTCACTTGTTGCTAGTGGTGAGATGTTGCTAGTGAGCTGAGTCGCAGCAAGGAGTGCCAATCAAACCAAATCAATCTCCAGTGATGTCTAGCCTCATCTGATGCAGATATTCACTCCTCCTTTGCATAAACAACACATCAGGTATCACTCCAAACACTTGTAAATGAGCATTTAGCATTTTCATTTGTCATTTGCATTTCATGTTTGTTTATCCTCTTTCTCATACTTTTATAACACAAGGGACTGTGTTATTTAAGTGTGAGGGAGGGTTTTTGTGTTTACTAATCATGTTTTCTATGTTCTTATTTTCTCTTTTGCATATTGAGTCTCATTTGGTATCTAAGTGCATAAAAAAACCAAAAAAATTTGAAAGCTTTTCACAAAAAAATGTTCATTTAGTTTCATTCACATTTTAGGATTGAGTCAAGATTGCATCTCATATAGGTTTGCATCATTTGCATGGGATTAATAATAGGGTTCTTTGAGAGAGCATCATCTTAAGAGTTTAGTTCATGGCTCTAGTTATTAATTCTTTGATGCTTGCAAGTGATGAAATGGGTGACATTGTTTAGACCTTGGTTGAAGCAAGCTCTGAATTGAACTCAGCCTTAGCAAGTGACTTTTAACCTGACATTGAACTATCATGTGATGTTTGCTTAGATGAACTTGTGGATAGAATATACATCATTAGATTATCTTTCCCTTTTTGCTACTCTTGTTAATCCAAGTAGTTGATCTCCATCATTGAGACAGTTTTACCTGCCCTTAACTAAGCCATCTTTGAAGCCTAAACGCTCTAGTGAGCGATGTGAGCCCTTCTTTTGAATGAACTTTACAAAAAGTGTTGGGTTTAGATCGACAAGAGTAGGTTTTCATGTAGATTTAGCTCTGCATCATGAGACTAGAATAGGTTTGGAAAGGATCTTGGGGCATAAATAAGTGGAAAAGAGAGAGATTGAGTTGAGATCTAGGGAATGGAAAAGAAAAGAAAATGGATTAGGGTCTAATGTTGGGAAAGCGGCCTATTCATGCCTCAACTGGCTTCCCTGGTACTATTTGCTACCTGTAGTTTTTAGCTGTGTTTACGCATACCTCAATTTCTAAAAATGTGAATTTTCATACCTGTACTTTAATTTGTTTGGCTAATTCATGCCTTGACTAATTCCCCGTTAGTCAACCCCGTTAATCTGTTAACGGACGCTGACTCATTTGCCACGTGGGAATCCTCGTTGGAACGGGCAATACGACGTCGTTTTATATGAAACTGGGTTTAAAAAAATCCGCAAACCTGGGGCCTTGAACCCACCTATTTGTGTTATAACAGAGCCCAGAACCACTAGACTATATGTGCTAATCGATAAATCATCTCCAGTTAATATATATAAAACAACTTCACAATCCTCATTTAAAAAACAAGTAATACAACGTTGTATTGTATGAAACTGGGTTTTAAAAAATGTGCAAACTCTTGAACTCGAACCCATGCACTGTTTGCAATTAAACGGAGCCCAGAACCAGTAGACTATGTATGCTAATCGATAAACCATCTTAGAATTAATTAATATAAAACAATTCTCATAACCATTATTAAAAAAATGAGACGACGTCGTTTGGGTTTTATTACTCTTAACCATCGATCTTCTTCTTCCTCTTCCAAAGCTTCTCCCTTCGAATTGATCCCGATTTTGGACGACGATGGTGGCAGATATGGTTGAGCTTGATGAAATTGGTTGAAAGAGAAGAATTTGAGGCAAATTCCGAATCTGGGGACTCAATTTCCCTAAAAAATGAGGTACTTTGAAAATCTAGGGTTTAGGTTTTCAATCTAATTTTCAAATTTTATATTTGTTTTCAATTTTTTAATCGTTTTGCAATATTATATTCATGTCTTAAGCAATTCTAAACCCCTAAACTCGAGTTGAGAAGTTATCCCCAATTTTGAACATAGACATCGACGAAGAAGAGGAAGAAGAATATCGATTCTTCTTAACACACGTAAAAGTAATACGACGTCGTATTACTTTTTTTTTAAATGAGGGTTGTGAAATTATTTTATATATATTAACTGGGGATGATTTATTGATTAGCACATATAGTCTAGTGGTTCTGGGCTCTGTTATAACACAAACAGGTTGTGGGTTCAAGGCCCCAAGTTTGCGGATTTTTATTTTAAACCCAGTTTCATATAAAACGACTTCGTATTACTCGTTCCAACGAGGATTCCCATGTGGCAAATGAGTCAGCGTCCGTTAACAGATTAACGGGGTTGACTAACGGGGAATTAGTCAAGGCATGAATTAGCCAAACAAATTAAAGTATAGGTACGAAAATTCACATTTTTAGAAGTTGAGGTATGCGTAAGCACAGCTAAAAAGTACAGGTAGCAAATGGTACCAGGGAAGCCAGTTGAGGCATGAGTAGCAAAAAGTACAGGTCTAATGTTCAAAGAAAAGAAAGTTCTTGAGTTTGAAAGGAAAAGTTTAGCTTCTAAGTGAAAAGAAAGAAAGAAAAGAAGCCAAAAAGGCTCAAATATATAAAGAGATAAGAAAAGAGGCTAGATGGTGAAAAGTGAGAAAGAGCTAAGTGTAAAGTTTAGATCCCAAAGCCAGTGTTTGAAAATGAAAGTTGAATCCCCTAGTGAGAAAAAGAATGAGAGTGAAGTGAAAAATGGGTTAAGAAGACAATGAAAGCCTTGGAGAAAGGGTAGCTTAGGTGTGTTCTTCATGGGTTTAGAGTTAAGGTGAAAGATCAATTTGCGGCATTGGGTAGACGGGAGTCTATTCTTGTATGCATTAGTTGTTTTTTACCCTTAGCATTTTGTTGAAGTTCATTCCTTCATAGAGATTCTTGTGTTTAATTGAACCCACATATGCATTGAATGAGATCATTTTTATATCATAACCTCATCCTTAGCCAAGCTTGTTTATTTGAGTATGCATCACTTGATCCACATGGTTACAACTTAATGAATGTTAAAAGGCTGAGGGATATGAATGTTTGTGTAGATCAGGGCTTGAACTTGCTGCATTCAGAGTATTCCTTACATTGCATTTAAAACTAGTAACTAGGACCATGAGCTTGAATTCTTTTGATGATCAAGTCTCTCTCTTTAAAGAAAAGTGAACTCCCAAACTCCAAACCTCTCTCTCATTTGTTTTAGTTTGCTTGAGGACAAGCAAATGATAAGTGTGGGAGAGTTAATCTTTTCTATCATTGCATGTTTAGGGTGCATTTTTAGTCCAAGAATAGAGGCTCATGCATACATTTTAGATATATTCTTTATGTTTTATCCTTGTTTTAGAGTTTTAGGATTTTGCATTAGGTCCAAGAGAGTCTCGCATGTTTGGAGTGATATTCAGGTGTTTTGGAGCTTATTTGGAGTGGAAAAGATGGAACCAATGGAAGAATGGTGAAAAAAAGTGTAGAAATAATTAAAATGAGCATTTGGAGATTATCAGCCAAACTGGTGTACCGCGGGAAGGATTTCTCGGCCAAAATGCTTACCGTGAGAAGGATTTCTCGAAACCTGAACCGCGTGCATATTCTCTCGTCCAAATTTTCGAGGTGCTGATACGCTTCAAAGATCGCATTACCGGATAGCTTTTCCGTCTAATTCAGATTCTGGGGTCCTCATTAAAAGTCAATAGGATTGAATCACGTTTCAAGAACAATTAGAATCAATGGATTTGGAGCAGTCAGCTGAAAGATATGGCCAACAGAAGATGAACCTGGCTCACATCCATTCCGGACTGATACGATTCGCCTCAAAGCTCACCCAGGACGAAGCCCTTCCCTACCAATACAGTTTACGACGCCAATACCAAGATTTGAGAGGTTTGTGTTACATTTCCATAACGCTTGGAATCATCTCATTTGGAGTGTTGATTTGCAAGATATCGCAAACGGGAAACAGACATGTCCCGCAGCAAGAAACCAGAACCTCCTGAACCGATGCAAAGAACCGCTTACTGGAAAGCCTTGCTCTCCTTAGATGCCCCCGCACTCTTCAGAAAAGTTCTAGGTAATTGAGCTGCCTCCCCTCTTGAGTTTGTCCCGAGTCGTTTAGACCCATATGCTATACGTTATGCCATCTCAAGTGCAAGTTGGTCTGAGAAAATGAAAAAATGCTGCGACTTGAGTGTTGCGACTGGGCTGACTCACAGAAACATGTGTTTAATTCGGGGAATTATTCAGCGAGTGATGCTGAGACAAAGGAGACCCGGAGAAGATAGAGAAAAACCACAGATAAAATTTTCTAATTTTAGAAAATTGCTGCGGGTGAGAAGACTGGATGAAAGCCGCAGCAAAACTTCATCGACCCAACAAAACCGGTTTGAACCAAGACTCTATAAATACATTTTAGGGTTTTTTCTAAAGACTTATGTTTTATTCCCTTAAGTTTGTTGCCTCTTTTGTGAATTAAACATACTTTGTGAGATATATCTCGATTTTAAGTTCTTAATGAAAAGATTTCTTGAGAGTTTAATCATCAATCCATCTTCATCATCCCATCTTCTAAATCTATTCATCATATAATCATGTTTAACCTATCTTCCTGCAATGGAAATAGAGAGTTAAATATGATTAGTGAGTAGTCACCTCATTAGGGTTCTAGATATGTAGGTTAGGATGCTTAGGGGTTTGATTAAGTTGCTTAGGGCTAGATTTATGCATCTTCTTCTTGCTTAGACAATCTTAATTCTGGGTTTTAGATGATCTCTCTAACCCAGATGTTTGGCATTTCATCCACCCAAAAGGCGTTTGATGAAATTCCTGAACCAGCTTAGTCAAGAGTCTGTTGTTTGATTTGCATGGAAATGGTCTTTTGAGCATAGATGGTATATAGGGATTGATTTCTAATGCATTATTTTCTTGTGTCTCTAATGATGATTAGTTATGAGCAATGTTTGGTTTAGTGTCTTGATGTTTGGGAAAGATTAAGCTGATTAGATCATTCATCATCATTGTCATTAGCTCCTTAGTTATATCCTGAAGCACCTTAGCCAACTATCATGTCTAGAACTCTATGTTTTATCATCATCATATCATCTTAAATCACTTGTTACTTTTTTTTATTGCTTGTTTAAGTCTTTAATCTTCTTTGATTGCAATTTTGTCATTTGTTTGAAACTAAACCAATTTCTTTTGCTTCGATTAAGAACTCATCAGATAGTCTAGTGTACTAAACACCACACCTTGGATTGATAACCTTTTGTGCTACAACAGACAAAGGGGATTGATACCCACAAGCGCCTTGAAAAACTCTTGTTATCACCTACACTCAAATACCACAGTTTTATGCCCAAGCTTGCGAAAAAAATAAGAACCAATAAGAAACGAATAGGAAAGGATTTATGACTAGGTAGGATATAAAAAATAAAGTTATTGATAAATTTAATGTATACAAATAATGCCTACTTTCAAGATGAAATTTAACATGGTACTAAAGAAATTGTTTACCTACGCTCTGATACCATGATTTTGTGTCTGGGCTTGTGAGAAATATGTTAGCCAACAAGACAGAGTCACAAAAGCTAAGCTAGGGATTGGTTATCTATGCTATGAATCCATGGTTTCGTCCCCACAATTGTATAAAAGATAAGAAACGACATGACATAGTGACAAAAGCTAAGAAAGTAATTGTTTACCTATGTTCTAATACCATGGTTTCACGCCCGTGCTTGTAAGAAAGATAAGAATCGGTTATAAAAAGAGACAGAAGCTAGCAAATGGATATTTTACCTACATTCTAATCCCAAAAGATAAAATTGCAATGGCCTTCATATCAATGTATGATTAAACAAATTTAAGACATATTAAATTTGACAATACTAAAAAATGGTATAAATACTGTTTGAAATGCTATAGGAAAATCCCATAAACTACAAAAAATAATGATTAAAATAATGAAGATATATTGACAGAGAAAAAATGTGTGATTGATATGAAAGAGAAGGAAGAGATGGTGAAGATGCTTGGAGGTAAACTAAGAGAACAAAAGAGAGGATGCAAAATTGAAAGTGACAAGACTAAATCTATCTATTGTTGAAATTATATTCCGTGAAGGAGTAAGATGAAAAGCATCTCAGCAAAAGAGAGAGAGAAAGAAAGAAGTGATATATTCATATCTTTACATGTTTAGGATGCATTTTTGGTCCAAGAATAGAGTGCATGCCTTTTAGATAAACGTTTCATGTTTTGTCTTTGTTTTGGATTTTTAGGAATCTGCATTAGGTCCTAGAGTGCCTTGCATTTTTGGAGTGTCCTCAGGTGATTTGGATTCATTTGGGAGTGGAAAAGATGGAATCACGTGAAGGAATGGTGAAAGAAGGTGAAAAATGGTGAAATTCGCATTTTGGAGTCCATCCGCAAAACAAATGTATTGCAGCTATTTTTCTCGGCTAAAAACCGTACTGCAGGAAGCTTCTCTCGGCAAAAAAACACGTACCGCGGTACGCTCGGCTAAAAATCTTATGTGTCGATACGCCTCAAAGATTGGGTTACTGGGAGGTCTTTCCGTCCAATTCAGCTTCCGGGGTCTTCATAGAAAATCGAGTCATGGTCCCAGAACAGTTAGAATCAATGGATTTGGAGCAGTGAGATGAAAGAAATGGCCAACAGAAGAGGAACCTGTCTCGCATCCATTCTGGACCAATCCGATATGGTTCCAAGATTACCAAGGATGAAGCCCTTCCCTTCTGATCCAGTTTATGGGGCCTTTATCACGATTTGTGAGCCTGGAGTCTAGTTTCCAGAACACTTGATATCAATCGATTTGGAGTTATGAACCGCGAGAACTTTCAGACGGAAGGAGCACATGTCTCAAAGCCAATCAAGACCTATACGATGCACCTCAAGTAACCGGTGAGACGGAAGCCATGCTCTCCTAGAATGCAGATGGACTCCTCACTAAAGTTGGAGCTTATTGAGCTGCCTTTCTTTGAAAGCTGGAAAACTGGGCTTCAGATCATTGAGTTAAAAGTTATGGGGGTTTAAGTGCGAAGAGGTCCTTATCTACACCGAGATGAACACCGGGAAGATTGTGGTCGGAGTAAGCTACATTATGAGAATTGTCTTCTTTGAACTTGACACTGAAGTCTACACCAATGTGTTTTTGCCCGGTGTTGGCCGAACCTTACCCCAATCTGCTTCAGATCTTCACCGACCAAGTTGTCTCGATGCTATGCCTGGTGTAACTTTCAACGTTTTTTACACCGGGATGAACATCGCCCAAAAGCACTCTGGTGCAACATCCCTCGGTTCAAGACTCTTCTCCACACCGAGCAGCCACATGGAGATGTGCTCTCCGGTGCAATCTTCAACCATTTTTACACCGGTCACAACATCGGCCAAACCTTGCCCAGTGTATTCTCCATCGCTGAAACATGTTATTTCACACCGGCTTGGACATCGGCCAAATGAACCCCGAGTCAGCTCACACGCCCAAGACAACTTCAGGACACATCTACACTGGCCCCAACATCGGCCAAATGATGCCCGGTGTAAATGTGTTAGTGTTTTTTAAGTGTTTTTTTTTCTGGGTCAACACCCGGTTTGTCCCGGGTTGACCCGGAATTTAGGGAAACTTAGGCAAGAATCAAATGGATCAATTACACGATGAACAAAGAAATGGTAAGATAAATGAAACTAAGTGCAACGAGACTGAGGTGATATGATGAGTTTTTTTTTTTAATGATATGGATATGAATACTAAAACTAGATGCAACAAAATGATAGGATGCTTTTTTTTTAATATATAAATGATTAATGAACAGAATGATCAAATATATGATTTTTTTTTTGACAAAATGAATATAACAAGTGAAACTAGATGCAATGATATTAAAGGAAATTTTTTTTTTTTAATATGGTGTAAGGAAGCAAATGATTAAACAGAAATGAAAAGATGTAAATAGATAGATAAAACCTGAGCGATACCAAAAATTATACAAGCACCAAGCTGTCAAGGACTTGTATAGAATTGGAAGAAAAGCTTTAGGTCGATGGCCAAGGGTTGATTCAAATGAATGAGAAACTCTAGACAAGTGAATCGATGTGGAGGCTAAGTGACAAGGTGGATCGAAGTGTACAACACAAGTTGTGTAAGACTTGTGATAAAACACGAGAACTTGATCTAGGAGGTACTGGTCTCAACTAGAGGAAAGGGTTAAACAAGTTTATTTCAAAGAAAACTGGTTTGAAGAAAATTTGATTTTTTATTGATATCAAAGGTAAAAAATTACAAGGCTGTAATGGGACATTCTATAATGGTCCTAGCAGCTTAGACTTAAAGAAATAAAAGACTCAAAACAACAGGATTTTGAAAAGTAAAGTCTCAAAACAACAAGACTTGTAAATTAAAAATGCTAAATTAAAGGACTCAAAAAAAGGAAATAAAAGACTAACTAAATTGTCTCTGCATAAGACCAAAGAAAAGAGAAACTCATTAGTCAAAGAATTGAAATTTGATTGAACACTTACCTTATTTGGTGGCTGAGACATGTGTGGCTTTGACCGAGTTTGAATCTTCCCTCCTAAGTGTCTTGGTGCATTGGCGAGATGGTCAGCATGAAGACTTGGGCTTGAATTAGCAAAAGGGGCCAGACATCTTTGAAGCTGGGCCGTTTGCTAGCTCTTGGCATTCTTCAAGTAGTCCAGTCTAAGCTTGTTGTTGATGGGCTTCATTATACGGCTCATTTTCTTGGTCTTCTTGTGGCCTTGTTTGATCCACTTGAGATATGGCTTGTAACATTCTTTGGTTGTACTTGTGTTGAAGGACTTTTGCTCTTTGTCTTGTTATTGGCCCTTGATGAATGATTGGTACTTCCACATCTTGTAGTTGCGGCTCGGTTAAGTCTGGTTCAGTTTGAATGGCCTTATCATTCCCTCCTTCTTCAAGAGGTTTTGACCTCAAAACTGGATCATCTGCAAGATATGGAGCAAGATCAGTTACATTGAAAGTTGAGGACACGTTAAACTCACCTGGCAATTCAAGTCTGTATGTGTTGTTGTTGATCTTCTCTAGTATCTTGAAAGGTCCATCTCCTCTTGGTGATAGCTTTGAACTCCTTTGGTTTGGGAATCTTTCATGCCTCATGTGTAGCCATACCCAATCTCCTGGTTCGAACACCACTTCTTTGTGTCCTTTGTTGGCATGCTTCACATATTGTTCAGTTCTCTTCTCCAAGTTCTCCTTTGCCTTTTGATTTAGTTTCTTTATGAAATCAGCTCTTCTTTCTCCATCTAAGCTCAAGGCTTCAGCTGGTGGTAATGGTGTGAATTCCATTAGGGTTTTGGGGTTGAATCCGTAGACTATTTCAAATGGAGACATCTTTGTAGCTGAATGCTGAGCTCTGTTGTAGGCGAATTCGATGAAGGGTATGCACTTCAACCAGTTCTTCATGTTTCTTCCAAGAGTGGTCCTTAACAATGTAGATAAGGTTCTGTTCACCACTTCAGTTTGGCCATCTGTTTGGAGATGACAAGTAGTAGAGAACAAAAGCTTAGTGCCAAGCTTCTTCCACAAGGTTCTCCAGAAGTGGCTCAAGAACTTGCTATCTCGGTCAGATACAATGGTTCTTGGCACTCCATGTAAGCGCACTACCTCCTTGAAGAATAGATCCGCCGTTTAAGATGCATCATTAACCTTTGCACAAGGTATAAAATGTGCCATCTTGGAGAATCTGTCCACCACCACAAATATGGAAACTTTGTGCTTGATCTTTGACAGCCCCAGCACAAAATCCATCAAAATATCAACCCATGGTGTTGTAGGGATCGGTAATGGTAAGTACAAACCGTGAGGGTGCACTCTAGACTTAGATTTCTTGCAGATCACACATCTTGCACAATGAGCTTCTACAGCTTTTTTGAGGTGAGGCCAATAGAAGTGCTCTTTTACCACTACAAGTGTCTTGTCTACTCCAAAGTGACCCATCAATTCTCCTCCATGAGCTTCTCTGACAATGAGATCTCTAAGAGAACATTGCGGAATACAAAGTATCTTATCTCGGAACATAAAGCCTTCATAGATGTAGAACTTTCCATGAACTCCTTTGCTACACTCCTCAAAGCTCTCTCCTAGCTCTGGATCCTCTTTGTAAAGGTCTTTGATGAACTCAAAATCCATAACTTTGGCCTCCATAGTTGTGATGAGTGCATGTCTTCGAGATAAAGCATTCGCCACTATGTTGTCTTTGCCCTTCTTGTACTTGATAATGTAGGGAAAAGTCTCAATAAACTCCATCCATCTGGCATGTCTCCTCTTGAGATGGGTTTGTCCACGAAGGTGCTTAAGTGTTTCATGGTCAGTGTGGACCACAAACTCTCTTGACATCAGATAATGCTGCCAAGTCTCCAAAGCTCTAACTAGAGCATATAACTCTTTGTCATACGTCGGATAGTTAACCATAGCTCCTCCTAGCTTCTCACTGAAAAACGCTACTGGTTTCCCTCCTTGTGTCAGTACAGCTCCTATGCCAATGCCTGATGCATCGCACTCCACTTCAAACGTTTTGTTGAAGTCTGGTAACACTAGAACCGGTGCATTGGTAAGCTTCTCCTTGAGAGTATCAAACGCCTTTTGTTGAGCTTCTCCCCAGGTAAAACCAACACTTTTCTTCACCACAGCAGTGAGAGGTGCGGCTATACTACTGAAAAACTTGACAAAATGCCGATAGAAGCTTGCTAATCAATGAAAGCTCCTCACTTGACTGATGTTTGTTGGGGCCGGCCAGTCTTTGATGGCTTTAATCTTCTACTCATCAACCTGTAATCCCTGCGAGCTCACAAGAAAACCTAGGAAAACCAACTTATCAGTGCAGAATGCGCACTTCTTTAAGTTTGCATAAAGGCCTTCTTGTCGAAGAGTCTTTAAAACAAGCTCAAGATGTGACACATAATCAGATAAACATTTGCTGTAAACTAAAATATCATCAAAATAAACTACAATAAACTTACTGATGTATGCTCTAAGAACTTGGTTCATTAGACGCATAAAAGTGCTTGGTGCATTGGTGAGGCCGAAGGGCATCACCATCCATTCATACAGACCTTGCTTGGTCTTGAAGGCAGTCTTCCATTCATCACCTTCTTTCATCCTCACATGATGGTATCCACTCTTGAGATCGATCTTGGAGAAAAAGGTGGCTCCACTAAGCTCATCAAGCATATCATCGAGTCTTGGAATTGGGTGTCTATACTTGATGGTGATGTTGTTGATAGCTCGGCAATCTACACACATGCGCCAGGAGCCATCTTTCTTTGGCACCAACAGGACAGGCACGGCACAAGGGCTGAGGCTCTCCCTCACATATCCTTTGTCTAACAGCTCTTTAACTTGTCTTTCCAACTCCTTGGAGTCCTCAGGGTTCATTCGGTAAGCCGGTTTGTTTGGTAAAGCTGCTTCCGGTATGAAGTCTATTTGGTGCTCTATGCCTCGAATTGGTGGCAATCCTTCAGGCATTTCTTCAGGGAAAACATCTTTAAACCTGTCAAGTAAATCAGTGATCTCCGGTGGTAGTTCAAGTTCACCTAAACCTGCGCTCAAAATCTCCTTAAAGATCATTAGTAGCATTGTGTGTTTAGCAGCAAAAACGTTTCTTACATGACTAGGCTGAACAAGAAAATTTGATTTAGAAACACTTTCTTTTTCTTTTAGCATTTGCATTTGAAGATCATGCACTTGAGATGGTGTAAGAGGTGCTAGACTAACTTTTCTTTTATTATGCATAAGAGTGTATATATTGGTCCTACCATCATGCTTAGTTTCTCTATCAAATTGCCATGGCCTACCTAACAATAAATGACCAGCTTGCATAGGAACTACATCGCATAAAACTTGGTCTTGATATTTCCCTATGCTAAATGGAATGGTTACTTGATCAGTAATCTTAAGCTCTACCTTGTCATCGAGCCATCTCAGCCTATAGGGCCGTGGATGCTTAGTTCTCTCAAGGCTTAGCTTGTCAACCATGTGAGCACTTGCAATATTAGTACAAGACCCACCATCAATAATTAGGTTACATACCTTCCCTTTTATAGTGCAACGGCTGTGAAAGATGTTCTCTCTTTGTATGGTCTCGGCTGGCTCTACCATTACACTTAGTACACGTCTAGTGACAAGGAATTCTCCTGTATCCGGATAAGCTATGTATCCATACTCATCATCTTGATCTTCTTGAACATCAGCTTCATTGTGTGACTCATACTCTCCAGCCTCAGTCATGAGCATCACTCGATTGTTTGGGCACTCGCAAGACATATGACATCTTCCCCTGCATTTGAAACAAGTAATATCTCTTTCACGCTGAGGGTTATTAGTCTTACCTGCCTCTGGCCTGGTGTCTTTGCTTGTTTCAATCGCCTTGCCTTTGAAGCGTGAATCAATCAACACACTCTTGCCTTTGTCGAGTGGTTTTTTGAAGTTGGTATTCCAAGTGGTTTGCGGCTTGCTTCTGGTGTTGGTGATCTTCTTCTTAATGTGTTGTTCTGCCTGTATAGACAAATGGAAAAGATCTTTGAAGTCTTGATATACCTGCCTCTCCACTTTGCGGCTGATCCTCTTTTAAGAAACTGCGCCATTAGAGCTTCTTCGTCATCATGAAGCTCCAAACGATTCCTCAAGCGCTCAAACTCTTCATAGTATTCTTCTATGGTCCTGGTTCCCTGCTTAAGAGTTTGAAAACGACGCTGTAAGTCTCTATAAAATGTGGAGGAACATACCTTTGCCTCATCAGGTCTTTCATATCGACCCATGTATGAATAGCTCTCAAGCGGCTTCTCTTTCGATCTGATACTTCTCTGTCCCACCATGTAAGTGCTCCATCGGTGAGTTGAGCCACCGCTAGTGCTACTCTCTTGGGGCCAGGGTGATTGTAGTAATCGAAGATGTGATTCATCCTCTTCTCCCAATCTAGATAAGCCTCCGGATCAACTTTTCCAGCAAAGTTTGGTGCGGTCAGCTTGATGTGGTTCTGGTTCTGTCTAGAGTAAGGTGTATACTCTTCATCATCGGCATCTCCATAGTCATCTTGTGGCACACGCCTTCTTTGACCTCGGTTTCGCCTATTGCGAGGGTTTGGTTCATCATCTTGAGATGAATCTTCTTCTTCTCCTAAGTTTGTGGCATCTGGCTCATTGATGTGAATGCCATTGCGTCTGGTATTGGCTCCAGCATTATGTGCTCCGGTGTTGTTGGTTCCAAGGCTGCCAACATTACGAATTGGTGCTCTCAGAATTTCCTCGACCCGAGTGATCCGATCACCAAGTTCTTGCCTCAGAGATTTTATCTCATCTTTCGTACTAACCACCAACTGGTACAAGGCGTCTTGATTGCTGCTGGTATTTTCTCCCATGGTTTATTGCTCTCGCAAAAGAAACAAAGAGGAAATGATTAAGCTCATTCAAGAAATAAGAGAATAAATATGGCAAATCTGAATTATTAAAAAAATGTACTTTCTCTCTTATTTTTTATTTTATTTTATATGACAGACTCTAATTGAATTAATTAAGGAAAAGAAATGCCATTTAAATAAATTAGAACTTAAACGACTTTGTGAGTCAAAGAGTGATTGAAACAGATATGGAAAGATTGACTAATGCACTCAAGTTTGGAAAATCAACACAACATTCAGGGCTAATTTTTTTTTTTTTTTTTTTTCTTTTATGCAGAAACTTAGGCAAGAATCAAATGGATCAATTACACGATGAACAAAGAAATGGTAAGATAAATGAAACTAAGTGCAACGAGACTGAGGTGGTATGATGAGTTTTCTTTTTTTCTTTTTTTTTTAAATGATATGGATATGAATACTAAAACTAGATGCAACAAAATGATAGGATGCTTTTTTAAAAAATATATGAATGAGCAATGAACAGAATGATCAAATATATGATTTTTTTTTTTTTGACAAAATGTATATAAAAAGTGAAACTAGATGCAATGATAAAGGAATTTTTTTTTTAATATGGTATAAGGAAGCAAATGATTAAACAGAAATGAAAAGATGTAAATAGATAGATAAAACCTGGGCTTAAGGAACTTCAGCTCTGATACCAAAAATGATACAAGCACCAAGCTGTCAAGGACTTATATAGAATTGGAAGCAAAGCTTTAGGTCGATGGCCAAGGGTTGATTCAAATGAATGAGAAACTCTAGACAAGTGAATCAATGTGGAGGCTAAGTGACAAGGTGGATCGAAGTGTACCACACAAGTTGTGTAAGACTTATGATAAAACACGAGAACTTTGATCTAGGAGGTACTGGTCTCAACTAGAGCAAAGGGTTAAACAAGTTTCTTTCAATCAAAGGTAAAAAATTACAAGGCTGTAATGGGACCTTATATAATGGTCCTAGCAGCTTAGACTTAAAGAAATAAAAGACTCAAAACAACAGGACTTTTAAAAGTAAAGACTCAAAACAACAGGACTTGTAAATTAAAAATGCTAAATTAAAGGACTCAAAAAAAGGAAATAGAAGACTAACTAAATTGTCTCTGCATAAGACCAAAGAAAGGAGAAACTCATTAGTCAAAGAATTGAAATTTGATTGAACACTTACCTTATTTGGTGGCTGAGACATGTGTGGCTTTGACCGAGTTTGAATCTTCCCTCCTAAGTGTCTTGGTGCATTGGCGAGATGGTCAGCATGAAGACTTGGACTTGAATCGGCAAAAGGGGCCAGACATCTTGATTCTTTGAAGCTGGGCCGTTTGCTAGCTCTTGGCATTCTTCAAGTAGTCCAGTCCAAGCTTGTTGTTGATGGGCTTCATTATGCGGCTCATTTTCTTGGTCTTCTTGCGGCCTTATTTGATCCACTTGAGATATGGCTTGTAACATGCTTTGGTTGTACTTGTTTTGAAGGACCTTTGTTCTTTGTCTTGTTATTGGCCCTTGATGAATGATTGGTACTTCCACATCTTTTAGTTGCGGCTCGGTTAAGTCTGGTTCAGCTTGAATGGCCTCATCAGATGGAGATGGAGCCAACTTAGTTTCCTGATTGTGTGCTCGTTGAGAAGCTTGGGATTTTGCAAGATGTGAAGACCATTCTCCAAGTAGCTGGTCTTGGAAATCTGGTGGACATGCGTCATCCTGCTTACATTGACTCCACTGCCCAATTCCTTGCTTCACTGCTTGTCACTTGCCATAAAGATGAAGGGTATTGTTCCGTAGACTTCAAGATTGGGATGGAAAGATATGAGATGACTTTTGCTGAGATAAGTGAAGTCTTTGGTTTTTCCATTGAAAGTAGGTCTGATACTGGTGAAGCTTCTGTCACTAAGGAAGAAGTCGAAGAACTTTGGAAACTCTCAGCTAATGGGGGTTATCTGATGTTGTGCTCTTGTGAGAGTGTCAAGTTTTACCGTAAATGAAATCAATAGCCGCAAATGCACAACTGAATCGATTGTAGTACTTAGGGATCGAATCCATGATGGACTTGTGGGCCTAGGGTTGTTTTTTTAACAAGCCTGTTGGTCCTCCTTAAGTTTTAAATTTATAAAACTCTAGTGTCTGCAAGTGCACAGATGTACGTTGTAGGACTTAGGGTGTCGATCCACAGGGAGGATGTCTAATCTGCAAGAAACAACAAACTCGGAAGTAAGCAAACTCATAAACCAATAAAAGTTTTGGGGTTTTTGGTTAAGATCCTAAACTAATCCTAATCTAGTATCCACAAGAAATGCAATGGAGGATGAATTGTAAAAAGAATTCCTAAAGCATATCGACTCAAACTAAAGACTCTTAAACTCATAGGTGGCAATTTAGACTTCTCCGGGTTACTCTAATCAATGTATGGTGGTATTTCCAATTAGCTTCCGGGCGATTTATCTTCATCTGTTTCTGGGAATCTGCATTGAACTAGAATAGACACATGTATGATTAACCAACTGTCGTCACCTTAATCAATTAATCTCTTAGATCTAGCAATTAACTCTCGCTCTCATGCTAAACTTAAGATCATAAATTGTACATTGAATTCGTCTGCTCACATCTTCTCTATAGGTAGCTTTCAACTCATATAGCGACTATGTTCTTCTGAAGCTAGGTATGAATGATCTGATACAGCACTCTCGTGGCTCTGATCGATCCTAGGCTCAGAGAATAGGTCAAGAATCTACTCTCATGTTTTACGAATAACTTAGAAGAGATGAGATCCAGAATATGGCTAAGAACAATAGAAATCCTAATTGATATATATTTTTGTCGATATCTTCAAACAACTTGACTCTCAAAGATTTATCTACATGATTCAATGAATGACAAAAGACATAGAAGAATGCAAAAGAATGAAACAGAAAAGTTAATAAGATAAAAAGGAGGAAGAACAATGGATCTGGGGAAGAATCCCCATCTCCATCGCCTAACCATAGAAAAACAGAGTTTGGTGGCTCAAAATCTCATTACAGGAGCACACACCCGTTTAGGGCTGCTAAACAATGTATTTATAGGTCATAAGGTCTTCCAGGTCTCATTTAGGGCTTATCTAAAGAGAAATTGTGAAGTGGGCTTTGATGTTGGGCCTTATGGCTCGTCCTACGGTCCACCGGGGGTGAGAATCTTCCAAGGCAGGTAAAACATGTGTTTCACGCGGGTGAGAGTCTTCTGGGACTGGTGAACTGGGTCAACTTGTTCTCCATGTATCTTTTGATTGCACCGTTGGATCTTTGTGATGTAAAATGATATGGAAAGATGGTTGTCTCCTCTTGATTGTCTCTAAATTTGAGCTGAATCGGACGGTGAGAACGTCTTCATTTGAGGCTGAACTTCTGACGGTCTGACTCTGAGCTAAAAATGTGGATTTCTTCCATTTTGCCATCATATTCCCTAAGTTTCCTGAAAAGAGCCTTGAAACTACAAATACATGGAAAGCATAACAAAAGTTCCTAAAACAAAGTAAAACCTTTGAGAAAGCATTTGAAATCAATGGTGAAAAGTGGTCAAAATCAAGTGTTATCAATCCACAGGGAAGGAGGATCTTTCCTGCAATAACCTTTGAAAGAAATTTGAAATAAGGAAGTCTAGAACCAGGTAATTTTTGTAGGGGTTATGGTGGCGTCTTTAAAACCTAAAAACTAATCTTAACGAGAAAATACGAGAATTAAAATGTCCTAATAACTAAACCTAAATAAATCCACTAAAACCGAGAAAACGGCTAGACCTAATTGCTTGTATGAAAATCGGCTGAAAGAGTAAGAATACTAGACTAAAACTTGAATGAAAATCGATGTAAATCTATAGAAAAGAGGCGCTGGGTTTTAATAAGATGCTAGCTAAAACTTTTAGAACCCGAATCACGAACGTATGAATATGCCACTGTCGTGATCATAACCAACTATCTCCCTCAACCCTGACCAGTGGGTTTCCATTCTTGCCCTGGAAAATAAAAGACATAGTAAGCGTCAGACTCATCAATATTCACAGCTCTCCCATAGGTAGGTTTCCACTCCTATGGTCGATCTGCTTTTCTCGAACTAGATCTGGCGTCGAATGAAATCTTTCGCAACACCTAAAACCGGGATCAGATTGTAGTTCATGACGTTACTCCCATGCATTATAAATAAGTTTAGAAGATAAGGTTCTAGGATTCAGATTCAATAGCTAATGGAATCCTTATCGAACATATATAACCCTATCAAAAATCCCTTAAACCCAACAATAAAACTACTCAGACATGATGAACAAAACCAAAAACATAGTATTAAAAAGTAGAGTAGAAATCGAAATTAACAAAGAAACAAAAAGGGTTCAAGAGATAGATCTCTTTCCCTAAACCTAAAACAAAAGCTTAAATTTGCATCTTTTCTAAAGTATTTAGTCTCTCTCTAAAAACGACCTAAATGATAAGTATTTAAAGTTTCCAATGCTCCATGGTCTCTAGGGTTCCGGAATTAAGGCTGAGAAAATGACTTGGGCTTCAGAAATGGGCCTTCTAAATCGGAGATGGCTGGTCGCGGTTGTACAGGACGTGGCCACAGTGAATGGATGCTTGGCTGCGGTCGTATAGCCTCTGACCGTGGTGAAAAGGCTGTTGGCCGCGGGTGGAATGCTTGCCGGCTGGTTTATGGGACATCTTGCTCTTCGCGTAACTTTTGATTGAACCGTTGGATTGCGAATCTGTAAAGTGTGCTGGAAAGCTGATAGTTCCATCTTTGAGGTCACCAAATTTGAGCTAGATCAGACGGTGATAAGGTCTTCATTTGAGGGTGAAATTATGACGGTTTGACTCTGAGCTGAAAATCTGGTCTTCTATCCATTTTATTAAGCTTTTCCCTAAGTTTCCTGAAAAAAGTCTTGGAACTACAAATACTAGAAAAAAATAATAAAAACACTTGAAAGCAATAAAAACATAGAAAAAAGTATTTCGAAATGATCCATAAAAGTGGTCAAAATACGGTGTTATCATTATCTTGCTGGAATAAGCAAATTAAAGCTTCAAACTTGAGGAATCCAGCGATAAGAATGGCTCACAAGATTGTAGCTCAGACATTCGTTGGGGAAAAAGATTTTGGTTCTGTTTCTAAAGAAAAGGTGAGAATTGTAACAATGGGGATGAAGGTTTTCTTGCCTTATTATCAGAGTGGTGCACCATTTATAGGGGATGAGGTGAAACCTTCTATGGCATCACTTCTAATGAAGCATCTTCTACACTTCAAGGACTGGGCTTACACCACAAAGATCCAGAAGTTACGCATGAGCTGTGGAGGTCTTATCACCCCTCTCCTGATTGCTAAAGGAGCACCTCTGCTTGGTGAGAAGAAGCACTTTCAGTTGATGGATGCAGCACATCTGATGAAGACAACTTTTATTGAGGGATCTGTGGAAGGAGGCTTGTTTTCTTATAATCTCACCTTCTATGAGAGAGATGTGAGGGTGCTGCTGCCTAATACCTCCATCACCTCACTCTCAGACCAGAGGAACATTGGCTTTCATATCACCAAGGACCTCCACTACAACCCAGCTATTCATCCTTCCATCATTAGCATCAAGAAGAAGGTGAGCAAGGAGAAGAGAGCATTAAGCGATGGTGAAGAGGCTCAAGAAGATGAGCCGGTTATCCCTGATCCAAAGTATGGTAGTGAGAGGTATTTCTCACTCCTTATAATGTAAGAATGCCTGAGTCCATTGCCCAAGCTCACTACCACACCAGCATGCTCCAAGGTTGGAACAAGTGGCAAGAAAAGACAATCAGGAAGCTGGTGAAATCTGTCAAGAGTTTGAGGAAGACTGTGAAGGGGATGAAGAGAAAAATCAAGGAGCTTAGCAGCAAGGGAGAGAAAGGAGAATGCTCACAACCCATCAATGTGGAGTCGCTCCAAACTAGAGAAGGTGTAGGAGAAAGTTCTCAGCAAGAGATAAAGAGAAGATTCCCCTAGAGATAAAATGAAAAGAAGTGAATGGGACCTGCTGTTCATTAAAGGCAAATGCCATTGGGAAAAGGTAGCTTAAGAAGAGAGACTTCATGGGTTTAGAGTAAGGAGTGAAAGCATTTTCTGGGTGTGGGTAGATGTAGTTCTATCTTTGTATGCATCCATTGCTTTTTACCCTTAGCCCTCTACTAAAGTCTACTATTTTTTTAGAGATCCCTTTGCATTGAGTAACTAGTGACTTATATTGAGATCATTTTAATCACAAAACCTAGTCCCAAGCCAAATGAATTCACATGATTTGCATGAGCGTGATCCACATGAAACTTTAATGAATGTCAAAGGGTTGGAGTTAGGAATTCTTGTGAAGGTTGACACTTGAGCTTGGTTCATTTGGTGATGAGTATGGCTAGTTTTTAGTGAGTATATACCTCATAAGGGTTCTAGATATGTAGGTTAGGATGCTTAGAGGTTTGATTAAGGCTGCTTAGGACTAGATTTATGCATTTCTGTCTTGTTTAGCTAATCTTAATGTTGGGTTTTAGATGATCTCTCTATCCCATATTTTAGGCATTTCATCCACCCAAAAGATGTTTGATGAAATGTCAGAACCAACTAAGTCAAGAGTCTATTGTTTGATTTACATGGGAATGTTGTTTTGAGCATAGATGGTATATTAGGATTGGTTTTTAATGCATTCTTTTCATTGTGTCTCTAATGATGATTAGGTATGAGTAATGTTTGGAATTGTGTTTTGATGCTTGAGAAAGATTGAAACTTGAAATTAATCCTAAGCTGCATTGATCATTAATAATCATTATCATTAGCTCTTTGATTAAACCCTGATGCACCCTAGCTAGTTATCATGTCTAGAACTCTATGTTTCATCATCTTACATTCATCATCATCATCTGTTTTGCTTGCTTTTGTTTGCCTTTAATCATTTAGTTAGTCTTATTTAGCCTTCATTTGTTACTTGTCACAACCAAATCACTTTGTTTGCTTGAATTAAGATACAAACCACATAGATTACTGAACTAAACCACATTGTTGAATTGACACTCTTTATGCTACAACAGGCAAGGGATTAAAACCCTAAGACCTTGTTTATCAAGAAGGAGAGAAAGAAAGAGAGAGAGAGAGATAGAGTTAAAATCTTTATGGAAATATACTGATCGATATTTTATCAATGTACGTTTGTCTCTTCCGTATTTGTAATTTTTGTATAATATGATTGGTAAAAAAGGATAAGACTTCAAATATATGTAAGTGTATTTTTTTATGTAATGGTGGTCTTTTTTTATATGTATGTTTTGATTTTTTTTTTTCTAATGTAAGATTCTTAATGAATCATAATTGGTAGACTTGCGTTTTAACACATCTTCAATCAATATATATTTTGTTTACTTGAGTTTGTAATAATGATTCTTAAATTTAAGTTTTTTTTTTTACTTTCTACAAAAACTTATTGTTATTATTTTTACCATTTTTTATTAATCGTATATCTTGTATTTTTGTTAATTTGTATTTACTTTATTATCGGTAATCAATTTAATGATTTAATATAATTATTTGATAAAACATTTTCGCTGACGTAAATCACGGGCTAAACATGGAGTTCCATGCAAATCTCAAACAAACTAATAATGTAATAATAATACAATGAAACTTTGGGTATATTTTAAGTAATTTCCTTCTTTTTTTTTATCTAAGCCGTTTAATTGATCTGTTTTATCTACTCTTGATACTAACTAAAAATTTTGCATAACCATTTGTTTGCTGTCATATCATTTTCGCAATTTCAACATGCTTTTTTTTCTCTCTCTCTTTCTCTTTTTTAAGAAAAGTCAAAAGGAGCTAAATAAAGCGACACGCCAATAAAAAGGCGAATATATTTGACATTCTATTCGTCGACCCAAAAAAAAAGTATTTAGTATTCGTGAGAGTAGAAAAGTAAATCGATGTTGACAAAAGAAAAAGAAAAAAAATGTGTTAAGAATAAACAAATAAGATGTAAAAAAAAAAAAAGAATAAACAAATAAGTAAATTTCTCGACAGATAGACGTGAAAAGGGGCCGAGTAGCAAGAGAGAATGCATTTGACGCGTTTCTGGATAAAATCGGAGCTAGAAATCGTAAGAGTTTCGTTTACACCCTTTCAAATCTTTTTTTTATCGGATTTCGAAAAATGTGGTTAGATCTGCACATCCTTGTCCGAAATTTCGATCTTTTAGGTCGATGTTGTTTGCGCCACTCAGTTTCTTTTCTTTTAATTAGGTTTGGCTGTTTCCGTTTCTCTAAAGATTGTTCATATTGTTTTGATTCTGATAAATTTCAATAGCTTGGTTGGTCATTCCTTGTTTTTGTCTTTTTGTTTTGTTTTGAACCTTACCTTGTTTCTGTCTTAAATGCAACACTTATTTGGTTTCGCCTAATTTTAATCTTCTAAAGAGAATCTAGCATTCAAAGAGCCTAGATTATATGTTTTTTCGATATCTATGTTACATTATAGTATCTAACTGATTTTGAAGATTATATATCTAGGTAGCTCTTTTGGTTGGTCCTTTGGGCATTGTGTATGGTTTTGTTATTTTAAGGCTGAGCATTGGTATATATATACAATTTCCTGTTAAGGATCAGATTTGATATTTGTCAATAGCAATGTATCATGATAGTTTCTAATTGATCTTTGAATATTCAGGGAGCTTTCTTTGTTGATTTGAGACAAAATCCTTTTCTGATGATAAGGCTGACCATTTATGTGTTATAGTGGTAATGGGGAGAGAACCTGTGGACAAACACATGGATAATAAGCCAAACAGTTTAACAACAAGCTCAACGGGATCTTCGGATAATAATAAAGTCCAAGGTCAAACAACTATCGAGGCTGCGGAGGTGAAGGAATGCACCAAGCAGAACTTGGTTGCCAATGATGCTCATCAGAGGCAACAAGTTCTTCACACAAATGTCGAAGGGATTAATGATTCGCCTGGATTCCATAAATCTTCTGACAATAAGAAGAAACTAAACGCATCATCGCTTAAAACTCGTGGTAGTGCGAACTACACTGTTCCAAAGCCATTCTCTCTGTCAGCTGAAAAGCCTGCTTCCTCAAACTCCGGAAGAGCAAGAGCTGATAATACTTCATCAGTAAATGCTATTAGCCACAACTCTTCTTCGGGATCAAGAGGTTCACAGGTAAACAAGAGTGCGGTGTTGAATATCTCGTTATTTCTTGCATTGTTAAAGCGTTCGAGTAATGAATCTTATTATTCTGATGACTGAGATGGTAGGCAGCAGGCTTCTTGTTTACTTTGCATGTGTTTCTCTTCGCTACTTGTAATTAAACCTTAACACAATGTTTTTTATCCTTATAGGATTTTCAGGTTATTGTAAACTGAGACTTTGAATTGTTTTTTCCTCTGTTCTTTGTTTTCAGCCAAATTCCCCTCTACCAGCTAGAAAGACAATAGATCACAAGAAGCACCATGATGAAGACGATAATTTTTCCGTTGCTTCCTCGTATCCTTTATGTGAAGTTAAACGGAAAAAATAAAACATTTTTTTTTAACATCTATTCACTACAAGATTTTGATCCTTAGCCATTTTTAGATCAGCTACATCAGTAAGAACTACTAAACCCAAAATAACGATTGGAGTTGCTCCAACATTTAGGAGCACATCACGGTTGGAGAGACGGAAAGAGGTATTTTTTGCATAACAATAATAAACGTTTAAAGGAAGCATGGTAATGCTGTGTTTCTCTCCTTAGAGATGTGGTACATGCTGTTCCTTTTGCGCGTTTCCATCACTCTGCTAATTTTCCATATTCGGGTTTCAGTTTTACCAGAAATTAGAGGAGAAACAGAAAGCTCTTGAGGAAGAGAAAAGAGAAAACGAGAAAAGGCTCAAGGTAAAAGTTTTGTGCTCATGCATACACGTCCATCAGTCGTCAGTATATGATGTTGGAATTTTGCTTTATAAAGTTTCCGTGTGCACTATCATAACTGAAAAAGGTCGGCTTTTGCATTAGAAATAGCATGGTGGAGAAAACATGTGTTGCACGATTCTTGAAACAATAATATTAGATGTTAGATTCAATATAATGTTTCATCTTCCATTCTTGTGCGTTCTCAAAACAAAGAAAATGTATCCTACTTAGGAAGAGCAAGAAGTAGTTACTAAGCAACTGCGGAAGAACATGGCTTACAAAGCTAATCCGGTACCAAATTTCTACTACGAGGCTCCTCCACCGAAACTTCCATTGAAAAAGGTTAGGAACAAAACTGAACTTTCTTCACCTTCTTATTTTTACTTCACTATGATTCATTTTATTGCTTGTCCAAGTCTGACAAAATGTTGAATCCCATGATGAGATCCAGCATTTAGATTCCTTTGCTTGTGATTGCGTGAGATGTTCTTATCCTCACCAATGGCTTATCCTACTCTACGGCCACATTGGCTTTTCGTTTGATTTTGGCAGTGTATCACTATTATATTCATGAATAAACTTAATGCTTGGTAACAACAGTTAACATAAATTCAGATGTTATAGTTTGGTTAAATTAGTATACAGAAGCAGTGATTCTTGGCCATCCTCTCCATCTTTAGATTAATTAGATTGTTCTAAAACCGGCAAACTCCTTGAGAAGTTATTCTTTGCTGATACATGGATATTATGAACAGAGCTTTTAACATTATATGGTTGTTTGATCACAGTTTCCCCTGACTCGGCCCAAGTCACCAAACCTTAACCGCAGAAAAAGCTGCAGCGACACAGTTAATTCATCAAATCAGGAGGTGAAGGGGAAGCATTGTGTTCGGCATCGCCACAGCGTAGACGGTTGCAAGGAAGATTCCAAAACGAACAATAGCCCGAGGACTCCAAATATGAGAAAGTCCACAAAGGAAACACCAAAGTCTGAAGAACTGCATGGAATGAACAAGAGTGGCCGTGATGGTGAGAGAAGTAAGAGTGGCATTGATGTTGTGGAGTGAAGAAACGTGACGCGCGTAGTTATAGTTTCGTTTTAACTAACTTGGCGAATGAGAAAAGAAGGAGAAGGGTGAGAAGTAAGTGTAAGGAGAAGAACAGGTTTTAGAGTGAAAGAACAATCAAGTTTCGAATTCTTTTGTTTTTTACTTAATATCTGCAGATCGATGTTCAAAATTTGATAGCTAAATCAGCTGCTCACTGTCGTTTTGATCTTTTCTTATCTATTGGACAATGATGTGAAATGTATATTAAGTTGTTGTATCGATCTCATCATATATATCATCATATATATTATAAGCGAAGTAAAAATTTCGTTTAAAGCTCTCTAATTTAATCTTAGGGTGGCTAATTACCTTTTACCCCTCCTTAAATTAGTTTAAATTAATTTTTCTAAAATTTATATTAAAAAAACGAAAATAATGGTTTAAATTAAGTTAACAAACCATTATCATACCGTATATTTAAAAAAAAAACCAAAATCAATAGTTTAGGGTTTAAAAAATAACTTTTATAAAAATATATATTGAAAAACGAAAATAATGGTTTAAATTAAGTTAACAAACCATTATCATACCGTATATTTAAAAAAACAAAAACAATGGTTTAGAGTTTAAAAAACAAATACCTTTCCCTCAAAGAGACTGCAGAGTAAAGTATTTGTGATTCTTCCGAATACCAAACTTCCCTGAAGGGCAACAACGATTGTATTTGGATTTCATCTGATATTTTAAACAAAGTCATACAAGTGTTGCAAGTTGCAGCAGAAGTAATTAATTTTCAGACAAACTTTCTTTCGATGCCAAGATTCAGTTTTTTTTTTTTAAAAAAAAACTTGTTTTGGACCAGTTTAACTGCCGAGAAAACTGTGAAAGGAGAAAAAAAAAAGTGATTTGGGATTTCTTTAAAAAAAAATTCAAATAGAGAAGTTAACAAAATTGGTTGAACAAAAAGAAAACTTTCAACTGCTCAACATTCAAATTAAGAGAATATTTTTTTTCCCACTTGGTGGGCGTCTTTTGACAAACAAGAGAGAGCGAGAGTGATATATTAAATCGTGTGTCTTATCTATTTATGACCGACAAAACCATTAATTTTCATGGAGTATTTTCAACTGGAAAAATGCAAAGAAAAAGTGAGAGACACTAGAGATGGAGAGAGATAGATGGTCGAAAAATAAGTAAAAGTGGAAGTTTTATAGCCACAAAGTCGTGGCCTTAAGCTCCACGGGAGGGAAGAAGAATGAAGAACACAGAGGTAATCGGTGAATCTTTTCTCTGACCAATTACACAGAGGTGATCAGTGTATCATACCAATGAGACTTGGTTCGCAAGGCAAATGAAAATAGCCAAAGCTTCCACTTTCCTTCCTGGTTGCTAGAGATTTTTGTAGCCGATATTATAACAATGTGCAACGATTAAAAGCACATGTCCAGTTCTAATTCTTTGGCTAATCTATTATATGATCGATATATTGTATAAGTCTTCTATAAAAAGTTTTTTAGTTTGCATGATGATATATCTAACGGAAGGAAGAAGAGTGTTGTACTGCACTTTTTCTATTAATATATAGGTTCTTTTCTATTAAAATACCTAAATTAAAATGAAATCCAAGCTAAACTATAGGGAATGTTCATTTTTCTATTAATATGTTTTGAATTACAAAAAATATCTCCAAAACATTAAAAAGAAAATAAAGTATAAGAAACCGAAGAAGAAAGAAAACCTAGCAAATTTTGTCACAAATCATCAGCTACAAATAGCAACCTTAGACGTTGGCAGCCTGATTGGATTCGGTTGCGACATATTACTTTGGTCGAGTGAATTTCATGGACAACAGAGATGGTTTGGATGTGGTAACATGAATCTGTTTTTGGTATTTTAGGTTACGTTTAGTAGAATTACATGTACACGTGATAGGAAAGGTTACCTAGCTTCACAGTGGGTCTTGTGTTAACTACATAACTTTTGAGGAAATTGTTTTAAAAGTTTGTGTGAGAGGGAGGAAGAGAGAGAGACGTAAAGAGAGAAGTAAAAGCCTTTAAAGACATATAAATTTGGATAGACAGAGTGAGTGATGGAGGGAATGAGTGAGAGAGAGAGGGATAGAGGGAATGAGTGAGAGAGAGAGAGATGGAGGGAATGAGTGATAGAGAGGGAAAGAGGGAGCAATGGAGAGAGGGAGAGAAAGAAAGGTGAAGCGCAAGAAGGAAAATGCATGAAAGACAATGAAAACAAAGTAGAAGAAGGTAAAATGAGGAGAGACACAAGAAAAAAAAAGACAAAGACGACAAAAAAGAAAAATTAAACGGTATAAAATGAGGAAAGAAAGAAAACGAAGAAGTCACATTTATCTTAATTTAGTTGGTTATAGGTTTCATACACTTATTAACTATTATTTTTTGGGTGTTTATTTTTAGATGGTGTTTACTTTTTGGGATTAGTTAGGTTTTTATCTTGGTATATCTTAAATGGGTTGTTCTAACTCTTTTGGGTTTACAACTTTTAAAATTTTTTTAATGTTTTTAAAACTTTTCGGCCCGCGCAAAAGCGGGCTAAAACACCTAGTATATTCTAAAACCAAAATAATTATTGTAAGTTTGGGTAAGATGTATCAGTTAAATAGTTAAATATTATAGAGTTTTTTTAAAATAGTATAAATGAAACACAAAAATAGATTCTCGTAAAAGATACTAAATGATGAGGTTTTGTGAACAAACATAGGCATCCCTCATAATTGTATAATAAAACAAAAAAAAAACTTGTAATTGTTATCTTGTTGATTTTTTTTTTTAACTTTTGCTTTTGCCACTCTTGGACTAAAATACCTTTTTAATATATCTAAAAAATAAAAATAAAAAATTTTAAAAAATCCAAAAATAAAATAAAATATATAATAAATTCATTTCAGGAATTTTTTTTTCTTTCTTAAACGTCTGATTGAATATATCAAACGATGAGAATAGAGTTTTCAAAACAACAATAAGGTAAAACCAGAAAAAGCAGAGTACAACATTAGCTGTGTGTCTACATCCTAAGAGAAGGACTTCTTAGACTCTCGTTGAAGACTCATGTTGTAGCTGATCATGCATCAATGACGGACGTCCTAGAGCAAGATAAGATTGGAATCTTCCATCTCTTGTTACACTCTTTGCAATGTTTCTTGCAATCATGTTTGTGTTTAATCGCTTAACATCAAAGGCACAATGTCTGAAGCTTGAGCCTAAGCGAGCAATATGTTCACGTAAAGCTCTATATCTTGGCCATGTTGTGGGGTTAAATATGGCCTCTAATGCAGCTTGATAATCCGAGCTAAAGATGACATATGTAAGCTCTACATTGCCCATATAAACGTCCGAAGTTCCGCTACAATCCTGTTCGGCGAGCATCTAAATGCTTCTCGAGCATGAAATAAGACCAAGTCAGTTTGATTTCTAGTTATCCACTTTTGGTTTTGATTTGGGGGCAGTGGGAAACTACAAGTTTTATCCAAAATAAGCGGTAAATGCAGAACAAACGCAATAGCACTTAGAGATCAAATCCATATGGATTTCTGTGTTGAGAATTTCTAACTGATACTAATAACAACTCTAAACGTAATCATATTAAAATGAAGTTTTTGTGTGTCATGAAAATTCTAAATAAACTAAGCAGATTAAAACTAAAAGCAAGAAGTAAAGCAATAGATAAAAAGCGTAGGGCATTAAGGTTTTTCTCTAGGCTTCATGATCTATAACATTAGGAAGTTAGATAAGGATTTTCTATGATTTGGAAATAGACACATGTATGATTAGCCAATTGTCGTCACTCTAACCATCTAATCACTCAAAATCGACCAGTAGCTTTCGTCTCTTGCTGCGAGAAAGATCATGCATTAACTAAACATAATTCTTCTCGGCTCACGCCCCCTCCGTATGTAGTTTTCGTCTCCTACGACAGTTACATTCATAAGATCCAGATTACGCAATCTGATACATCACTGTTGTAACTCTGATTAAACCTTAGATCAGATGCTAGGTGATCAATCCAGCATACATGTATTAGGCTTAGGATGAATGAGAGAATCATGTAAAACAAACTCCTTAATCTAAAAAATTAGATGTTTTCGATCATGAGGGCCCTTTTGAAAGCTCCCTTTATCCAACAAGGTTAATACTCAGACATAGCTGAGCTTAACATCATCATTGATTTAAAATAGAAAAGTAGTAAAGTAAAGAGATAAAGAATGAAAAACCGTTTTTCTTATTGAAGACAGGTTTGGTGAGAAAGCCTTCTATAATTCCTTAAAAGTAAATCCTAAAACCTAAAAATGAGTTTTCTATTCTAAAACACGAAAAGATACTGCTTGTAAGGACCTAAAGACAATGTATTTTATAGTCTCTTCTCCCTAGGGGGCGTCTAGGGTTTGCAGAATAAGTGCACGAAGTGACTTGGGCTATGAGATGTGCTTCTGAGGCTCAGAAATAGATTCACCGCAGGTGAGAGAGTCCGAGCCGCGGTGCAGACTCTTTCAGCCGTGGGTGAGAGCAGCTTCACCTTCCGGACTGTGTTAATTTACTTTCAGTGCATTGGGGACATATGGAGATCTAACCGTTGAATTCCGTCCAATCCAATTGCATTAGAAAGCTGGTTGTTTCCTCTATGTTGTCTCCGATTTTGGGGATGATCAGATGGTGTCTTCTTTGGTTGCCAAATTTTTGACGGCCTGAATTTATCCAAAAATGTACTTTTGCTCAAAAATGCACTCCATAAGTCTAAGTTTCCTGAAAAGTCTTTTGAAACTCTAAAATAAAGAAATCACTTATAAACATTGAAAATAGAATTCAAACACCTTCATAAGACATTAAAAGTGATTCATAAAAATGGTAAAAATCGCGTGTTATCAAGCTTAGACTTAGACTTTTGTTTGTCCTTAAACAAAACAAAGATTTATACTTAGAAAAAAGGTTTGAAAATTGCATGAACTAACGAAATCTCAGTGACCATACTTCTAAACCGTAACCAATCATAATGCATCAATCAGGTGTATCCTAGAAAGTTCTCACCAAAATACAAGTATCACTAATATGTTGATACGTCATGCGAAAATCTAGACACTTAGATCTAACTTCTAGTCAACTAGCTCTTAATATTTATTAAAAATTCCAGTGGTTCTTATCAAAAGAAAAATAAACAAGGCAATCAAGGCTAGGTATTCAAAGGGATTTTAGGGGTGAGGTTTGTAGTGTTTAAGGTTACCTTAATTTCTGAAGACTTAGGATATTATGTAAAACAACAAGAGAAGATAAAGCTGGTGATATCCACAGAGTCCAGTCATTTACTCCTTGTCTTAAAACCTCTGATTTTCTTCTTTAAATTCTCCTCATATTTCTCCCAGACATAGATTTTTTGTAGGTCTTAACACCATAACTCCATAGATGAATACCAATTGCCTTTGCTCCAAATAATTTCGACCATCGAAGACTCTTTAGGCTTTTGTTTCCTTTCCTTTCATTATTTTCTTCTTCTTTTTTTTTTGATTGTTTTTTGAAAGGGAAACACCTTTAGGTATAGAGTCTTCGAGAGCACAAATACTACCAATAAGAATAAGTTTCCTGAGGCATCACGAAGCTAGATAGATTGCTAACACACTTCCTTCCCAATTTCATTTAATCATTTCTCTTGAGTGACTGAAAACTGTGTTGTTCCTTACTTTTCGACGTTTTTGTACAGATCTGCAAGTAGGAGAGAATGCATCAGAAAAATAAAGATGAACTCGCCATCCAGGACAACAAAGAGTGGTAAAAATGAAGAAAAATATTTCCTGGATGTATATCTTGATGTCTGCCTATAATCAATCATGAAAAAAATTAGATATCAAATTAGGTCCAAATAAAATGAGCTAGTATATCCTGTCAAAAATAATCTCCATGGATAGAACTTTTCTGGTGGAAGTTCATGGTGCAAGTAATCTAGCTACCACCTAGTTTAGTACTAAACCACAAAAGAGCTAGCATGAGGAGATAGCGTGGAAGCATACTGGTCAATATCATCATAGTTTTGTGGCAAACCTAAAAATACTAAAAAGGACTTTAACATTACAATTTTGTTTTTTTTTTTATTTTAAAATTGCAGACAAAGATAAAAAATAAAATCAAAACAAAGAAAATAAATTAGTAACAAATAAACATGCTTCCCCAGACTTAAATCACATTGTTTCCAGTGTGATGCAAGCCTATGTCTCGCGGCTGCTATCAGTTTCTGTGGCAGATGAGTCATCATTAAACTGGTGGCTCTTCTCGAAAAATCGCATCATGCGCCTGTTCCGTCTCTCCTGTTGTTCGATATTCTTCTCCAAGACTGCAAAGTCGATCTGCATCACTCCTGGTGGATGCACTAGTGCCAGCAGGTTTCGCACTGTCATCTCATCAATGTATGGAAGCTTCAAAGCTTCACACATCTCCAAAATAGTTAGTGAATAAAGATATCATTTAATAGAGAAGGAAAGTGTACTATCTAAGGCTCTGGGGTTGCATTGTTCTTGTAGCACATGGTTACGAATGCCAGAAACTCCTTAGTGTAATCCTCATAGGTGGGAAAGTTTTTCTCCATGAAAGATCTGATTTTAAGTGAATCAAGATACCATACCACATCCTCTCTAATACCAAATATCTCAGGAGAGAAGTAGTTAATCTCTGGTGTAGGCTTGATCTTTAGCTTCTCAAGCTTCTCCAGCTTCTCCAGCTTCTCCATGTAGTTTATGTTTGGATAAGGATCTTATTCAACATATCCCACTCTTGTTTTGGATGAAGATGCAGTGTTGTGAGGTGGTGATGCAAGTTCGCATGATATAGAAGTCCCCTTCCTAGCTCCAACAAGAATCTCCTTCTGCTTGGAGAAGAAATCTGCTAGAGGAGTCCTATTCCTCAAATTCGTCTCACTGAGAGCATCTATGGTCGAGCGAGTTTAGACACATCCGTGAATGTTCCATAATCTAAAAACAAAAGAAAATTCTCAAAAGACCAAACGAATGAGGGTTGCAATTGATTGGCTTGCGGGCCTAGGCTTGTTTTTTAACAAGCCCGTTGGTCCCCTAAAAGTTTTAAATTTATAAAACCCTAATGTCTGCGAGTGCACAGATGTACATTGTAGGACTTAGGGTGTCGATCCACAGGGAGGATGTCCAATCTGCAAGAAACAACAAACTGGGAAGTAAGCAAACTCATAAACCAATAAAAGATTTGGGGTTTTTGGTTATGATCCTAAACTAAACTTAATCTAATATTCACAAGAGATGCAATGCAGGATGAATTGTTAAAAAAACATCTAAAGCATATCGACTAAAACTAAAGACTCTGAAACTCATAGGTGGCGATTTAGACTTCTCCGGTTTACTCTAATCGATGTATGGTGGCATTTCCAATTAGCTTCTGGGCAATTTATCTTCATCTGTTTCTGGGAATCTGCATTGAACTAGAATAGACTCATGTATGATTAACCAACTGTCGTCACCTTAATCAACTAATCTCTTAGATCTAGCAATTAACTCTCGCTCTCATGCTAAACTTAAGATCATGCAGTGGACATTGAATTCGTCTGCTCAAATCTTCTCTATAGGTAGCTTTCAACTCCTATAGCGACTATGTTCTTCTGAAGCTAGGTATGGATGATCTGATACAGCACTCTCGTGGCTCTGATCGATCATAGGCTCAGAGAATAGGTCATGAATCTGCTCTCATGCTTTACGAATAACTCAGAAGATATGAGATCCAGAATATGGCTAAGAACAATAGAAATCCTAATCGATATATATGCTTGTCGATATCTTCAAACAACTTGACTCTCTGAGACTAATCCATAGGATGCAATGAATGATAAAAGATATAGAAGAATGCAAAAGAATGAAACAGAAAAGTTTATATGATAAAAAGGAGGACGAACAATGGATCTGGGGAAGATTCCCCATCTCCATCGCCTAACCCTAGAAAAACAAAGTTTGGTGGCTCAAAATCTCATTACAGGAGCACACTCCCGTTTAGGGCTGCTAAACAATGTATTTATAGGTCTTAAGGTCTTCCAGGTCTCATTTAGGGCTTCTCTGAAGAGAAATGGTGAAGTGGGCTTTGATGTTGGGCCTTGTGGCTCGTGCTAAGGTCAACCGGGGGTGAGAGTCTTCCAGGGCAGGTAAAACATGTGTTTCCCGCGGGTGAGAGTCTTCCGGGACTGGTGAACTGGGTCAACTTGTTCTCCATTTATCTTTTGATTGCACCGTTGGATCTTTGTGATATAATGTGCTATGGAAAGCTGGTTGTCTCCTCTTGATTTTATCTAAATTTGAGCTGGATCGGACGGTGAGAAAGTCTTCATTTGAGGCTGAACTTCTGACGTTCTAAATCTGAGCTAAAAATGTGGATTTCTTCCATTTTGCCATCATCTTCCCTAAGTTTCCTGAAAAGAGCATTGAAACTACAAATACATGGAAATCATAATAAAAGTTCATATAACTTAGTAAAATCTTTGAAAAAGCATTTGAAATCAATGGTGAAAAATGGTCAAAATCAGGTGTTATCATGGTTCTCATCAAAAGGATATTAAACAAGGCATTCATGGTTAGGTATCAAAAAAGCTTTTTAATGGTAAGACTGATTTGTTTAGGGTTACTTTTTCTGGAGAGACAGGATATTATGAAAAACAGCAAGAGAGGATGGAACTGATAAATGCCCCCACAGTTTCAGTCACACTCTTCTTGCTTTAAGATTTCTGATCTCATTTCTTCAGGTTCTCCTTATAGTTCCCTCAGACTTGGATTTTTTTTCCAGGTTGTGAATCCATAACTCCTTAAGTGAATACCTATTGCCTTGGCTCGAGTAATTTCGGATTCTGAGACTATTTTAGGCTTTTGGTTTCCTTTCCTTTCTTTCTTTTTCTCATTTTTTTTTTTTTTTGATGAAAGGGGAAACTGCCTTTTGACTTGAAGTCTTAGGGAGCACGAAAATTACCTTTAAGAATGAGCTTTTCTGAGGCATCACAAGATCTTTGGCACACTCCCTTCTGGTCTCTTTCAGTCTTTCTCTTTCAGTGGCTGAAAACTATGTTGTTCCTCTCTCTCTGGCGTTTTTGCACATATCTACTTAAGAGAGAATGCATGAGGTTTGAACATGAAGGTTTGGGTTAAGGGTGTGGTCACCAGCTAAAGATGAACTTGCCATCTAGGACAACAAAGAGTGGTAACAATAAGGTAAAGATGTCCTAGATGTATATCATGATGCCTTTTTAAAACCATTGATGAGAAAATTAGATGTCAAGATTAAGTCCAAATAAAATGAGCTAGTATATTCTGTCAGAAAAGATTTTCATGAATAGAAGTCCTCTGGTGGGATTTCGTAGTGTATGTACTCTAGCTACCGCCTAGTCTAGTACTAAACCGTGAAAGAGCTTTTATGAGTGATTGGTGTAGAAGCAAACAAGTTGGTTATCATCATTTTATTTTGTCATTATTCCCTCAAAATGTTTTTGACCTTTGAAAACACTTTTTGAAATTCCAAAGACTTTGAAAAGGTTTAAGAAAATAAAAAAAAATTGAAAATTTTTAAAGAAAATGCAGAATGCAATGGCTCATGCAAGAAAATATGGTTAGAAAGGAATGAAATTCTCCCCCAGACTTAAATCACACTGCTCCCAGTGTGAAATAAATCAGGCAAGGATGACAAATAGAGTATGTGAAAGATTTAAAAAGTTTAAGGAAAAAGAAAACTTACCTGGTGGTGGCGATGGATTGTGATGTGGTTGTGGTGGTGTTGCTTGATCAAACTTGGATACTAGGGATCCAAAACTGATTTGAACAAGGTGGTGGTGGTGGTGAAAATGGCCAAAGATGAATTGGAGGTGGCCAAGGATGGATGGAAGTGGCCAAGGTGGCCGGCTGTGCTGGCCGCGGATGAAGACATCCCGACCGCGGTAGGATGCGTGCCGGTCGTGGTAGGATGCGTGCCGGCCGCAGTAGGACGCGTGCGGGCCGCAGTTGAGGACGTCACGGCCACGGTAAAATGCCTGCTGGCTGCGGCCGAACCTCCTTTTGCCGCGATCAGCTCCTTTTCTTCTTCTTTTTTTTTTCTATAACATACTAAGGCCTCTCTAAAATAAGAAAAACAAAACATTTAATAGAAAAATAAAGCTTAAACAAAAACAAATAAGTACCTAAAATGGGTTGCCTCCCATCAAGTGCTTTGGTTTATAGTCTTTAGCTAGACTTTGCAAAGAAAAAGACTTAGTTCAAATAGGATCTTGTCCTAAAACAAGTCCTTTTCGAGATCCTCATGTTCTTTCTTGCAGGTTCTTCATCACTCCAGAGTTCTTCTGGTTCAAATGCCTGGGCTGTTTGCTCTCCTCTTTTGCTCTTAAGTGGTGTAGCTTCATAAAAGATGTCCTTGTCGATATTGGCAAAGGAAACTCGCCTGTTGGGCCAATCCATGATGGCTCCAGCAGTTGTTAAGAAAGACCATCCAAGAATGACTGGATACGAGTCATCTTTGGTCTTCACTATGTATAAATCGACAGGTGCAATGCAATCTCCAATTCTTAGAGGAATGTCTCGGGCTATCCCTCTTGGTGTTGCACTTGAATCATCTGCTAAGCTAATCTTTGTCCTGGTACTTGGGATGTGCTTAATGCCAAGTCTCAAAGCAGTTGCTTTGGACATCATGTTAATGCAAGCTCCAAAATCACAAAGAATATTGAGGAATCTTTCACCTCTAATGTTACAAGAGATAAGAAATTGACCTTTGTCTTGAACTTTGTGCAGAGTTCGAACTGGTATACCTTATTGGGCGTGTGTGAACAAGTCTTTCATCTCTTGGATTGACTCTTTGCTGTCACAATCATGTAGTCTCTACATGCTTTGGCAAACGAAATTCCTTCTGGCAGGGTCTGAACTACTTTGTTGAATTCTTCAAGTGCTTCTTTGCTGATCTTGTTTGTGTAATCACTGGCTTCTTGGGGATCTTTTAGATGGATCCTGTAAACAGCTGCATCAGGTGATGATCTAGGAAAAGATAGATACCTGGCTCTTCTGAAATATGTAGAGATGTTCTCCTGAGTCTCTTTGCTGTATTGAAAAAGACTTGAAGGCATCCTTGCTTCCAGACATCATCGAATGCTAGATAGAGAGGAATGGACTTCACAAACTTGTTGAATTTGATCAGTCTCTCTCTGGATATGCTCTTGGTTATTGGTTCTGTGTTGTCATCTGATGAATCTTCCCCAGGGTTTGGATCTTTTACAAACAAACCATACTCTTCATCTTCTGAGAATTGCTCTTGAAGCTCATTGTCACAAGTGTAAACCATGTTGCAAGATGCATAAATGTTGGATTCTTCCTTTTCCTTTGATGCTTGTGCAGTGATTGAAAAGACAACTTGATCAAACAACCTAGGTCTGGTCACATGAGGTCGGTTTTCTGATGAAAAGGCTTCAGAAAGAGGTTGAAAACTCTCCCAGTCTGAGAAGTCGTGCTCCACCGCAGGTGAGGAGCTCGGAGCCACGGTGGGAGTGATTCTGGCCGCGGGTGAAGAGTTCGCAGCCGCGGTCAGCTCCCTCCAGCTCTCCATGCTTGCTGCTTCAATCTCTTCTTCTCCATTGTTGTTCTATTGCTTCCAGTGGTTGTCAGGCACGTCTTGGGTATCCAAATCATTGATTCCAGAGTTCAGATCACACTCCTATTGATCTTTAGAATGTTTTTCAACTTTCTCTTCTACTTCATCCAAAGCATAGACAACTTTGTCTAAAGTAGCATCAAACTCTTCTTTCTTGTTTTCAACATTTGCTACGCCTTGCCACAGCTCCAATGTGTAGTCGTAGGTCTGGTTTTTGCTCTCATTCAGCTCCTTATCCAATTCATCGATCTTAAAGGTTAGGGTTTGCAGCTCCCTTTTGTTTTGCCGAATACTGAACTTGTTTTTGTCTTGTTCTTCCCTGACAGACTCTATTCTCTGATCCAACACGTCACTAGCTTTGGTTCTATGATCCTCCAGTGTCTTCACATGCTCAGAGAGTTCATCAAACCTTTTGTCAAGGCCGATGATCACGTCATCTATCCTTGTTCGCAGGGCAGTATCGATGAAAGCTTGGGAGGCAAGGAACTGATTCAGCTTGGCTTCCAATCGATTAATCAGGATGTTAAGTCGATTGTTCTTATAGTTCTGGTGCAGAATCTGATGAGGAAGATGATGAGATGGTCGATGGTGGTGGTGGTGGTTCGGATTAGGGTTCCGAAGACGATGATCAAAATCACGCCTGGAGGGTGATTCACATGCGCAGGGAGCTTCACACAGGTCGCAGGACCTTCGCTTGGGGTTAGGGTTTCTTCAAAGGTTTTTGAAACTAGGGCAAACAGAAGAAAGAATAAGCAGAAAAAGAAAAAGTTAGGGTGTTTATGAATTTGGTTTACTTCCTATGTTGTTTTGACAGAAACTCGACATAGATATATTCGTCTGCGGCTTCAACCTCCCAGGTTTAGACCTCCCGCGACTTCATGCCTCCCCGGCAACGGCGCCAAAAACTTGATGGGCTTGCAGGCCTAGGGTTGTTTTTTAACAAGCCTGTTGGTCCTCCAAAAGTTTTAAATTAATAAAACCCTAGTGTCTGCAAGTGCACAAGATGTACGTTGTAAGACTTTGGGTGTCGATCCACAGGGAGGATGTCTAATCTGCAAGAAACAACAAACTGGGAAGTAAGCAAACTCATAAACCAATAAAAGATTTGGGGTTTTTGGTTTAGATCCTAAACTAAACTTAATCTAATATTCACAAGAGATGCAATGCAGGATGAATTGTTAAAAGAACATCTAAAGCATATCGACTCAAACTAAAGACTCTTAAACTCATAGGTGGCGATTTACACTTCTCCGGTTTACTCTAATCGATGTATGGTGGCATTTCCAATTAGCTTCCGGACGATTTATCTTCATCTGTTTCTGGGAATCTGCATTGAACTAGAATAGACACATGTATGATTAACCAACTGTCGTCACCTTAATCAACTAATCTCTTAGATCTAGCAATTAACTCTCGCTCTCATGCTAAACTTAAGATCATGCAGTGGACATTGAATTCGACTGCTCACATTTTCTCTATAGGTAGCTTTCGACTCCTATAGCGACTATGTTCTTCTGAAGCTAGGTATGGATGATCTGATACAACACTCTCGTGGCTCTGATCGATCCTAGGCTCAGAGAATAGGTCATGAATCTACTCTCATGCTTTACGAATAACTTAGAAGATATGAGATCCAGAATATGGCTAAGAACAATAGAAATCTTAATCGATATATATGCTTGTCGATATCTTCAAACAACATGACTCTCTGGGACTAATCTACATGATGCAATGAATGATAAAAGACAGAGAAGAATGCAAAAGAATGAAACAGAAAAGTTAATAAGATAAAAAGGAGGAAGAACAATGGATCTGGGGAAGAATCCCCATCTCCATCGCCTAACCCTAAAAAAACAAAGTTTGGTGGCTCAAAATCTCATTACAGGAGCACACACCCGTTTAGGGCTGCTAAACAATGTATTTATAGGTCCTGAGGTCTTCCAGGTTTCATTTAGGGCTTCTCTGAAGAGAAATGGCGAAGTGGGCTTCGATGTTGGGCCTTGTGGCTCGTCCTAAGGTCCACCGGGGGTGAGAGTCTTCCAGGGCAGGTAAAACATGTGTTCCCCGTAGGTGAGAGTCTTCCGGGACTGGTGAACTGTGTCAACTATTTTTCCATGTATCTTTTGATTGCACCCTTGGATCTTTGTGATGTAAAGTGCTATGGAAAGCTGGTTGTCTCCTCTTGATTGTCTCCAAATTTGAGCTGGATCAGATGGTGAGAAAGTCCTCATTTGAGGCTGAACTTCTGACGGTCTGACTCTGAGCTAAAAATGTGGATTTCTTCTATTTTGCCATCATATTCCATAAGTTTCCTGAAAAGAGCCTTGAAACTACAAATACATGGAAATCATAATAAAAGTTTCTAAAACTAAGTAAGTCCTTTGAAAAAGCATTTGAAATCAATGGTGAAAAATTGTCAAAATCAGGTGTTATCAGCAATTGAAATAATTCTTATGAACAATGATACTTATATAGCATTAGCAAACATATTTAATAGTAAGCAAGAAATAATTGAATACATATGAAAAATCAAGAAGCTCATGACTATTTTCGGATTTATGATGTTCCACATATGAAGTTTTTAAAATAAAGTGTGTTTGATGCTTATTCATATGCAAACTAATTTGGATTACCTACTAATCATATCTAATCATCCTAAGGTGAATTCCCACTACATCTCAAGAAACCCTAAATTTGAGTTCATATGAAAAAATGAAGATTTTGGATACATATCTTTGTGGAAAGAGTAAAATATGAATAAATTTGGAATCTCTCTTGAAAAATAATGAGGTAGGGTCCAGGTGAAAACCAACAGATTTAAAATATGATATTTTCTCAAAATCTCCAAATTTTTTGGGAGAGATGAAGAAATGGACTCTTTTTATGAGATCTCGCTCCCTTCTTCCCTTCCGGGAACCAGACGGACCAGCTATCAAATCTATGAGACTCCGAATCCACTTTTCATATAGATTGGCTATCAACTCTGAACGCCCCTACCAGTGAGTCCAACGCCCTCTCTAGGCTCCTGGGCCCAACGTCCTCTTTCTAGGCCCGTTGGTCCAACATCCTCTCTAGGCCCGTTGGCCCACCCTTGTCCGACGGTCAGGAGTTGTTTGGTCCTGGAGGCTCGTAAGACTTGTCTACTGTCCCTGCAATCACCACGAGATCTTTCCCTGCGCTTTATTGCTTTGTCCTCACTCACACGGTACCACAGACCACTTCCCAGTAGATCACCCATCCTGAAATTGCTCCAGCTTAAGCACGCTTCACTCTGGAGTTCTCTCAAGACACTTGACTGGAAAAGATAAGTGCATTTTGATGACATAGGTAGCCAAATCATCAAAAGAATTTAAGCTCATGGTCCTTGTTACTAGTTCTAAATTGCAATGCAAACTGGTGTACTCATAAAAACTAGCCATACTCATCACCAAATGAACCAAGCTCAAGTGTCAACCTTCACAAGAATTCCTAACTCCAGCCCTTTGACATTCATTAAAGTTTTATGTGGATGATGCTCATGCAAATCATGTTAATTCATTTTGCTTGGGAATGGTTCTTGAGATTAAAATGATCTCAATTCATGTCACTGGTTACTCCATGCAAAAGGATCTCTCAAATACTTAGTGAGTTTTTGTTCTTTCAAACACTTAGCTCTTTTCTTATTCTAGTGTCTCTCTTTTTCATTCTTTTCTTTTCTTTTCCAGAGACTTTACACTTCAACACAGAGCTTTCTTTTCATTTCTCACTCTCTATTTCTTTTGAACACATTCCCCTACACAGCACCATTTTCCCTCCCATTTCCACCTCTCAAGATTTTTCTTTCAGCTCACACTGATATGTTCATAATTTGCATCATTTAGGTTGCATATTTCATTCCAGAGCATATCTTATTCCATGCATTTTAGGTCCTTAGGGTTTGTTTTAGGACTTAGGAGATGCATTAGGTCCCAATGATTCTTTGCATGTTTTGATTGTTTATCAGGTGCATTTGGAGTTATTTGGAGTTGAAGAGGTGAATCCAGGAAGAGAAATGGTGATCAAAGCTTGAAAGGAGGTTCTCGGTCATTCTCGCGGACCAGGAAGGTTTTTCTCGGCCATTCTCACGTACCGCGGGTGGATTCCTCGGCCAAAACGCGTACTGCCTAATGAATTTCTCAGCCAAAATCTCCGGGTGCAGACACGTTTCCGAAGTCGCCTGTCCGGGGAACCTTCCGGTCCGATTCAGCTGTCGGGTGCTTCATCAAAGTTAGAGAGGATTGGATCACGGTTCCAGAGCAAGTATAATCATGGAATTCGGACGCGTGAGTAGAAAGTTAAGCTCGTCGGAAGAAACTCCTGTCTCGCTGCCGTTTTGGACCGAGCCGATGAGCTCCGAAGAATGCGAAGGACGGTGCACTTCCAGACCGATTCAGTTTACGGGGCCTTCATGAGAATCAGAGAGATATTGGAGTCCTCTTTCCAGAACATCCGAGATCATTCCATTCGGAGCTATGAGCAAGAAGATACGGTCTCCGGAATGGACACATGTCTAGACGCCTTTCCCTGATCGTGTAAATGCACTGCGAAGATGAGCCCTCCAGGAAATCTTCCACTTCCCAAGCACCGAATCTTCCTTCACCAAAGTTGAAGATGTATTAGTCTTATATCCTTTGAAACCGGAATAACACAATTCGGACCAATATCCTGGAAGTTACGCCTCCCGGAATGCGAAGTGGTCCAAGCTGCTCTGAATGCTGCGAGATAGTCTTGTCTTGCGACCTGGTTAACTCGCAGGCCTGAAGATGAATGCCTGGAAGTTGATGCTGCGAGTTGAGAACTGCGGGTAAGCTATCACTGGATGAGGTCTGAGGCTCCCGAGCAAGAAAAATGCTAAGTCCACAATCGTGCAACTTAGGCATGCGAGTTGGCCGCGCCTGGAACTAAGCCGCACGATCACTCGCAATCTACACCGACTTGAGCCTGCGACCTGGGAGTAATGGAGACCAACCCGCACACATTCCTGAAGATCCCTGCTACATGGTCGTGCGAGTTAAGGATCAGAGAAGACTTAGCCGCACAAAGACTCGCAATTCACTCCTAGATGGGCATGTGGCTGAATCTACAAGGTTTTATCTCGTTCAAGCTCCTCTCCTTGGTTGTGCGACTTGGGCATGCGGCTTGGGACTAAGGGATGACCAAGTCGCACATGTACATTCCCCAGAAACCGCCTTGGTCCTGCGAGTTGAAGAAGAAGAAGATTAAGCCGCACAAAGACTCGCAAAACACATCTACTTGGGCGTGTGGCTAAAACTAAGCGATTTAAGTCTCACAAGACAAGTTCTTCACCTGTGCGACTTGGTCATGCAACCTGGGAGACACTGGACCAACTCGCACACTTTCCACTTTATCCACTAAAGCCGGGTCAGGACCCGGTTTGTTCCGGGCTGACCCGGTTCGTTTTTAGAGACATATAAATAGTTTTTAGGGTTTTTTCCCAAAAAATAAGCTTTATTCCCTTTTGTCTCTTGCCTCTTCTGTGAAAAGACTCCACTAAGAAGAGAAATATCGATTATTGAGTGTTTAATCAAGAGAGTTTAAGAGATCTTTGTGTTTAAAGCTGCTTTCTTCTAAATCTATCATCTATCTCTTCATCTATACACTTCTAATCATGATTAACAACACATCTTGCAAAGGATCTAGTGTGTTGATCATGATTAGTGAGTAATCTCCATATTAAGGTCTTAGATATGTAGATTAGGGTGCTTAAGTGGTAGATTAGTGAGCTTATGGGTTAGATCATGCATATTCCATTCTCTACAACCTGTTCTTAATGCTAGATCCATACACATCATATGTGGTCTAGATTCTGGGTATTTCATGCACCAAAAGTTTTTGATGAAATGCCTGAACCAAGGTTGTTAGAGGTTTAAGTGTTATTCATCATGGGAATGATTGTTTATATGCTTAAATGACAGATTAAACTGGTTATTAATGCTTGCTGATTCATGTTTCACTAATGATGATTAGGTTAGAAGCTGTTTTAGCATAGAAGTTGATACCTTCATGAGAGGATTATCTTAATCAATGATGTTTAAGTTGAATGGTTTGCTTGATCATATGGTTCATTAGCTCACTAGTTTATCACTGAAGGCACCCTAATCCACTATCATGTCTAAGACCTTTCTCATCATCATACATACATTCTCATCACTTGTCATTTGTTTAGTTCTTTGTTTGATCACTTCTTTAGTCATTTATCTTGTTTTTAAGTTTGTAGTTGTCATTAGTTTATCAAAACCACACTTGTTTGCTTGAATTAAGAACCTGATCACATAGTTTAGTGTCTAACGCCACATATGGATTGATAAACCCCTTAAACTACAAGACAGGGGATTGATAACCTCTACAAAGAGCCTTGAAAACTCTTAGTTATCAATTGGCGCCGTTGCCAAATTGTGGATTGTTTAGCATTAAGCTCTGATCTGTTCTTGAGATCAAGTGCTTATTTTTTTGTTTTTGTACTGATTACTTTCAAGTTCTGTTTGTGATTTCAGGTGCATGAACACCAGGTCTAGATCAAGAAGCTGTGGTCCACCTTTCCCTCTCAACGACAACATTAATCTTTTGGTACCAAGGAGGAGAAGGGACAGACGTGGAAGACAGATTGATCAGGCTGATATGGAAGACCAAAAAGAGCATGTGGTGGATATAGAACAACCAGTTCAGGAGCAACAGGCTCAGGGTAATGGAGCTGGTAATGGAGTTGGTCAAGGGTTAAATCAGGGTAATGTTCATCAGGAACAGGTGCATCACCAACAAGCTTATGTCCACCAGGGACAACCTCAAGCTCATCAACAGAGGCATCAGGCCAATGCACAACAAAGACAACAGGTGCACCACCAACATCAACCCTTCCAACACTAGCAAAGGAGATATGAGCAACCACAGGTCTATGTTGGAGAGAATGACAGGGCCAATGCTCATCAGTATGGAGCTGGAATTCAGGCACTACCTGTGCAAAACAACAACTTTGAAGTGAAGGCATCCTTGTTGAATATGGTCCAGAACTCAAAGTTCCATGGATTAGCAATGGAAGATCCCTTGGAACACTTGGGTCAATTTGATAAAGTGTGTGACCTGACCAAGATTAATGGAGTTTCAGAAGACAGCTTCAAGCTAAGACTATTCCCATTCAGTCTTGGTGACAAAGCTCACCAATGGGAAAAGAATCTTCCAAGAGGCTCCATTCAAACCTGGGAGCAATGCAAGCAAGCTTTCCTATCTAAGTTCTTCTCCACCTCAAGAACTGCAAAACTGAGGAACCAAATCATTAGCTTCACTCAGCACAGCAATGAGAGTTTGTGTGAAGCATATGAGAGATTCAGGAGCTACACAAACCAATGCCCACACCATGGGTTTAGTGAGGCTTCAATTCTCAGCACACTATATAGAGGAGCTCTTACCAAGATAAGAAACCAGCTGGATACTGCTTCCAATGGGAACTTTCTGGGAAAGGAGATACATGCTGCTTTAGAGCTAGTGGAGAACTTAGCATTGAGCAATGATACTTATGGTGAAGACTATGACAGATCAAATAGATCTGAAGGTTCAAGCTCAGAACAGAGGCTCACTAGGGAAGTTAAGGAGTTGAGGAGTGAATTGGACAAGTTGAAATTCACCACTCAGAAGCCAATGCATTTTGTTGGAGAGTATGAGGAACCTTCTCAAATCTTTGAGAACATAAGTGAAGAAGGTCTTACCTGATAGACAAAACTTTTTAGGGTCTCAGGGCTATCAATCCCCTTGTCAATGTAGCACAAAGAGGTTTATCAATCCAGATGTGGTGTTAGACACTAAGCTATATGATCAAGTTCTTAATTCAAGCAAACAAGAGTGGGTTTTGATTAATCTAGAGACAACTATAAACATAAACAGGATTAAAGACTAATGACAATGACAAATGATATGATGTGAATATGATATGATGGAGGCATGAGATTCTAGACATGATAGTTGTCAGGGTGCCTTGGTGTTAAACTAGAAATGCTAATGACAATGATGAGACATGATTCAAGTGATTAAGAACTCTAATCTAGGTTAATCCTCTCATGAAGGTATTAACCCCTATACTAATCCATTTTCAAACCAAATTCCCATTTGTGAAATATGAATCAATATGCATTAATAAACAGTTCTCAATGATCATTCAAGCATTTAACAAATCATTCCCATGATGAAAAATTACTTAAACCTCTAACACAACTCTTTCAGGAATTTCATCAAACACTTTTGGTGCATGAAATTCTCAGAATCTAGATCTCAAGTGATTATCAAGGATCTAGCATAGAGAACAGTTGTTTAGAGAAATGAATCAATGAATCTAGCCCTAAGCACTCCCAATCTAACACTTTAGCACCCTAACCTACACATCTAGAACCTCATTAAGGTGACTACTCACTAATCATGATCAACACACTAAACCCTTTGCAAGATGTGTTGTTAATCATGATTAGAAGTTGATTCTGATGATAAGAAATGATGAACAAGATGGAAAGAAACTGCAAATCGATTTAAACTCTCTAAAACAAAGTGTATTAAGTGGTTTTTCACAAAAGGGGAAAAAAAGACTAAAAGTAGATTCAGTGTTCTCTACAAATTAGGTCTAAAAACCTTATAAAGGAGGCTTGGGCGAACCGGGTCAACCCGGAACAAACCGGGTACTGACCCGGCCTTGATGGGCAAAGAAGGGTTTGCCACGGTCTGGTGTGTCCTTGGTGTGACCGTGGCATTCCTGACCGTGTCAAAGACTTCATTGTGTTCTTGGTTCATTTTGATGCCACGGTCTGATCAAGCTTCATCTGGGACTCGTGGCAAGTTAACCGTGTCAAACGCTGAAGATGTGTAAAGGTTGCCACGGTCAAGCCCCCAGACCGTGGCATTCAGACCGTGCCAAAACCCGCATGCATGTGAAGTCCTTCCCAGCCAAGTATATGCTTGCCACGGCCAAGTCTCAGGCCGTGGCATTGAGATCGTGTCAAAAGCCGAAACTGTGTAGAAGTTATCTCCAGCCACTTGTTCATTTGCCACGGTCAAGTCCCAGACCGTGGCATTAAGCTCGTGCCAATCGCCGAAGGTTGCAAGATGTTGCCACGGCCAAGCCTCACACCGTGGCATTTAGGCCGTGTCAATCGCCGAACGGTTGCTAAGTTCCTCTCAGCCAAGTGTGTGTTTGCCACGGTCAAGCCTCACACCGTGGCATGAAGATCGTGTCATTGGCTGAGGGTGCACAAAAGTTGCCACGGCCAAGTGTGGACCGTGGCATTGAAATCGCGGCATGTTTAACTTAGTCATCCTGGGCTGTCTGGACCATCTCGCATTCCGGAGAGTGTAACTTCCTGGCGACCTGTCCGAATTGAGTAATTCCGGTTGCAGAAGACAGAGGACTCATTTATCTCCAACTTTGATGAAGGAAGTTTCAGTGCTTGGGAAGTGTAAGGTTTCCTGGAGGGCACATCTTTGAAGCGCATTTACACGACCAGAGAGAGGCGCCTAGACATGTGTCCATTCTGGAGACCGTATCTTTCTTCTCAAAGCTCTGAATTGATTGATCTCGGATGTTCTGGAAAGAAGACTCAAATGTCTCTGATTCTCATGAAGGTCCCGGAAACTGAATCGGCCTGGAAGTGCACCGTCCTTCGCATCCTTCAAAACTGATCTGCTCGGTCCGGAATACCTGCGAGACAGGGGTTCCTTCCGACGAGCTTATCTCTCTGCTCACGCGTCCGAATTCCACGATTCCACTTGCTATGAGACCGTGCTCCAATGCTCTCCAACTTCTATGAAGGACCCGCCGTCTGAATCGGACCGGAAGGCTCCCCGGACAGGCGATTTCTGAGACTCGTTCACACCCAGAGATTTTGGCCGATACACTTCATTCGCGGTACATGGAAATGGCCGGTAAAGCTTCCCGCGGTACACGAAAATGGCCGGTGAAACCTTCCTGGCCAGCGAGAATGGCCGAAAATCTCCCAAGACCCAATTTTTCCACTTTTTCACTCTTTGCTCACCATTCCACCTCCTGGATTCATCTTTTCAGCTCCACATTCACCTGATAGACACTCAAAACATGCAAAGACTCATTGGGACCTAATGCATCTCCTAAGTTCTAAAACAAACCCTAAGGACCTAAAATGCATGAAATAAAACATGATTTGGAATGATTTATGCAACCTAAATGATGCAAATTATGAACATATCAACTCCCCCACACTTGTCCTTTGCTTGTCCTCAAGCAAAAAGAGCAAATGAGAGAAAGAGGTTGTATGCAATGGGAGTTCACATTTTCTTTTTGAGAGAAGTGATCACAATGAGAATTCAAGTTCATGCTCAATTATGCAATGCAAAGTCATACTCAGATATATGTCAACTCAGCAAGGAATCTCCACAAGCTCTTCTCTCTCTCAACTCTTTCACATTCATTAAGCTTTTATCAGGTGGATCTCATGATGCAAGGTTTAAACAAGCTGGTTTGGCTAGGGAGAGGCTATGAGATTAAAATGATCTCATCAGTGCTCAAGTGGGTTTAATGCAGCAAAGGGATCTCTCTATGAATGATCAAACTTTGGCAGAATGCTAAAGATAAAAAGCAACCTATGCATACAAGGGCAAAGACTCATCACACCCCACCCTCTACTCAAAGCTTCCTCACTTGCTCAAAGATCCTCACTTTTCACTCTCATTTTCCTCTCACTAGGGGATTTACTTTTCACTTTTCCTCTCAAGTCTTGGAACTCAAACTTTACACAGCTCTTTTTTTTCTTTTACAACTTCTAGCTTCTTCTTTCTTTCTTAACAAAACATTTGAGCCTTTGGCTTCTTTTCTTCCTTCTTTTTTTTTTTTTTTACTTAGAGGTTAGACTCTTTCTTTTCAACAAACCAGAGCTCACTTTCTCAAAACACCAAGACTGATTTCTTTTTCTTTCATTCCCCTAGCTATTTTCACTCTCTCTTTCCCACTCATCTCACCTTTTTCCACTCACCAAAAGGTCTTTTCCCCCACACTTATTCCTCACCAAAACTCTCAGTTCCTTGATGTTGGAACACAGCACTCAATGAGACCTGCCCTTGTCGCTCTAAACCTAACACTTTCTGCTAAGTTTGATCCAAGGTGGCCTTTCAATTCACACACAAACATTGGCTTGAAAGAAGGATGGGTTCAAGGTATGGGAACTGATCCATGATGTGGATTCAGCTACTTGAGCTAAGGAAAAGAGTGGTAAAAACAATGGTTCTAGCTCAAGTATGTATATTGGTATCCACAAGCTTTTTCAAACAATGCATCACAAGATATTTTCAAGTCAAGTTCAAGGTTCCCACTTAATTAGAGTTGAGTTCAATTCAAACTTGCTTCTCAGATTCAAATCATTTCAGACTTTGCAAGCACAGAAAAAGATTCACAAGCATATTCAGTTCGAGTTCTCAAAGTGATGTACTCTCTAGAAAACCTATCATTACTCCTTGCAAGATGCAACCTATATGCAAATGCAATCTAGACTCAATCCTAAAAATGAGAATGCAACTACATGATCATTTTTTTGTGTAAAATTTTCAGATTTTTCCATTTTTTTTTTTTTGGTTTTTATATGCACTTAGATGAATATGCAACTAGAATGTGACTCAAGACTCAAAGTGTAAAATAAAAAAATAGAAAACATGATTAGTAAAGGATAAAACTCCTCCCCCACACTTAAATAACACAGTCCCTTGTGTTATAAAAGTATGAGAAAGAAGTGAAACCAAAGCAAACAGGCAAAATGCGAAAGAAAAAGAAAGATCTACATGCTATTTACAAGGTTTTGAGTGTTTACCTCAATTGCTGAGGTCTGACCCCGAACTATGTCTCCTTCCTTTTCTCTTGCCACGGTCTGGTTGTTTCCCCGTGTCAAACTCCTCGTGGCAGTGCTCATTCCTCGGTCAAGCCCTCCAAATCTTTGCCACGGTCAAACCTTTGGCCCGTGTCTTGTAGACCGTGGCATTCTCCGAATATTGGTCCTTCCACCTCGTTTTTGCCACGGCCACATCTCTTCTCGTGACAACTCATCGTGGCAAACCCCGAATGTTGGACACTCCATTTTCATGTTGCCACGGCCTGGTCTTGAACCCGTGATTATCTCCCCGTGGCAACACAAAGATGCTTGCCACGCCTTGTTTCTGACCGTGGCCTGTACCCATGTCAACGGCCGAGTCAAGCTTGCCTCCATTCCTTCACCTCTTTTCATCTTGCATACACTTTCCAAGGGTTTAGACTCAAACCTATAACCTGAGACACTTAAACAAACCCATCAAAACATCCTAAAGCATAAAAAGAAAGGAATCAAAAGATCAAAAGCATATTTACAAAGGATAAGCTTGGGGTGTCTCCCAGGAGCACTTTGTTTAAAGTCTCTAAGTTTGACTTTGGAAAACCTGTTTTTAGCTTGGGTGAGGTTGAGCACTGATGCTCTTCAGCACTTCAATGGTCCTGAGCATGGAAGCTGAGTTGGTTTGCTGCCTTTGGGAACCATTAGACCCTTGTCTTCTAGATCCCACCTTGAGACCTTTGTCCACCAGCTCTTGAATACCATCTGGGTCTTTATCAAAGATGGCCCTTGTGAGACATGCCCTCACTTCAGCAAACAGACCTGGCTTCCCATTGCAATCCAGCTTATACTTCAGAGAACCATCATCATCAACCCAAGGAGTGAGATCAAAGTCTTGAGAAGAAAGATCAGGTTTAATACTCTTGTCTTCTGATGCTGAGCCATCACTTTTGGTGTTGATCATCCTTAGATCACTAAGTGTAGGAGACCATGAGAGCAAGATGTCTTCTTCTCTGATCAATGGCTGTTCAGTCCCATCCTTGTAAACAGGGTTGGTGTGAGGTTCTTTTTCCATTTCTACAGCTGTGAGAGATTTGGATCCACCTAAAATCTCAGCACTTCCTACATACTTCATCTCAAGTACCTTAGGGGGTTCTATCTCTTGAACAACTGATCCACAAAATTCAGCTAAAGGTGGTTGAACAGGGTAAAAGGCATCCTTATCCACCTTTGTGAGCACCACTCTTTGAGTATCAAAGTCAATCATTGCACCAGTGGTGTTGAGAAATGCAGTTCCAAGCAATAGGGGGAGCTCTTTGGTCTTCTTCATCTTCATGATCACAAAATCAGTGGGAATTATGCATTCACCAACTTGAAGAGGATAGTCTTCTAAAAATCCATATGGTTTCTTGGAGTAGGAATCACCAAAGGTGATAGAAGAGGGGTAGGACGTTATAGAATTGACCTTTAGCTTCTCCATCATATCTTTAGACATTATACTCACACTTGAGCCTGAATCACACAAAGCATTCTCAACTCTAAAGTTTCCAAGAGTGCAAGAGATGGTGAACTTCCCTGGGTTGCCTAGTTTTGGGAGGGAGGTGGGCTTCATCTGAGTTGATTCAGAGGTGGGGGCACTATCTGTTGGCATTGCTTGACCAGTTGGATGCTCCTTTGTTTCAATAGAAACTGAATCATTCCTTTGCGGAACAGAAAGAACTGAACCGGCTGCCCCCACACTTTTGCTCTCAATGTCCTCATTGAGTTCATGTATGAAGCCCATGAAATCCTCTATAATGTCATTCTCATCCACATGAGTTTGTGCAGGTTCACTAGAGACTTGACCATAGAGAAGGTCTTCTATTTCTTGCACAACAGCTGAGTGATCATCATTGGAGTAGATGGCATTGCAATAATCCTTTGGGTTTTGAAGAGCTTTACCAGGAAGAGAGACTTGTGGTTCAGAAGTGCATATGCCCTTGTTCTTTTGAATAGACTTTAGTTCAGCGCCCAGTGTCTCCAGGTCAGATACCATCTTTTGTTGTCCTATTAAGAGCTGTTGGAGAAGAACATTGAAAACAGGACTTTGTGGAACAGTTGGTGGCTGAAACTGATGTTGAACCGGTGCTTGCTGTTGGAACTGTGGAGGACCAAACCCAGGTGGTGCCTTTTGCTGCTGTGTATTGAAACTAGGGCCCTGAAATGGTTGCTGTTGTTGACCAAAACCTTGATTCTGACCAAACTGATTCTTTGGTTGAAAAGATCCTTGAAAGTTGTTCTGAGGAACAAAGTTCTGTGGAGCTTGAGGATTGGAATACACCTGGTCTTGTGGGTTAGCTACATTGGTGTTCCTGTAAGAGAGGTTTGGGTTGGCATTACCATACTGATACCTCTGGAACCTCTGATTCCCAATGTAGTTTAGTTCCTCTTTGGTTAGACCTTCTTCACTGATGTTCTCAAAGACTTGAGATGGTTCCTCATACTCTCCAACAAAATGCATTGGCTTGTGAGTTACCAGCTTCAACTTGTCTAATTCACTTCTCAATTCCTTTACTTCTCTGGTGAGCCTCTGTTCTGAGCTTGAACCTTCATTCCCATTTGATCTGTCATACGCACTGTGGTCACAAATATCGTTATGATATGATTGACATTTGAGTCGGTGAGTGAGAGAGTCCACCAGAAAGTTCCCATTGGAAGCAGTATCCAGCTGGTTTCTAATCTTGGGAAGAGCTCCCCTATACAGTGTGCTGAGAAGAGAAGCCTCACTAAACCCATGGTGTGGGCATTGGTTTGTGTAGCTCCTGAATCTCTCATATGCTTCACCAAAACTTTCATTGCTGTGCTGAGTGAAGCTAGAGATTTGGTTCCTCAGTTTTGCAGTTCTTGAGGTAGAGAAGAACTTAGATAAGAAGGCTTGCTTGCATTGCTCCCAGGTTTGAATGGAGCCTCTTGGAAGATTCTTTTCCCATTGATGAGCTTTATCACCAAGACTGAATGGGAATAGTCTTAGCTTAAAGCTGTCTTCTGAAACTCCATTGATCTTGGTCAGATCACACACCTTATCAAACTGGTCCAAGTGTTCCAAGGGATCTTCCATTGCTAACCCATGGAACTTTGAGTTCTGGACCATATTCAGCAGTGATGCTTTCACTTCAAAGTTGTTGTTTTGCCCAGGTGGTGCCTGAATACCAGCTCCATACTGATGAGCATTGGCCCTGTCATTCTCTCCAACATAGACTTGGGGTTGCTCATATCTTCTTTGCTGTGGTTGGAAAGGGTGGGGTTGGTGGTGCACCTGGTGTCTTTGCTGAACATTGGCCTGATGCCTCTGTTGATGATCTTGAGCTTGTCCCTGGTGGACATAAGCTTGTTGATGGTGCACCTGTTCCTGCTGAACATTACCCTGGTGAAGCCCTTGACCAACTCCAATACCAGCTCCATGACCTTGAGCCTGTTGCTCCTGAACTGGTTGTTCTATATCTACCACGTGATCTCCTTATTCTGCCATCTCAGTCTGATCAATTTGTCTACCACGTCTGTCTCTTCTCCTCCTTGGTACCAAAAGGTTGATGTTGTCGTTTAGAGGAAAAGGAGGACCACAGCTTCTTGATCTAAACCTGGTGTTCATACACCTGAAATCACAAACAGAAATTGAAAGGAATCAGTAGAAACAAGAAAGTAAGCACTTGATCTCAAGAACAGATCAGAGCTTAATGCTAATCAAACCACAATTTGGCAACGGCGCCAATTGATAGACAAAACTTTTTAGGGTCTCAGGGCTATCAATCCCCTTGTCAATGTAGCACAAAGAGGTTTATCAATCCAGATGTGGTGTTAGACACTAAGCTATATGATCAAGTTCTTAATTCAAGCAAACAAGAGTGGGTTTTGATTAATCTAGAGACAACTATAAACATAAACAGGATTAAAGACTAATGACAATGACAAATGATATGATGTGAATATGATATGATGGAGGCATGAGATTCTAGACATGATAGTTGGTCAGGGTGCCTTGGTGTTAAACTAGAAATGCTAATGACAATGATGAGACATGATTTAAGTGATTAAGAACTCTAATCTAGGTTAATCCTCTCATGAAGGTATTAACCCCTATACTAATCCATTTTCAAACCAAATTCCCATTTGTGAAATATGAATCAATATGCATTAATAAACAGTTCTCAATGATCATTCAAGCATTTAACAAATCATTCCCATGATGAAAAATTACTTAAACCTCTAACACAACTCTTTCAGGAATTTCATCAAACACTTTTGGTGCATGAAATTCCCAGAATCTAGATCTCAAGTGATTATCAAGGATCTAGCATAGAGAACAGTTGTTTAGAGAAATGAATCAATGAATCTAGCCCTAAGCACTCCCAATCTAACACTTTAGCACCCTAACCTACACATCTAGAACCTCATTAAGGTGACTACTCACTAATCATGATCAACACACTAAACCCTTTGCAAGATGTGTTGTTAATCATGATTAGAAGTTGATTCTGATGATAAGAAATGATGAACAAGATGGAAAGAAACTGCAAATCGATTTAAACTCTCTAAAACAAAGTGTATTAAGTGGTTTTTCACAAAAGGGGAAAAAAGACTAAAAGTAGATTCAGTGTTCTCTACAAATTAGGTCTAAAAACCTTATAAAGGAGGCTTGGGTGAACCGGGTCAACCCGGAACAAACCGGGTACTGACCCGGCCTTGATGGGCAAAGAAGGGTTTGCCACGGTCTGGTGTGTCCTTGGTGTGACCGTGGCATTCCTGACCGTGTCAAAGACTTCATTGTGTTCTTGGTTCATTTTGATGCCACGGTCTGATCAAGCTTCATCTGGGACTCGTGGCAAGTTAACCGTGTCAAACGCCGAAGATGTGTAAAGGTTGCCACGGTCAAGCCCCCAGACCGTGGCATTCAGACCGTGCCAAAACCCGCATGCATGTGAAGTCCTTCCCAGCCAAGTATATGCTTGCCACGGCCAAGTCTCAGGCCGTGGCATTGAGATCGTGTCAAAAGCCGAAACTGTGTAGAAGTTATCTCCAGCCACTTGTTCATTTGCCACGGTCAAGTCCCAGACCGTGGCATTAAGCTCGTGCCAATCGCCGAAGGTTGCAAGATGTTGCCACGGCCAAGCCTCACACCGTGGCATTTAGGCCGTGTCAATCGCCGAACGGTTGCTAAGTTCCTCTCAGCCAAGTGTGTGTTTGCCACGGTCAAGCCTCACACCGTGGCATGAAGATCGTGTCATTGGCCGAGGGTGCACAAAAGTTGCCACGGCCAAGTGTGGACCGTGGCATTGAAATCGCGGCATGTTTAACTTAGTCATCCTGGGCTGTCTGCACCATCTCGCATTCCGGAGAGTGTAACTTCCTGGAGACCTGTCCGAATTGAGTAATTACGGTTGCAGAAGACAGAGGACTCATTTATCTCCAACTTTGATGAAGGAAGTTTCAGTGCTTGGGAAGTGTAAGGTTTCCTGGAGGGCACATCTTTGAAGCGGATTTACACGACCAGAGAGAGGCGCCTAGACATGTGTCCATTCCGGAGACCGTATCTTTCTGCTCAAAGCTCTGAATTGATTGATCTCGGATGTTCTGGAAAGAAGACTCAAATGTCTCTGATTCTTATGAAGGTCCCGGAAACTGAATCGGCCTGGAAGTGCACCGTCCTTCGCATCCTTCAAAACTGATCTGCTCGGTCCGGAATACCTGCGAGACAGGGGTTCCTTCCGACGAGCTTATCTCTCTGCTCACGCGTCCGAATTCCACGATTCCACTTGCTATGAGACCGTGCTCTAATGCTCTCCAACTTCTATGAAGGACCCGCCGTCTGAATCGGACCGGAAGGCTCCCCGGACAGGCGATTTCTGAGACTCGTTCACACCCGGAGATTTTGGCCGATACACTTCATTCGCGGTACATGGAAATGGCCGGTAAAGCTTCCTGCGGTACACGAAAATGGCCGGTGAAACCTTCCTGGCCAGCGAGAATGGCCGAAAATCTCCCAAGACCCAATTTTTCCACTTTTTCACTCTTTGCTCACCATTCCACCTCCTGGATTCATCTTTTCAGCTCCATATTCACCTGATAGACACTCAAAACATGCAAAGACTCATTGGGACCTAATGCATCTCCTAAGTTCTAAAACAAACCCTAAGGACCTAAAATGCATGAAATAAAACATGATTTGGAATGATTTATGCAACCTAAATGATGCAAATTATGAACATATCATTACCAACTCCATCGGGTGTCAAAACGATATGGGGAAATCAGAATGAGTCAAGAATGTGCTGCCTAACCGAGCACAAGCTGAGGAACCCCGTCACTGACGCACGAGCAGATATAGACCGCAAAAAGATGAAGACAGACCGAGAGCCCGCGAACGAGCTCTCGAAACTCTTATAGCAATTACAGATAGCTGAGAGCCGCGAAACACGCGCCGAGCCGGTATGTGACGCGGTGGACTCGGTGTGTATAGACGAGGCGCGCCCGGAACGATGCGTCAAAATAGGAACAAAGCTGGAAGAACCCCTGAGAAGCGAACTCCTTTCCCTCCTCAAGGAGAACATCAACACCTTTGCCTGGACAGCGGAAGATATGCCAGGCATAAGCATTAACGTAACCTGTCACGAGCTGAATGTGGATCCGACCTTTAAACCAGTCAAGCAGAAAAGAAGGAAGCTCGGCCCCGAACGAGCTAAAGCAGTGAACGACGAAGTCGAGAAGTTACTCAAAGTAGGATCAATCGCCGAGGCCAAATATCCGGACTGGCTCGCAAATCCGGTGGTCGTGAAGAAAAAGAACGGCAAGTGGCGAGTATGTGTGGATTTCACCGACCTCAACAAGGCGTGTCCAAAAGACAGCTTTCCCTTGCCACATATCGGCCGACTCGTCGAAGCCACTGCAGGGAATAGACTGTTAACATTTATGGACGCGTTCTCTGGCTACAATCAGATCCTGATGCATCCTAATGATCGAGAAAAAACAGCGTTCATAACGGATCGCGGGATATACTGCTACAAAGTCATGCCGTTCGGGCTCAAGAACGCAGGAGTAACGTATCAACGGCTCGTCAATAAAATGTTCGCGGCTCAACTCGGAAAAACCATGGAAGTGTACATCGACGACATGTTAGTTAAATCACTCAAAGAGGAAGACCACGTCGCGCATCTACGGGAATGCTTCGAACAATTGAACAAGCACAACATGAAACTAAACCCGGCGAAGTGCAGGTTTTCGGTCACTTCGGGAGAATTCCTCGGCTATCTGGTAACTCACCGAGGCATAGAAGCAAACCCCAAGCAAATCAAGGCGTTAATTGAGATGCCCTCTCCAAGGACGAAGCGCGAAGTGCAGAGGCTCACAGGTAGAGTCGCCGCGCTAAACAAGTTTATTTCCCGCTCCACAGACAAGTGCCTGCCCTTCTACGACACCCTCCGAGGAAACCAGAAGTTTGAGTGGGACGAACGGTGCGAGACAGCTTTCCAGGAATTGAAGAATTATCTAGCGAGCCCACCAATCTTAGCAAAACCAGTCGAAGGAGAGCCGCTCTTCCTCTACATCGCAGTGTCTGCTACAGCTGTAAGCGGAGTGCTTATCAGAGAAGAACGGTTCGAGCAAAAACCCATTTTCTACATCAGCCAGACACTGACCGACGCCGAGACTCGCTACCCTCAGATCGAGAAGGTCGCCCTAGCCATCGTAGTCTCGGCTCGCAAACTGCGCCCGTACTTTCAATCACATTCGATTGTTGTGCTCGCTACGCTCGATCCTACACAGACCTAGCCAATCCGGTCGGCTCGCCAAGTGGGCAATAGAGCTAAGCGTATACGACATCGAGTATCGGAATAGGTTGTCTGCAAAGTCACAGGCGCTCGCAGATTTCCTCATTGAACTTCCCGCCGAAACAACAAACGAGCCGACTCTAGATGAAGTGTGGACGCTGCACGTCGACGGCTCGTCGTCTAAACACGGCTCGGGAATAGGAATCCGCCTCACCTCTCCCACCGGAGAAATATTGGAACAGTCTTTTCGTCTGAACTTCCACGCCTCGAACAACGAAGCGGAATACGAAGCACTGATCGCCGGCATACGACTAGCGCAGGGAATCGGAGTTCGAAAGATAAGAACCTTTTGCGATTCACAGCTTGTAGCATGTCAATTCAACGGAGAATATGAGGCAAAGGATGGACGAATGGGAGCTTACCTCAGGGTGGTCCGAGAATTGGTACAAAAGTTTGATGAGTTCGAACTCACGCTCATTCCCCGAGGAGAAAACACCTCCGCCGGCGCCTTGGCAGCACTCGCCTCGACCTCGGACCCAGACCTCCGACGAACGATCCCAGTTGAATTCATCGAACGTCCTAGCATCGAAGAGATGGAAGGAGTTCGGCTGATAAATCCTCCTGAACAAGAACCAGAGGACGACGAAGCCATTCCTATGGACGAAGACCCTCAACCGGCCGAGCCAGAGTACGGCTGCGACAAAGAATGGCTCGGAGCTATCCGAGTATATATCGCCCATGGAGAGTTGCCGACCGACAAATGGGAAGCCCGCAAACTAAAAGCTCAGGCCGCACGATATGTCCTCGTTGATGGCGAGGTGTTTAAATGGAGATTTTCAGGGCCTCTCATGACATGCGTCGAAGGACCAGAAGCAAGAAAGATCATGCACTAGGTGCACAGCGGCACGTGCGGGAACTACTCCAGCGGAAGGTCGCTCGCTATCAAGATAAAACGGCACGGCTATTTCTGGCCCACGATGGTTAAGGACTGCGAGAAATTCACGGCGAAGTGCGAGAAATGTCAGCGGCACGCTCCAACAATTCATCAACCTACCGAGTTGCTCTCGTCAATTTTGTCACCTTATCCGTTCATGAGATGGTCGATAGACATCGTCGGACCTCTACATCGCTCGAAGCAGACGCGTTTTCTGCTCGTCCTCATGGATTACTTCTCCAAGTGGGTCGAGGCCGATTCTTACGCAAGCATAAAGGATGTTCAAGTCGAACACTTCGTCTGGAAATATATCATCTGCCGACACGGGGTCCCTTACGAGATAGTCACCGAGAACGGATCCCAGTTCATCTCAACACGCTTCGAAGCCTTTTGCGAAAAGTGGAAAATCCGCCTCAGCAAATCTACGCTAAGGTACCCTCAAGGGAACGAACAAGCCGAAGCAGCCAATAAGACGATCCTCGACGGTCTGAAAAAGAGGCTCGACGCCAAGAAGGGACGGTGGGCAGACGAACTCGAAGGAGTCCTTTGGTCTCATCGGACAACTCCGCGCCGAACCACCGGGGAAACTCCATTCGCTTTGGTCTACGGATCGGAGTGCGTAATTCCCCCTGAGGTGGATTTCCCAGGTATTCGACGAAGACTTCTACCAGGACAGGAGGGCTTGAACCACTTAATGATGCTAGATGAGCTCGACCTAATCAACGAAAAGCGTGATCAAGCCTTAATTAATAATTCGAATCCAGAACTATCAACAACCGACGGCGAGATACTACAACAAAAACGTTCGAAGTCGAAGATTCAAAACAGGGGAGCTCGTCCTCCGAAAGGTCTTCCAAAACACTGCCGAGAAGAACGCAGGAAAGCTCGGAGCAAATTGGGAAGGTCCTTACAAGGTCACAAAAGTGGTTCGTCCAGGAGTCTACGAACTCGCGACACTAGCTGACGAGGCGATTCCAAGATCATGGAACGCAATGCATCTGAAGAAATACTATCACTAACGATGCAGCACGACCAGCATGAACTACGGGATGGCTTGATCCCTGCAAAGGGTACGTAGGCAGCCCGTCCTCGGACGGGTTCAGCTGTCCCCCCTCCTAAAAAGGGGGGGGAGTGGTTTGTTCATTATCGCTTCGGCTAGTGTCTCATTCTTTCTAAATCAGCAACTTATTTTAACAAGCTCGGATTTTTAAATACTTTCACTCATCACTTCGGCGAGTAATCATACCACTTCGGCATGATATCATGACCTGATTACCTCGGACCTTTGTTGGTCCTCAGTTTCAGTTCGGCAAACTAAGCCTCCGAACGCCTCGTCTCGTTGCTGGCCACAACGGGGCAACAAATACAAAGTTCTCTAAACGAACTTTTACCACCTTTCCTAGGACGAGGGTGCAAGTTACATCATCTACGGATAACAATGAAGCGCGCTATACAAATATCAGACCGAAAACGTATCAGGTCGCCAAGGTTTACTATCGCATACGAGAATATAAGTCGAGACTACATCGCTTTCTCTAAAACCGAAGTAAACTCTTAAAACCCGGACAAACATACTCATCCTCTCGGAAACACCGGTCCATAGTCAGGATCGATAACACTTCATCCTTGGCTAACAAAAACAAAATGCCTCGTCGTTTACACGGCTCGGCACTATACAAAGCGAAAACGCCTCGTCGTTTACTCGGCTCGGCACCATGCACGGCGAAAACGCCTCGTCGTTAAAAACAGCTCGGCATTGCCACGAAAACTTGCTGCAACATTATCACTCAAAATCTTTCCAGCATCACCTAAAGGATGTTCCACAAAACTAACTCCCAGCTCGGGATTAAGAATCCAAACGAGACCCTTAAACAACTCAACCCTTAGCCCGTCTTTTCTATCGATTTCCAAGAATTCAGTTAAGGAAGCAATCAAAATCATTCCCGACACAACAGTTTTCGACAATCTTCTCTAAGCCATTGGTTTTCACAGACTTTTGCACAAGTCATTAAAAATAAGTGCATCCAAACAAAAAACGGCTAAAGGAGAAAATAATATTCATAGGCAAAAATAAGTGTCGGGTGGATAAAGCCGTCCAGGCACCGGTTACATACAGAGTTCAAAAAACATACAAAAAACCTAAGTACAAAAGCATGAAAGACGAAACAGGGAAAAGCAGAGGGTATCAGGCCGCGGACTGCGTCTCACGTTCAGCGAGGAGGTTTGAGAGGACCGGCGTGCCAGCGTTTGATCTGTTCGGATCTACCACGCCTAAGTTGGCCGCTGTCTCTTCGAGCGGCTCGTTGCTGAGGGTGGTGTCAACCGAGTCCGGTGATACGGGAGAGTAATACAGCTCGCCCTGAATCTCGGAAGCAATACGCTCGTTCGCCTCGTCGTCGGCATACTCACTCTCCCAGCTTTTCAGCTTCGCCTCCTCGTCGTCAAGCGTCGGGGCATCTGGCTTCTTCAGGTCGGCAATCATCGCAAGATTGCCCTTGATCTGTCCCAGATCGTTCTCATCATTTTTGGCCTTCTCGAGCTTGACCAAACCCTCCTCCACCTTGGCAAGACGTTCCTGAAACTTCGCCGTCAGCTAGCGCCTCGCCTCCTTCTTCGCGCGTTTGACCTTGGCTTCGAACAGCGCGTCCTTGGCCTCGATACGCCTTTTAAGCAACGCCACCTCGGCGCTTTTGGCTCTCCTTGCTTTCTCCAGGCGAATCACCGAAGCGGAAACTTTGTTGACGTCTGCTCGGAGAACTATCTTCTCCTCTTCCAACTTCGACACTCGGGTCATCGCCTCGGTGAGTTTCCCCTTTGCTGCCGCGGCTTCGCTTTGCGCCTATTCCAGCTTCACCTTTGACGCCGCGGTCTCATTTCGGGCCTCGTCCAAACGACGCTCGACCTTAGACAGGTCCGCCTCATATTCGGCCATCAGGTCGTTAATGGCCGCGACAAACTGCAGAGAACAAACCTGCGTTAAACACTTCGTAAAGTTCAAAAAAATAGAGGAAACCGAATAGAAATGTACCTTGGTACCGCGCTGCGCCATCGCGCCGTATGACCTCGGCCTCCTCAGCTTCTCCGGAGGAGGAAGACGCGTGTTCGCGTTATTTACACGCGAGAACATGACGGCAGAAGCGTCGGGGTCGTCAACAACCAACACGCGGTGGGGTCCTCGGGCGTTGTTTTCCGCCTCTTCTTGGACGGCTCGTCCTTCTGAACAGCGACGCCTTTCCCCTTGTCATTAGCCGAACGTTTTCGGCTAGAGTCATACTTCTGGACGACCGAAGTCGGTGGCCTCGTCGACTTCGGGAGGGCCAGGATAGCGGATTGCGAAGGAGTCTTACTCCGCGCCGCCGAGCCGTCCCCGGACACCTCGGGGATAATTTCACCCGGTTCCACCTCGGGCACTACATCTTTCTCAGCCGCCTCGGCAGTGTCGCCTTCTGCGGCTCGGATCATCACATCGCCTTCCCGGCTCGGAGGGTCGGGTTGAAGGATGGCCTCGGTTTGCGCGTGAGCCGCCTCGGCAGCTCGTCTAGCGGTTTCCTCTTCCTCGCGCCTCTTCCTTTCTCTAAGGGCGATTATCACCATCTTCTCCCGGGTATCTCTCGAAGAACTTGAGGACGAAGAACTGACGGGGACTCCGGCAAGGATGGCTCGCGCTTTTTCTACTCTTTCGAGGGTAAAGTTCTTTCTCCAATTAACCTTCCGCGCCGAAAGAGAGTCTCGAACAGTAAAGATTTCGTCGGGAATCGGGGGAAGAAAGCACCGAACTGCAAAACAAAGCAAAAAGGAAAAATCTTCAGAAAAGGAAGAGGATACCAAAAACAGTTCCGAGCCGAGGCAAAGCTTCGGGTCGGCTACCAAGTGGTCCCGAAGCGGTCTTGGTGCTTTGAACGTAATTCTCGCCGACTACGCCTCGTTCACTAAGACGTAGAAGAAACGTTCAGTCCAAAACTGATCCTTGCTGGGAAAACCGCCGATGATCCGTCGTTTTGCCTTGTTGGAAATATAGAATCTATTTCCCTTCGGAGCTTTCCGGATTTCCAGCAAGTTCAGCAGGTGATTCAGCTCGATATCAACTCCGCACTCGAAGCTTCGAACTAAGATGCCAATCATATGCCGTAATCCCCTCGGCATGATTTGCCCAATCGAGATCCCGTGCTTCCAGAGATATTCAAGGATCACTCCGGGGATCGGGAACCAGAGGAAGCAAAGCTCGAAGAACCCCTCGTACAGAGTAAAATGATTCTCTAGAGGCTTGTCGGCTCGGTTGCTCTTCTCTGGAACGACGAACTCCACCGCCTCGGATATCTCGAAGCGATGCCTCAACGCCTCGAGCGACTCAAGGGAGCAAAGCGTAGAGCCAGGTGGGTCAGGTTTTTGTCTCTTAACTCTTGGTCCTCGCCCAGATGTGGAAGCGCCTCGGGATGCCATGAGACGTTCCAGCTCACGCTTCGCCTCGAATAGGTCAAAGGGAAATGCCTCCTCCACGGGTTTGACTGCGGCGCGGTTGATGCCTTCATCAGGAATAGGATCCTGGGGACGGCTCGTCGAAACCGACAGCTCGTCACCTGTAGAGTCGATATCTGACGGATTTGCGTGTTTCGACGCCTCGTCAGATGAACGATTGGAAGGGCTCGGTGAAACAGATGCCTCGGAGGATTCTGTTGTACCTCTCGCCTCGGCGTCTACACGGCTCGGCTCGTAGTGAAAGAGTGAATCCAACGAATCGTCGGAGTGGCTCGACATAATTTACGACTTGTACAAGAATTACAGCACGACTCGGCGAGCCTCCGCCGGGAAAAGATCTGGAGCGGCGGAGACCTCAGAAACCCTAGCCGGAAAATAAATAAACTAGAGAGAGAAAGAAGAGAGAAGGGAGAGCTACCTTTAGTAAAAACGAGTGAGTCTGAAGATAATGAGGAAGAATGAAGGAGCTCACCCATTTATAGAAAAAATGAAGCGCGTGAATTCCGTGTGAACCTCGGGAACCGTCCAAACAGCGCGTGGGATCCGAAGTAAAATGGCTAGATCAAACTGCGTCGGTCACACGCGCCAATAAATCAGGAATCTTCTCTCGGAAGACCAACGGTCTGGGCACCCAAGCTTTCAGGCGTTATCTCTCTCTTGAAACGCCTCAACGAAACGGCTCGGCGTTATCTCTCTTTCGAAACGCCTCGTCATTAATGAAACGGCGCGGCATTATCTCTCTCTCGAAACGCCTCGTTGTTAACGAAACGGCTCGACATTATCTCTCTCTCGAAACGACTCGTCGTTAACGAAACGGCTCGACATTATCTCTCTCTCGAAACGCCTCATCGTTAACGAAACGGCTCGGCATTATCTCTATCTTGAAACGCCTCGTCGTTAACGAAATGCCTCGTCGTTAACGAAACGGCTCGGCATTATCTCTATCTTGAAACGCCTCGTCGTTAACGAAACGCCTCGGCACGAACTCTCTCTCGAAACGCCTCGCCGTTTATTTGGCTCGGCATAACCACCATTAAATCGCCTCGTCACGGCTCATCATTGCTATACAAAATCGCCTCGTCCTTAACTCGCCTCGGCATCTTCAGTACCCTTTCGAAACACCTCGGCACCCTCGGCATTCCTTGGAAACGCCTCGGCATCTGCACTCCCAAAACACCTTATCTGGGCTTACGTCATAACAGCTTGGCTCGATGGTTTATCTTACGGTCAGGAGTAATGGACCTCGTCATTCTCGTCTCCGAAACTGACGAGCTGGGGGGCTAACTGTTGGGGTCGGTTCTCACCCCGCACAGATAAAACCATCCCAAAATGACTAAGTATGGAAAGTGGAAGAGCCGTGGCCACCAAATGGGAGAGCCGTTCTCACCAAGGCAAGAGGGAGAGCCGTTTCCACCAAGACAAGCAGGAGAGCCGCGATCACCAAGTGGGAGAGCCGTGAAGAAGGAGAGATGGGCCGAGCCGTATTATAAGAAATGGGCCGAGCCCCTCTCTAACATACCTGGGCCGAGCCGTGCTGCAGTAAGGTGGACCGAATCATGTCTCGACTAAGGTGGCAAGTGGGCCGAGCCGTGGAGAAGTTAGATGGGCCGAGCCGTGGAGAGGTTAGATGGGCCGAGCCGTGTAAAAGTTAGATCGGCTGAACTAAAGCCTTGAGAGACGAAGCCCATGAAAACCCTAGGCGAAATACAAAGGCGGTGAGCCGCACGAGGCGATAAGGAAATATTCCGAAAATCTCTCCCGAGATTCTCGGCTAGGCGGTTCGAAGAATTAGTATAAATAGATGATGTAAACAATTCACTCTGTAACTTTTGCAACCCTAAGCAATAAAGACTAAACACTCTACAGCAAGAAAAACTTTCTTTTGATCTTACTGTTTTTGGCGATAAACCCTAGAAGTTTCCGATCCCTTAATTTTTCCTTAGACAAATTTCTGGTTGTGCGAGTTTTGGCTCACACAATGATCAAGGATGCATTAGTCAGTGCACCAATTGTCCAAGCCCCAGACTGGTCCCTTCCTTTTGAGGTTATGACAGATGCATCTGATTTTGCAATTGGAGCAGTACTTGGCCAAAGGAAAGACAAGAAGTTACATGTTATCTACTATGCCAGTAGAACACTTGACTCTGCACAAGAGAAGTATTCTACCACTGAGAAGGAAATGCTGGCAATAGTCTTTGCCTTTGATAAATTCAGAAGCTACCTGGTGGGATCAAAAGTCATTGTATATACTGATCATGCAGCCCTCAGGTATCTGATGACCAAGAAAGATGCTAAGCCAATACTATTGAGATGGGTTCTTCTACTTCAGGAGTTTGATATGGAAGTACAGGACAAAAAGGGTATAGAGAATGGAGCTGCAGACCATCTCTCTAGGTTGAGAATAGACTCTGAAGTCCCTCTTAATGACAGTCTTCCTGAGGAATCACTGATGGTGCTCCATTCTTATTTTGAGTTTGAAGAAGTGGATAGCATTCAAGAGAGGAGGATGTCCTGGTTTGCTGATATTGTGAACAATCTTGCTTGTGGAGTGGAACCACCTGAACTTGATGCTTACCACAGGAAGAAGTTCTTCAGAGATGTTCAAAGATACCATTGGGATGAGCCTTACTTGTATGTCCTGAACAAAGATCAGCTGTATAGAAGGTGTCTTGCTGAGGAGGAGATGTAACCTATGTTGCAAGAGTGTCATGGTTCAGCTTTTGGGGGTCACATGGGAGCATTCAAGACTGTGGTCAAGGTTCTTCAGAGTGGGTTTTGGTGGCCCACAATGTTCAAAGATGCTCAGTTAGTTGTTTCAGCATGTGATGCTTGTCAGAGGCATGGGAACATATCAAAGAGGAGTGAGATGCCTCAAAACCCAATTCTAGAAGTTGAGATCTTTGATTGCTGGGGGATTGACTTCATGGGGCCCTTCATTTCATCCTATGGGAATCAGTATATACTTGTTGCTGTGGACTATGTGTCCAAATGGGTTGAGACCATTGCTTCCCCTACCAATGATTCCAAGGTTGTAGTGAAGCAGTTCAAGAGCATTATCTTCCCAAGATTTGGAGTACCCAGGGTTGTTATCTCTGATGGAGGATCTCATTTTGTGAACAAGACTTTGGAGGGATTGCTGAGAAAGCATGGAGTGAAACACAAGGTAGCTACTCCTTATCATCCTCAAACTAGTGGCTAGGTTGAAGTATCTAATAGACAAATCAAGGCCATTCTTGAGAGGACTGTTAGCTCAAGCAGAAAAGATTGGAGCAAAAGGCTAGATGATGCATTGTGGGCTTATAGGACTGCCTTTAAAACTCCTATTGGGACATCACCTTTCAATCTGCTATATGGGAAGAGCTGCCACCTTCCTGTTGAGTTGGAGTACAAGGCTTTGTGGGCTGTGAAGTTGCTGAACTTTGATATCAAGACAGCTCAAGAGAAAAGGGTCATTCAACTCCATGAAACTGAAGAGATAAGGCTTGGGGCTTTTGAGAGCTCAAAGATCTATAAGGAGAAGACCAAAGCTCTGCATGATCAAAAGATTCTGAAAAGGGAGTTCAAGGATGGTGATCTGGTGTTGCTGTTCAACTCTAGGCTTAAGTTGTTTCCAGGAAAACTTAAGTCTAGATGGTCTGGTCCCTTTAAAGTTCTTGAAGTCAGGCCATATGGAGCTGTGTCTTAGAAGGAAAGAATGGTCAAGAGTTTGTGGTAAATGGCCAAAGGATCAAGCACTATCTGGTTTCACAAGGGAAGGAGGAAGCTACATCAGTTCCCCTTCTTGATCCACCAACAGCCTGTTAAACAGGTTTCCAAAGTCAAACTTAGAGACTTTAAACAAAGTGCTCTTGGGAGACACCCTAAGCTTATCTTTGTACATAGTTCTTTTGATTTCTTCTGTTTTCTTTTATGTTTTAGAACTTTTTGATGGGTTTTGTGAGTTGGTCTCAGGTTCTAGGTGACTTTTGGAGGACCATGCTCAGTGATGAATGGAATGGAGCATGTGAGAGGGCTGAGAGAAGTGTTTAGGGTCTGAAAAAACTTGGAGAACGCCTCAATGCTACCTAGGTGTGCGGCTTGGATCAAGAAAGGACCAACTCGCAGCAGGACTCGTAATTTACACCGGCCTGGGCGTGCTACCTGGTGAAAGAGGACCAGGCCGCACAAAGGAGAAGAAGGGGCCAAGGTGACTAAGTGGAAAATCCAGCGGGTTGGGTGTGCTAGCTGATGTCCAAGAGTTTAACCCGCACGTCCACTCGCAATTCACTCCGAATTGGGCCTGCGACCTGGGAAGAGAGAAGACCTGGCCGCACCAAAAAGAAGAAGTCCAAAATGTCTAAGTCCGAGGTTGTGCTAGCTGGTGCTGCGGGTAAGAAGAGAGGAGTCCAAGCCGCATGAAGACTCGCAAATCACTCCGGGTTAGGCATGCTGGCTAGGAACAGAGGAGCCAGACTGCACCAAGAGGAGAAGGGCCGAAGTGATTAAGTCCCAAGATCTGCGATGTAGGAGCTGCGGCCTGGGACAAATGGAAACCAAACCGCACGGTGTCTCGCAAATCACTCCGAGTTAGGCGTGCTACCTGGGAAGCATGGAGGCCAGGCCGTACCAAAAGAGGAATGGCCGAGGTATCTTAAGTCCAAAGTTCTGCGAGTAGTTGCTGCGGCCTAAAACAAAAGAAGCTAACCCGCACACATGATCGCAATTCACTCCGGGTTGGGCGTGCTACCTGGGAAGCATGGATGCCAGGCCGCACCAAAAAAAGAAAGGACCCCGAGGTAGCCATGTCCCAAACCCAGCGAGATGGTCATGCGGCCTGGGAACAAAGGAGTTAAGCTGCACGTCCATTCGCAATACACTCCGAGTTGGGCGTGCTGGCTGGGAGCAAGGAGACCAAGTCGCAGCATGAAGAAGAGATAAAACCGAATTGAAGCACTTTTACTGCAGGTTGGTCATGCGGGGTGGACACAGAAGATCCCAGGTCGCACAAAAATAATTCCGGTTCTACACCGAGATGGTCGTGCGGCTTGATCCCGACGGTTCCAGGTCACACAAGGAGAGAAAAGAGGCCGGTCAACGAGAAAAGGACGAGTCAAAGCCTTGACTGGTCAAAATAGATCTATTGACCACCAGTCCAAAGGCTTGACCCTGTCCCACACTCTCTCTTCCTCACCATAAACCCGAGTTTGCAACTCTTTCTCTCATTTCTCTCCATTGTTTTCATCATATCTCTCTCATTTCTCCACCAAAGTGCTCTGAACTCGTTTTTGAGTTGTTAACATCATCCTGATTGCATTTCAAACTCGTTGCATCTTAAATCCCAAGGTATTTCACTCTGTTAAAATTCACCTTTTTCCATGTTCTCCAATGGTGATTTTTGAACTTCAAGGTGTGGAATCGATTTTGATAGGTTGTTTTAGACCTTGGGATTATTTTATAAATGCTAGGGTGCTAGATAGTCTTGGAAAACAGAGCACTTTGTTGGTGATTCCTTGTCCTTGAGTTTTGAAAATTGTTGCAAGTAATTCATGAAAAAAATCGATTTTTTTTAAAAAAAAAAAAAAAGAGATGAATTGGTTTCTTGCTGAGTCCTTGCTTTGTACTCTTGTTTTTGCATTGCTATGAACTTATTGGATTGATTCTTGGCTTGAGACACCTGTTCATGTGGTTTTAAAATCGATTCTTGCAACAAATGTTTTCAAAATTTTGGAGAATTTTGTGAAGCTGGATCTTGTACTAACATTGTTTTTGAGAATCTCTTAGCAGATGACTGAAAGAACCAACTCTCAGGCCAAGAAGAAGGGCACTGCATCCAAGGGCAAGGGTTTGGTCTCAGGGTCTTCACAGCCAAGAGAAAAAGGTCAAGGAGCAAGGAATGCCACAAAGCAAGGAAAATGTGATCCAGCGCCAAAAAGGACAAGGCATGAAGGGAAAGCTTTGGTGGTTGCTTCTGGTTCCAAGAAGAAGGGGAAACAGTTGGCTGTGGTATCTGAGAGTGAACAGACTGAAAGTGACTCAAGCAGCTCAGCTGGTGGTTCACAAAGCACCATTGAAGAGGGATCAAAGAGGTTCAAGTAAACTGAACCAGAAACACTTGATTATCTGGCTAAGTTTCAACAGATAGAGATCCAGCAAGGGAGGTTCCCTGATGTGGACTTTCTGAAGAAGATTGGCATCTATGAAGATGTCAAAACTTTGCTTGGGAACATGGGTATTGAGTCACTTTTGGAGATGAGAGAAATCGCTTATGAAGAGGAGTCTCAAGAGTTCTTGGCTTCCTTTGAAGCTTTCATTTACTACCCAAGGGATTCAAGAATTCTTCAAGGAGATGGGCTTGGACATATGGAGTTTACTGTGAAAGGAAAGGACTATTCAGTGTCATTCAGAGAATTGAATGAGATTTTTGGGTTTTCTACACCTAGAAATGTTCCTCTCTCCAACCAGGTCAATCTCAGAAAAGATGAAGTTCAACTTCTATAGAGATCAATTGCTTCTGGGAAGTACACAGCTGGAATAGCTAAGTCCTCTTGGATAAGGAATCCAGTTCTGAGATATGTACACAAGATTCTCTCTCACAGCTTCTACTTCAAGATTGATGTTGGAAGAGTTCACAAAGGTGATGTGATGCTCCTTGGTGTGGGGCTGAAACAGCTGATGCCAACTCATGAAGATGGGGAACCCTATGAAGGATATGCTTACCCACTTTGCCTTGCCTCTCAATTAGCAAGGTCTTTGATGTTCTACAAAAAGTGCATGTGGGGTTCTACCAAGCAGGATGCAAACCTGACCCATGGATGGGTGGTAACAAAGATCTTGAAGGCCAAGGGGTACAGATTCAAGGAGAACAAGGCAAGGTTTGATCTGATTAATGAAGCCCATTTGTGTAAGATCGGTTTCCTTCAAGGAAGAGTTGGTTCCAAGGTAGTTTACAACTTCAAGACTCTCAATAGTGAGCCAGCACAAACTCTCCTGCCCAATCCCTCCATCACCATAGTCCAAGTAAAGAGGAACATTCACTTCTTCTTGCTGAAGGAAGAGCTGTACAATGTCCAAACTGATCCACCAATCCTCACATACAAGCAAGCTTGCAGAGAAGAAGCCTCCAAGGGAAAGAAAGCAACCGCTGAAGATGCTACCACAAGTGCTGCTGGTGCTCAAGATGCTGATCTGCCTCCACCTCAAAAACGTTTTGGTGGAAACAGATACCACTTTGATGATTACAACTGGGAGGAACCAGGCACTTCAGGGTTCAGAGCTCAACAAAAGATTGGTATTCTCCAACATTGGTGCAAGTACCAAGACAAAACCATCCACAAGACGGCCAAGTGCATCAAGGAGATGAAGAAGAGGATCAAGAAGCTTGAAAACCCTTGCAAAGGTGGGTCTCCAGCACGAGTTTCACCAAGGAACAGAGAGAAAGTTGGAGAGAGTTCCATGAACTGCACAGCCCTGGTCACATATGGCACAACTTGGGTGGATCTTGACGACGGTTCTGATGAAGAAAGCCATCATTCTTGGGAGACACCATCCGGTCACACTTCAAACCCCTCTTACTCATTGGGGTCTGACTTCCACAGCTCTTAGGTAACACTCTAAACCTTGTAAATATGCATGTAGATTTTCTTTTTCTTTTTGCATTTTACTTGTTTGTTTTGTTTTCACTCCTTTCTTATGCTTTTATAACACAAGGGACTGTGTTATTTAAGTGTGGGGGAGGAGTTTCATCTTTTACTAATCATGTTTTCTCTGTTCTTATTTTTCACTTTGAGTCTTGAGTCACATTCTTGCATGCATTCATATAGTCTCATCTAAGCATATAAAAAACCAAAAAAAAAATGGAAAAATCTGAAAAATTTTCACAAAAAAATGATCATGTAGTTGCATTCTCATTTTTAGGATTGAGTCTAGATTGCATGTTCATGTAGGTTGCATCTTTCAGGGAGTAATGATAGGTTTTCTAGAGAGTACATCACTTTGAGAACTTGAACTGAATATGCTTGTGAATCTTTTTCTGTGCTTGCAAAGTCTGAAATGATCTGAATCTGAGAAGCAAGTTTGAATTGAACTCAACTCTAATTAAGTGGGAACCTTGAACTTGACTTGAAAATATCTTGTGATGCATTGTTTGAAAAAGCTTGTGGATACCGATATACATACTTGAGCTAGAACCATTGTTTTTACCACCCTTTTTCCTTAGCTCAAGTAGCTGAATCCGCATCATGGATCAGTTCCCTCACCTTGAACCCATCCTTCTTTCAAGCCAATTTTTGTGTGTGAATTGAAAGGCTACCTTGGATCAAACTTAGCAGAAAGTGTTAGGTTTAGAGCGACAAGGGCAGGTCTCATTGAGTGATGTGTTCCAACATCAAGGAACTGAGAGTATTGGCAAGGAATGAGTGTAGGGGAAAAGACTTGTTGGTGAGTGGAAAAAGGTGAGAAGAGTGGAATAGAGAGAGTGGAAATAGCTAGGGGAATGAAAGAAAAAGAAATCAGTCTTGGAGTTTTGAGTTAAAGAAAGTGAGCTCTGGTGTGTTGAAGAGAAAGAGTCTAGCTTCTAAGTAAAAAGAAAAGAAAAGAAGCCAAAGAGCTTAAATGTTTTGAAAAGAAAGAAAAAAAAGAGGCTAGAGGTTGCAAAAGAAAAAGAGCTGAGTAAAGTTTGAACTCCAAGACTTGAGAGTGAAAGTGAAAAGTAAGTCCCCAAGTGAGAGGAAAATAAGTGTGAAAAGTGAGGTTATTGAGAGAGTGAGCAAGTGAGAAAGCTTTGAGTAGAGGGTGGGGTGTGATGAGTCTTTGCCCTTGTATGCATAGGTTGCTTTTTACCTTTAGCACTCTGCCAAAGTTTGATCATTCATAGAGAGATCCCTTTGCTGCATTAAACCCGCTTGAACACTGATGAGATCATTTTAATCTCATAGCCTCTCCCTAGCCAAGCCAGCTTGTTTAAACCTTGCATCATGAGATTCACCTGATAAAAGCTTAATGAATGTGAAAGAGTTGAGAGAGAGAAGAACTTGTGGAGATTCCTTGCTGAGTTGATATATATCTGAGTATGGCTTTGCATTGCATAATTGAGCATGAACTTGAATTCTCATTGTGATCACTTCTCTCAAAAAGGAAATGTGAACTCCCATGCATTCAACCTCTCTCTCTCTTTTGTTCTTGTTTGCTTGAGGACAAGCAAAGGACAAGTGTGGGGGAGTTGATATGTTCATAATTTGCATCATTTAGGTTGTATATTTCATTCCAAAGCATATCTTATTCCATGCATTTTAGGTCCTTAGGGTTTGTTTAGGACTTAGGAGATGCATTAGGTCCCAATGAGTCTTTGCATGTTTTGAGTGTTTATCAGGTGCATTTGGAGTTATTTGGAGTTATTTGGAGTTGAAGAGGTGAATCCAGGAAGAGAAATGGTGATCAAAGCTTGAAAGGAGGTTCTCGGCCATTCTCGCGGACCAGGAAGGTTTTTCTCGGCCATTCTCACGTACCACGGCTGGATTCCTCGGCCAAAACGCGTACTGGCTAATAAATTTCTCGGCCAAAATCTCCCGGTGCAGACACGTTTCCGAAATCGCCTGTCCAGGGAACCTTCCGGTCCGATTCAGCTGTCGGATGTTTCATCAAAGTTATATAGGATTGGATCACGGTTCCAGAGCAAGTGGAATCATGGAATTCGAACGCGTGAGCAGAAAGTTAAGCTCGTCAGAAGAAACTCCTGTCTCGCTGCCGTTTTGGACCGAGCCGATGAGCTCCGAAGAATGCGAAGGACGGTGCACTTCCAGACCGATTCAGTTTACAGGGCCTTCATGAGAATCAGCGATATTTGAGTCCTCTTTCCAGAACATCCGAGATCATTCAATTCGGAGCTATGAGCAAGAAGATACGGTCTCCGGAATGAACACATGTCTAGACGCCTTTCCCTGATCGTGTAAATACACTGTGAAGATGAGCCCTCCAGGAAACCTTCCACTTCCGAAGCACCGAAGCGTCCTTCACCAAAGTTTCTATCCTCTGAAACCGGAATCACACAATTCAGACCAATATCCTGGAAGTTACGCTTCCCGGAATGCGAAGTGGTCCAAGCTGCTCTGAATGCTGCGAGATAGTCTTGCGACCTGGTTAACTCGCAGGCCTGAAGATGAATGCCTGGAAGTTGATGCTGCAAGTTGAGAAGTGCGGGTAAGCTATCACTGGATGAGGCCTGAGGCTCCCGAGCAAGAAAAATGCTAAGTCCACAATCGTGCGATTTAGGCATGCGAGTTGGCCGCGCCTGGAACTAAGCCACACGATCACTCGCAATTTACACCGACTTGAGCCTGCAACCTGGGAGTAATGGAGACCAACCCGCACACATTACTGAAGATCCCTGCTACATAGTCGTGCGAGTTAAGGATCAGAGAAGACTTAGCCGCACAAAGACTCGCAATTCACTCCTGGATGGGCATGCGGCTGAATCTACAAGGTTTTATCTCGTTCAAGCTCCTCTCCTTGGTTGTGCGACTTGGGCATGCGGCTTGGGACTAAAGTATGACCAAGTCGCACATGTACATTCCCCAGAAACCGCCTTGGTCCTGCGAGTTGAAGAAGAAGAAGATTTAGCCGCACAAAGACTCGCAAAACACATCTACTTGGGCGTGCGGCTAAAACTAAGCGATTTAAGTCTCACAAGACAAGTTCTTCACCTGTGCGACTTGGTCATGCGACCTGGGAGACACTGGACTAACTCGCACACTTTCCACTTTATCCACTAAAGCCGGGTCAGGACCCGGTTTGTTCTGGGCTGACCTGGTTTGTTCCGGGCTGACCCGGTTCGTTTTTAGAGACATATAAATAGTTTTTAGGGTTTTTTCCCAAAAACTAAGCTTTATTCCCTTTTGTCTCTTGCCTCTTCTGTGAAAAGACTTCACTAAGAAGAGAAATATCGATTATTGAGTGTTTCATCAAGAGAGTTTAAGAGATCTTTGTGTTTAAAGCTGCTTTCTTCTAAATCTATCATCTATCTCTTCATCTATACACTTCTAATCATATGATTAACAACACATCTTGCAAAGGATCTAGTGTGTTGATCATGATTAGTGAGTAACCTCCATATTAAGGTCTTAGATATGTAGATTAGGGTGCTTAAGTGGTAGATTAGTGAGCTTAAGGGTTAGATCATGCATATTCCATTCTCTACAACCTGTTCTTAATGCTAGATCCATACACATCATATGTGGTCTAGATTCTGGGTATTTCATGCACCAAAAGTGTTTGATGAAATGCCTGAACCAAGGTTGTTAGAGGTTTAAGTGTTCTTCATCATGGGAATGATTGTTTATATGCTTAAATGACAGATTAAACTGGTTATTAATGCTTGCTGATTCATGTTTCACTAATGATGATTAGGTTAGAAGCTGTTTTAGCATAGAAGTTGATACCTTCATGAGAGGATTAGCTTAATCAATGATGTTTAAGTTGAATGGTTTGCTTGATCATATGGTTCATTAGCTCACTAGTTTATCACTGAAGGCACCCTAATCCACTATCATGTCTAAGACCTTTCTCATCATCATACATACATTCTCATCACTTGTCATTTGTTTAGTTCTTTGTTTGATCACTTCTTTAGTCATTTATCTTGTTTTTAAGTTTGTAGTTGTCATTAGTTTATCAAAACCACACTTATTTGCTTGAATTAAGAACCTGATCACATAGTTTAGTGTCTAACGCCACATATGGATTGATAAACCCCTTGTACTACAAGACAGGGGATTGATAACCTCTACAAAGAGCCTTGAAAACTCTTAGTTATCACACACACTCAAACAAACTCCCATACACACGTCTAAACCTAGACTAGCCCTTGATGGTGGAGTAGTATCTACATGCAGTCCTATCTCTGTCACTCTAAACCCAACACTTTTTACCAAGTCTACTAGAAACAAGGTCTCACACATATGCAGGGAATGGCAGGGAACTGTCTGAAGATGATTTGGTTAAAGGCAGGGAACTGTCTGAAGATGAGAGAACAACTATTTGAGCTAGCAAGAGTGGTAAAAAGGGATAAGAGAGCTCAAATATTTTATGGTACCCATGAATTCACAATGACATGCACAAACATGATAATTGGATTGTCAAATTATGGTTTTCACTTAAGAAAGGCTGGAGTTAATCACAACTTGATCCAACTAACACAGAAGCAGCCACAACCTCCAAGGCGTTAAGAGCCTCCACCAGTGTTTGTGGGAGAGAATGACCGGGCCAATGCACACCAATACAGGGCAGGCATTCAAGCTCCTCCAGTCCAAAAAAACAACTTTGAGGTGAAGGCATCGTTGCTTAACATGGTTCAGAACTCAAAGTTCCATGGACTATCTACGGAGGATCCACTACAGCATTTGGATAAGTTTGACAGGGTGTGTGATCTGACTAAGATCAATGGAGTTTCAGAAGAAAACTTCAAGCTAAGGTTTTTTCCCTTCAGCTTGGGAGATAAAGCTCATCAGTGGGAGAAGAACTTAAAAAGAGGATCAATTCAGACTTGGGAGCAGTGTAAACTAGCCTTCTTATCTAAGTTTTTCTCCACCTCAAGGACAACCAAGTTGAGGAACCAGATATTAAGCTTTACCCAGCACAACAATGAAAGCATTGGGGAAGCTGGGAGAGGTTTAGAAGCTACACAAACCAATGTTCCCATCATGGATTTTCTGAGGCTTCACCCTCTAGTACCCTGTATAGAAGAGCCCTTCCAAAGATCAGAAATCAGTTAGACACAGCCTCAAATGGGAACTTTTTGGGTAAAGAGATAAATGCTGCTTGGAGCTAGTAGAAAACTTAGCCATGAGTAATGATACTTCTTGGGAGGATTTTGATAGGCAAACAGAACTGAGGGCTCAAGTAAAGAGCAAAGAATGGAGAAAGACATTAGAGAGCTGCAGAGTAAACATGATAAAGTGTTAGTGGCAACTCAAAAGCCACTACACTTTGTGGGTGAATTTGATGATCAGTCTCCAAGCTTTGACAATGTCAATGAAGAAGGTCTTACCCAAGAGGAGCTGAACTACATAGGGAAGCAGAACAGGTTTCAAAGGTACAATAACTTCAACACCAACCAGAACCTGTCCTATAGAAGCACCAATGTAGCAAACCCTCAAGACCAAGTCTACCCTCCTCAACAAGGTCAACAGAAATTTGTTCACAAAAACCAATTTCAAGGGAACTATCAGCCCAAGCAGCATTTTGTACAGCAGCCACAAGGGTATGGTCAGCAGCAGCCGCAGATTCATGAAAATAACTTCAACAGCCAGCCGCAGCAACACAAGTATCCACCAACATTTGGACAACAGCAGCTGAGTCAGCCACAACCGGTTCAGGAACATCAGATGGGGTCTGATTTATGTGGAGTGTTACAGCAGCTTCTACAAGGTCAACAAAGGGTTGAAAGCAGTTTCTATGATTTGGGTTCTAAGTATGAGACAATGCAACAAAAGATCATTGCATTAGAGAAGAATCAAGCCTCTTCCTCAAGACAACAAGGAACTTTACCTGGTAAACCTGAGCCCAACCCAAAAGAGTATTGTAATGCCAGAACTCTTAGAAGTGGAAAGGAGTTACCAGAGAGAGAACCTAGACAAGTGCTCATTGAGGACAATGAGCAAGTTGGTGGGGAGGCAGCTCAAAGGATTGAGCAAGAAAATCAAGTTGCTGAGAATGATAAGAGCAAAGAGGTGGAACAAGATGTGGTGCCTGAGAAACCCTATGTTCCACCACCAACATACCAGCCTATACTTCTATTTCCAGGGAGGTTTAAGAAGCCGATCTTAGACAAGGCCAGAGCTATCTTTGAGAAGCAACTTGAGAAGACTCAATTCACTACGCCCATCATAGAAGCATTCCTCATGGTTCCACAGCTTGGGAAGTTATTAAAGGATGCCATTTTGAACAAGACAAAGGAACTACAAGGAATGGTGATTCTAAGTCATGAGTGTAGCGCAATAATTAAAAAGAGGACAGTCCCTAGGAAGCTATCTGACCCAGGGACCTTTACACTGCCATGACTATTGGTCCTTTGAAGTTTGCAAGCTGGTTATGTGACTTAGGAGCTTCAGTGAGTTTGATGCCTTACTCTATTGCAAAGAAGCTGAGATTCAATACCTACAAGCCAGCAAGGATATAATTGATACTAGCTGATAGATCTGTGAGGCTTCCCATAGGTTTACTTGAAGATCTACATGTTAAGGTAGGAGGCTTTCAAGTCCCCACTGACTTCATTGTCTTAGAAATGGATGAGGAACCAGTTGATCCACTTATCTTGGGTAAACCTTTCCTTGCAACAGAAGGAGCAACCATTGATGTGAGAGGTGGAATGATTGAGCTGCACCTTGGATCAGAAACTCTTAAGTTTGATGTAAAGGAAATGATGAAGAAGCCAACTATAGAAGGACATATCTTTTATATTGAAACATTGGAAGAGTTTGCTGATGAGCTTCTTGAAGAGTTGAACACTGAAGATCCTCTTCAAGTTGCATTGACTAAAGAACATGGTGAACATGGGTACTTGGCTGAAGAAAGTGAAGCTTACAAGTTGGTTATGGATCAATACAAGGAAGTGGATTCAGAATCAGGGTTCTTGGAGCTGGAAGCAAGCGGCCTTGAGATTCAGGGTATCAGTGGTTCAAGCACAAGTCATGGGGAAATTCATCAGTGTATGGCCGTGGGTCTGGAGGCCTTGAGATTCAGGGTATCAGTGGTTCAAGCACAAGTCATGGGCCAGTTCATCAGTGTATGGCCGTGGGTTTGGAGGCTGAGCAGGAGATCAAGCCGGCTGATGAGATCAACACCAATGGAGCTCCAGCTGATCAGGAGAGCTTCATGGCAGATTGGGATGAGACCACAGCATCCCCTGTTGAGCTCAAACCTCTACACAACAGGGATCAGGTATGCATTTCTTGGCTCTAACTCATCTTACCCTGTCATAATAAATGATAGTTTGCTAGCTCATGAAGAGAGTGCATTGTTGAATGAACTAAGGAAGTTTAGGAGAGCAATTGGTTATTCCCTTGTTGATATAAGAGGAATCTCTCCTAGTGTATGCACCCACAGAATACACCTAGAGGACCAATCTATGTCCTCTATTGAGCACCAGAGGAGACTTAACCTCAACCTTAAAGCGGTGGTTAAGAAGTAGATACTCAAGTTGCTTGAGGTAGGGATTATTTACCCAATCTCTGACTCAAGATGGGTGTCTCCGATCCATGTGATGCCCAAAAAGGGTGGTATTACCGTGGTAAAAAATGATAGGGATGAACTCATAACAATTAGAACTGTTATAGGTCATCGCATGTGCATAGACTATAGAAAACTAAATGCAGCATAAAGAAAAGATCACTTTCCTTTACTATTTATTGATCAGATGTTAGAGAGGTTAGCTAATCATCCCAATTATTGTTTTCTTGATGGATACTCTGGGTTCTTTCTGATTCCCATAGACCCCAGAGACCAAGAGAAAACAACATTTACCTGTCCATATGGTACATATGCATATAGGAGAATGCCCTTTGGCTTGTGCAATGCACCAGCAACCTTTCAAAGGTGCATGATGCATATTTTCTCTGATCTAATAGAACATAAGGTTGAGGTATTCATGGATGATTTCTTAGTCTATGGATCCTCCTTCTCTTCATGTTTGTCCAATCTTTTCTCAGGTCTTGAGGAGATGTGAGGAAGCAAGCCTTGTTCTGAATTGGGAAAAGTGCCACTTCATGGTACAAGAAGGGATACTGCTTGGACACAAGGTATCAGAGGCAGGCATTGAGGTGGACAAGGCAAAGGTTGAGGTGATGGTCAACTTAGAGGCTGTAAACTCAGTGAAAGGGATCAGAAGCTTCTTGGGTCATGCAGAATTCTATAGGAGATTCATCAAGGATTTCTCTAAGATGGCAAGGCCATTGACAAGATTGCTGTGTAAGGATGTGGAGGTTCAGTTTGATGCTGAGTGTGAGGAGGCTTTTCAAAGGATCAAGCAAGCTCTCATCAGTGCTCCCATTGTACAAGAACCAGATTGGATTTTACCTTTTCAGGTAATAACTAATGCCTCTGATTATGGTGTTGGTGCTGTGCTAGGGCAGAAGAAGGACAAGAAGCTCCATGTTATCTACTATGCTAGTAGAACTCTGGACCAAGCTCAAGAGAAATATGCCACTATAGAGAAGGAATTGCTTGCCATTGTCTTTGCCTTTGATAAGTTTAGAAGCTACTTGGTGGGTTCTAAGGGTGTAGTCTACACTGACCATGCTGCTTTGAGGTATCTGATGACGAAGAAAGATGCTAAACCAAGGCTTCTAAGGTGGGTTTTGCTGCTACAAGAATTTGACATGGAGGTCAAAGACAAAAAGCATAGAGAATGAAGTGGCTGATCACTTGTCAAGGATGAGTGTGGACTGTGAGGTCCCCTTGGATGATTCATTGCCAGAAGAAAAGATCATGGCAATACGAGCTTACATGGAGCTTGAGGAGGCTAAGTCCATCAGGGAAAGAAGCTTACCTTGGTTTGCAGATATAGTGAACTACCTGTCTTGTGGTGTGGAGCCACCTGAATTGTATGATTTTGAAAGAAAGAAGTTCTTAAAAGATGTGAAAAAGGTCCTTTTGGGATGAGCCTTACCTCTATGTGCTCAACAAAGATCACTTGTATAGGAGGTGCTTAGTGGAAGAGGAGGTTCAAGGGGTTCTCCAAGAGTGTCATGGACCAGCCTATGGAGGCCATCATGCTGCATTCAAGACAGTTGCTAAAGCTCATCAGCCAGGTTTTTGGTGGCCTACTATGTTCAAAGATGCTCAAGGTGTGGTGTCTAGCTGTGATGCTGTCAGAGACAAGGAAACATCTCGAAAAAGAATAAAATGCCACAGAATCCTATCCTTGAGGTAGAGGTGTTTGATTGTTGGGAGATTGATTTCATGGGACCATTTGTCTCTTCTCATGGAAATCAATACATATTAGTTGCTGTGGACGATGTGTCCAAGTAGGTTGAAGCCATTGCAAGCCCTACCAATGACTCCAAAGTGGTTTGTAAACAGTTCAAGAGCATAATCTTCCCAAGGTTTGGTGTCCCAAGAGTTGTTATCAGTGATGGTGGGACTCATTTTGTGAATAAGACTTTGGAAGGTTTGCTAAGGAACCATGGGTTTAAGCACAAGATAGCAAGTCCATATCATCCCCAAATCAGTGGACAAGTGGAGAACTCCAACAAACAGATAAAGGAAATCCTTGAAAGGACAGTGAGTCATCTAGAAAAGACAGGTCTAAGAAATTAGATGATGCACAATGGGCTTATAGGATTGCTTTTAAAACCCTCATTGGAACCTCACCTTTCAATCTTTTGTATGGGAAAAGCTGCCATCTACTTGTAGAGCTGGAGTACAAGGCTATGTGGGCTGTCAAGTTACTCAACTTTGACATCTAAACAGCTCAAGAGAAGATACTTCTACAGCTTCATGAGCTAGAGGAGATCAGGCTGAATGCTTATGAGAGCTCAAAGATCTACAAGGAGAAAACATAAACTTTGCATGACCAGAAGATCAGGAAGAGAGAATTCAAGGAAGGAGACCTTGTGTTACTGCTTAACTCAAGGCTCAAGCTGTTTCCAGGCAAGTTAAGGTCAAGGTGGTCTGGTCCTTTCAAGATTTTGGAAGTAAGGAGCTATGGAGCTGTGGTACCTGAGGGAAAGAATGGCAACAACTTTGTGGCAAATGGACAAAGCCTTAAGCCTTATTTGGCTAGTTGATAACACCGTATTTTGACCACATTTATGGATCATTTTGAAATACTTTTTCTATGTTTTTAATTGCTTTCAAGTACGTTTATCACGTTTTTCTAGTATTTGTAGTTCCAAGACTCTTTTCAGGAAACTTAGGGAAAATCTAAACAAAATGGATAGAAGACCAGATTTTCAGCTCAGAGTCAAACCGTCAGAAGTTCACCCTCGATTGAAGGCCTTCTCACCGTCTGATCCAGCTCAAATTTTGAGATCTCAAAGATGGAAGTATCAGCTTTCCAGCACACTTTACAACTTGGCAATCCAACGGTTCAATCAAAAGATACGCGAAGAGCAAGATGTCCCGTAAACCTGCCGACAAGCGTTTCCACCTGCGGCCAACAGCCTATTTCCCGCGGTCACAAGCTTCCCGACCGCGGCCAGCCATCCATTCCCCGCGGTCACGCACATCCCGACAGCGGCCAGGCAACTCCGAGTTCGAAGGCCCATTTCTGAAGCCCATATCATTTTCCCAGCCTCAATTCTGGAACCCTAAAGACCAGAGAGCATTTGAGACTATAAATACTTATCATTTAGGTCGTTTTAAAAAAAAAAGAAGAAGAGAGACGAAATACTTTACAATAAATTTTACTTTAAGCTTTGTTTTTAGGTTTAGGGAGAGAGAGATTTGTCTCTTGAACCCTTGTTCTTTTTTTTTCAATTTCGGTTTCTGTTATACTTTTTAATACTATATTTTTGATTTCATTCATCATGTCTGAGTATTTTTATTGTTGGGTCTAAGGGATATTTTCGATGGGGATACATATGTTCGATGAGGATTCCATGAGCTATTGAAGCCGAATCTTAGAACTTTTTCTTCTGAATTCGTTTTTACTGCATGAGAATAGCGTCATGAACTACAATCTGATCCAGATGTTTGGTGACACGAAAGTGTTCATCCGGTGTTAGATCTAGATTGGGAGAGCGAAACAAACATAGGAGTGGAATTGATAGTAGGTTTTTAGCCTACTAAGGTCAATTAACCTCTTGTGTTGTAGCACTTGAGGGTCAATCCAAATGGAGATTATCTAGACACTAAGGCTATGAGGATCAATTCTTAATCCAAGTTTAATGAAACAGGTTGGTGATTAAGTGATCTAAAAACATAAAGCAAACAAGAACAAGCAGTAATTAAGAACAAGCAAACAAGAGAAACTAAACAAACACTCAAATTCAAATAAAGAGAAAGCTAAACCTGTAGATATGATCTTTGATCAGGGTGCTTTAAATGTGAATTCATGATGCTAAGCAAACAATGCAACACTTGCAATTCTTTAGTCTAGACTTCCAAATCAGATTAATTCATTCTCATGACAAAAAATCCCTTTGTTAATTACCAATTCAAGACTAATTCCCTTTAGATGAATAAACAATCAACACGCATAAGGTTCCAAGTCTAAAATGACCAGACAGTCTCTTTGTGCATCAAAATAAGAGCTAAGAAAGATTGAATCTTACACAGAAAGATAAAGCAAGCATCACATGATCTCAAATTCCAATTAACTCTAATCTAGATTAATCCTCTCATGAAGGCACTAACCTCTACACTAATCCATTTTCAAACCAAATCATCATTTGTGAAATATGAATCAATGAGCATTAAGAAACAGTTCTAATATGTCATTCACGCATTTAACAATCATTCCCATGATGAAAAAGGCATAAACCCTTAAGTTAGCTCATTCAGGCATTTCATCAAACACCTTGTGGGTGGAGAAAGGTATAAGTTATAGATCAAACTTATAATGAGAGATCTAGCATTAGGTTCAGCTAACTAAGGAAAGGAGAAGAGAATCTAGAACCTAAACATCATAAATCAAACATCAAAGCACCTTAATCTACACACCTAGAAGCTTAAAAGAAGACTACTCACTAATCATGATGAACACACCATTTCCTTTGCAAGAGGTGATGTTAAATATGATTAGAAGCAAAGATAAGAAGATGAGATGATAAGAAACAGACTTAGATTGATTAAATCCTTGAGATCTCTCTTAACAAACTCGTTTTTTTAACAAAAGGGGAAAGAGAAACAAGAGAAAACAAAGCTTAAGTCTTGGAAAAAACCCTAAAAAGCATATATAGTGTCTCTTGCGGACCGGGTCAGCCCAGGAAAAACTGGGTACTGACCCGGCTTCAAATGGATCATGTCTCAAGTGTGCGACATGGTCAGGTGCTTCCCAAGTCGCAGGCCCAAGTCGCACAGCCATAGAAGCAGCCTTGTGCGCCATAAATTCCTCAGCCCCAGCCGCATGCCTATCTAGGTGTAACTGCGAGTCTTTGTGCTGTTCAGGCTTTCTTCTCTTCAACTCGCACAACCAAGACGCATTCTGGAGATAATATATGTGCGATTTGGTCCTCCTTTAGTTCCAAGTCGCAGGCCCAAGTCGGTGTAAATTTCAAACACATGTGCTACATGGTTCCAGTGAATGCTGACGAGTCTTAAACATAATGCATCTTTTCTCTTCCAGGGCCAAAGTGGAAACCTACTGGTCAGGGTTAGAGAGATAGTTGTCTATGATCACGACAGTGGCGTATTCATACGTCCGTGACTCTAGTTTGAAAATTTTAAGCTAAGATATTATCAAATTTACTCTCTAGCTATGTTTTGAATCGTTCATACCCCTGAGAAAACTTCCCTGGACCCAATCGCCTCTTTTCTATAGATTTACACCGATTTTTATTAAAGTTTTAGTCTAGTATTTTCATTCTCTAAATCGATTTTCATATAAGCAATTAGGTTTAGCCGTTTTTCTCGTTTTTAGTCGTTTTCGTTAAGTTTAGTTATTAGGTCATTTTAATTACCGTATTTTCTCTTTAAGATTTGTTTTAACGTTTTAAAGACACCACCAAAACCCTCATAAAAATCGTCTGGTTCTAGACTTCCTTACTTTATATTTCTTTCGAAGGCTTTTGCAGGAAAGATCCTCCTTCCCTGTGGATTCGATCCCTAAGTACTACAATCGATCAGCTGTGCACTTGCGGCTATTGATTTCATTTGGGGTAAAACTTGACACCCTCACCACACACCACATCACTTGTGAAATCAAAGAGAGAGATACCATAGTCTCACTTGATGATCCTCCAACCCAGTAATGGGTATGAAAGTCAAACTTAGTGACTTAAAACAAAGTGCTCTTGGGAGACACCCCGAGCTTATCCTTGTATATAGTTTTCTTTTCATCTTTCTTTTATGTTTATTTAAAATGTTTCGAGGTTTTCTTTGAGTGATCTCAGGTTAAAAGGGGTGATATGACTTGTTTGGATGAAGGAACAGGATTTGGAGCAAGCTTAATTCGGTCGGCCTTGGATTTTAAAGCAAACGGCCTACTGCCTCGGCTTGAAAGGCTTGGTAAGGCTGTACCAAGGGCCGGCCACCTAACAAAAGGGCCAAGGCCTCGAGGTTTTATCTCGCGATGGTCTGTACAGAGGCTGTGCAGTTCATGGCCTGGAGACTAAGTGTTTAAAACACCCTCGGTACAGAACCCTCGATACAAGTCAAGGTCGAGGGAGTTTTTCAAGCCGTCTGAACCAAATGCTCTTAACCTCGGTCTTTTACCTCTGAAGCTGTATCGAGGTCCTGAGTCTAAAAGAATGATTCTCCAAAATGGTTAAGTGTTAGCCATTCACCTCCGGTGAAAAACTTCGGTACAGATGCCCGAGGTACTTTGTCCGAACAAAAGATGCACCACCTCGGGATGGAGCTTACCGAGGTGTTGGGCTCATTTGAAATCATTTGAAACTCGGTTAAGATACCTCAAGAGGACTATGGTCGAGGTGTTCTTCATATGAGCCGAGGGAAAACACTTCAAACTCAGAAACATGAGTACCTCAGCATAAAGACCTCTCCATAGGCCATGCCGAGGTACCCATGTGAGGCTATGAACAAAAATGGCCATTTTGAAAGCTGGGTCCACCAAGATGCTCTGGAGGTCAAGGTCAAGGTGTTGACTAGTCAACTTAAATCTAAAACCCAGAGAACCATCCCTCGTTCTCCAGCAGAGACAACACCTTTACAGCATAAACCCGAGTTTGCTTTCTTCTCCCTTGAGTTTCTTTTAAAACACCATATCTCTTTCATCTCTGCACCAAATTGAATGATTCCAGTTGAATTGAGCTCATATTGAATTCATTTCTCTTGATGTCTAACCGCATTTCACTCGAACTTACTGATTCCCAAGGTATTTCATCCGAAAACACATTGTTCTTCCTTACTCTTTAATGGCAATTTTTGAGTTGCAAATTCTGGATAAAATGGTTTTAGGTTGTTTCATGCATTGGGAATAATTTTAGAAACTCTGTTAGGTTAGATAGAGCTTGAAAAACTTGTTCTTGCACTGGAAATCACTTGTTCTTAAATTTTTAAATTTTTTGAGAATTTGGACCTTAAAATCGATTTTGATGGCAAAGAGGTTTCTTGGTTGAGTTTTTGCTTCTCATCGTGTTTAGCATCATTAAAACTCATTTCTTGATCATTCTCAACTTAGAAAATTACTGTGGCATTGATTATTGAAAGAACCTTGTTCTTGAAATTTTCTCATGACTTTAAGAACTTGGTGCATTTGGTGGATCTTGTTCTTGGTGATTACTCTTTGTTTGAGAATTTTTCTTGCAGATGACTACAAGAACAGCTGCTCTTGCTCAGAAGAAGGAGACTCAGATGAGAAAGAACAAAGGAAAAGGTGTGGCTTCAGCAAAAGCTGGTGGATCAAGCAAGAACACCAAGAAAAGTGTGAAGTATGAAGTTGGTTACAAGGCAATGGCTGTGGCTACATTGAGTTTGCGGTTAATGGGGTGAAGTATGAAGTTGGTTACAAAGAGTTCAATGAGATCCTTGGGTTCCCACAAAATGGGTTTGAAGAGAAGTTCAAGTATCACAAGAAAGAGATCAAAGCTCTTTGGGATACAATAGCAATTGGACCTTATTGTGGTGGAAAGAGCAAGACAAGCTGGATCAGAAATCCAGCCATCAGATATGCTCTTCAATGCTTGGCAAGCATGTTCTTCACCACCTACAACACTGGGGTCATTCACGCATGTGAGATGGAGCTTTTGGATATGGACTTAAGCCATTCATTAACCATACAAGGAACAAAGGGGACTACTATGGTCCTTATCAAGTGCCAGAACTTGGTGCATTCATGGGTGTTCAATTGCTGGCCTACAAGAGTAATGCTTGGTGTGATAGAAGAAGGAGAAAGCATAAGAGTTTGCAATGTGGCTGGTTATTCACAAATATTTTGAAAGCTAAGGTGTTTGTATTCCCTGAATCAGGAGGAAAACCTGATAGTCTCAATGAAGCTTATCTACTTAAAACTGTTTTTTAAAAGGCAATTTGGAAGGTAGCTTGTGCTACAGCTTCAAGCAGCTTGTGGAAGACAGTGTTAGCGTTCTTCTACCCTACCAGTCCTTCACATCATTACAAGAGACATGCAATATCTCTTGCATTCTCTTAAAGGATCAGTTCTACAATTCTGAAATTCATCAACCAGTTGAGAGGAGCAAAACTTGTAACAAAGCCGGTCCAAGTAGACCACATGATGAGCCTCTTGATGTTGTTTCCGATGGTAATGAACCCCAAGTTCCAGCAAGAAGAATGGGTGCAAACAGGTACCATTTTAATCCAACTGTTTGGGGAACACCTGATTATCATTCTCGCAAGCTGTATGCAAGAACAAGTGGGCTTCAGCAGTGGTGCAAATGGTAAGATAAGACCATCCATCACCTTTTCAAGTGTGTGAAATCTCTGAAAAAGAAAGTCAAGCAACTCACCAAGCCAGCTTCACCTCAAAAGAGTCCGCAATTGCAAGAAGAAGTGGGAGAGAGTTCAACACCATTCCCACCGGGCAAAGAAGATTGGATCAATCCATCAACAGCCTTCCAAGCACCATCACCATCAAGCAGTCCACCAATAGAGCAATCTCCATCTTGTCAAACTTCCAACCCCTCTTACTAATTGGGGTCAGACCTAAGTGATTAAGTACTACCTCCAAGCCCTTTGTATATATGCATGTAGATCTTGTTTCTCACTTTGGATTTTGCTTGTTTTGTTTTTCACTCCTTTCTCATGCTTTTATAGCACAAAGGACTGTGTTATTTTAGTGTGGGTGAGGGGTTTTATGATTACTAATCATGTCTTCTTTTATCTTATTTTCTATTTTGAGTCTCGAGTCTCATTCATTCATGCATTAGCATTTATTTGCATAGAAAAACCAAAAAAATAAAAAAATCTGAAAAAAATTTCACAAAAACTGTTCATTTAGTTGCATTGACATTTTTAGGATTGAATTTAGTTGCATAATCATATAGGTTGCATCATTTGCATGGGAGTAATGATAGGTTTCTTTGATAGATCATCATCTTAGGAAATTTGATTCATGGCCCTAGTTATTAATTCTCTATTGCTTGCAAAACTGGAATGAAATCAAGAGTGAACCATGCTTGGAACTAGTGTCTCAATGCTTATGTGTTAGTTGGGTCATGTTGTGATTAACTTCAGCCTTGTTTACAGTGAAAACCATAATTTGACAACCCAATTATCATGTTTGTGCATTTCATTGTGAACTCATGGATACCCCAAAATATTTAAGCTCTCTTATCCCTTTTTTCCACTCTTTGCTAGCTCAAATAGCTGTTCTCTCATCTTGAGACAGTTCCCTGCCTTAAACCAAACATTTCTTGAAGCCTGAAACACTATAGTGAGAGATGTGAGGTGTTGTTCTGGATAAACTTGACAGAAAGTGTTGGGTTTAGGGTGACAAGAGTAGAGTTTCATGTAGATCTAGCTCTGCATCATGAGTCTAGAATAGGGTAGGAAGGGATCTTGGGAAACACTGAGTGAAAAAGAGAGATTTGAGATGAAAACCAGGGAATGGAAAAGAAAAGAAATCGTTTTGGGGTCTGTTGTTTAAAGAAAGAAAGCTCTTGTGTTTTGATAGATAAGACTTTATGGGTCTCAGGGCTATCAATCCCCTTGTCAATGTAGCACAAAGAGGTTATCAATCCAAGAATGTGGTGATAGACACTAAGCTATGTGATCAGTTTCTCAATTCAAGTGAACAAGTGAGGTTTTGATTGACTAATGACAACTAAAAACTTAAACAGGATTAGTGACTAAAGAAGAAGTGATCAAACAAGAACTAAGCAAATGACAAGTGATGAGAATGTATGTATGATGATGAGAAAGGTCTTAGACATGATAGTGGATTAGGGTGCCTTCAGTGATAAACTAGTGAGCTAATGAATCATATGATCAATGCAATCCATTCAACTTAAACATCATTAATTAAGTTAATCCTTTCATGAAGGTATCAACTTCTATGCAAAAACAGTTTCTAACCTAATCATCATTAGTGAAACATGAATCAACAAGCATTAAGAATCAGTTTAATCTGTCATTTAAGCATATAATCAATCATTCCCATGATGAATAACACTTAAACCTCTAACAACCTTGATTCAGACATTTCATCAAACACTTTTGGTGCATGAAATGTCCAGAATCTAGACCACATATGATTTGTATTGATCTAGCATTAAGAACAGGTTGTAGAGAATGGAATATGCATGATCTAACCCCTAAGCTCACTAATCTACCACTTAAGCACCCTAATCTACATATCTAAGACCTTAATATGGGATTACTCACGAATCATGATCAACACACTAGATCCTTTGCAAGATGTGTTGTTAATCATGATTAGAAGTGTGGTTTGATGATGAGAAATAATAGAACAAGATGGAAAACACTCTTCAAATCGATATTAAACTCAAAACAAAGTATTATCAAGTGGTTCTTTCACCAAAAAGGAAAAGGAGACTAAAGATAGGATAAAGTTCTCTCCAAATTAGGTCTAAAAAGTATTTATAGAAGCCTTGGACGAACCGGGTCAGCCCGGAACGAACCGGGTACTGACCCGGCTTTGGTGGGTAAAGAAGAAGTTTGCCACGGTCTAGCAGGTTTTGGTCAAGCCGTGGCAAGTGACCGTGTCAAGTCCTGTGTCTCTTGTTCTTGGATGAATCATGGTGCCACGGGCTCCCTCTGGTAGTGATGCATGGCCGTGTCAAACGCCGAAGGAACGCATAAAGTTACCACGGCCAAGTCTAAAGCCGTGGCGTGGAGACCGTGTCAAATGCCGAGAGATTGCATCAAGTGCCACGGCCAAGTCCAAAGTCGTGGCGTGGAGACCGTGTCAAGTTCCGAATGTCTGAAGGATCACAAGTGCTGTCTTACCATGGTCAAGTGTAGACCGTGGCAATACCCCATGGCAATTCTCGAATGCAAGTAAAATCCTTCCGCAGCCAAGTGTTACCTTGCCACGGTCAAGTGTAGACCGTGGCGTGAAGATCGTGTCAAACCCCGAAGAACTGCAATCAAGTGCAACGGTCAGATGTGAACCGTGGCATTCCACCGTGCCATCTTTCCCTTATCATAATTTCAAGGCCTTAATAAGGGTTATCATTCTCGCAGCATTCAGGGCTCTTCGGACCACTTCACATTCAGGGAAGCGTAACTTCTAGGGTACTGGTCCGAATGGTGTGATTCCAGTTTCAGTGGATAGAAGACTCAGACATCTTCAACTTTGGTGAAGGAACCTTCGGTGCTTGGGAAGTGGAAGGTTTCCTGTAGGACTCATCTTCGCAGTGCATTGACACGATCAGAAAGAGGCTTCTAGACATGTGTCTATTCCGGAAACGTTATCTTCTTGCTCATAGCTCCGAATTGAATGATCTCAGACGTTCTCGAAAGAGGACTCAAATATGTCGGATTCTGTTCAAGGCCCTGTAAACTGGATTGGTCTGGAAGTGCACCGTCCTTTGCATTCTTCGGAGCTCATCGGGTCGGTCCAAAACGGCAGCGAGACAGGAGTTCCTTCCGACGAGCTTAATTCTCTGCTCACGCCTCCAAATCCTATGATTCCACCTGCTCTGGAACCATGATCCAATCTCCTCCAACTTTGATGAAGCACCCGACAGCTGAATCGGAAAGGAAGGTTCCCCGGACAGGCGATTTCGGAAATGTGTCTGTACCCGGGAATTTTGGCCGAGAAACTTAACCAGCCGGTACGCGTTTTGCTCGAGGAATCCACCCGTGGTACATGCAAATTGCTGAGAAAAACCTTCCTGTGGTACGTGAGAATGGCCGAGAACCTCCAAAAACCCATTTTCACCATCTTTCAAACCCTGATCACCATTTCTCTTCCTGGATTCGCCTTTTCAACTCCAAATAGCTCCAAATACACCTGATAAACACTCAAAACATGCAGAGACTCATTGGGACCTAATGCAACTCCTAAGTCCTAAAAAAAACCCTAAGGACCTAAAATGCATGAAATAAGATATGATTTGGAATTAAATATACAACCTAAATGATGCAAATTATGAACATATCAACTCCCACACACTTGTCCTTTACTTGTCCCCAAGCAAAAACAGCAGATGAGAGAAAGAGGTTGGATGCATTGGGAGTTCATATTCCTTAATGAGAGAGTGTATCACTAAAAGAATTCAAGGCTCACTGTCCTAGTTGCTAATTCTAAGATGCATTGCAAACAAGATTACTCACAAAACTTTAGCCATACTTATCAATGAATGAATCAAGCTCAAGCTTAAGTTTTTCACAAACAGCCATAGTTCCAACCTTTTGACATTCATTTAAGCTCATGTGAATCATGCTTATGCAAATCATGTGAACTCACTTGTCTTGGGACAGGGTTATGAGACAAAGATGATCTCATTTAATGTTTTGGCTTCCATTCAGCTCAAGGGATCACTCAAGAAGGAATACACTTTAACAGAATGCTAAGGGTAAAAGGCAACTGGTGCATACAAGAGCAGAATCCCATCTACCCTATGCCCCAAATTGGTCATTCACCTTAACTCTACACCCATGAAGATTACATCCTAGCTACTCCTTTCTCAAGACATTAATTGCCTATCAACCCTCTCCTCACTTCACTCTCATTCTTTTCCTCACCAGGGGTTCATCTTTTCAACCTTAAACTCAGGTTTTGGGGTCTGAATATTCCACTTAGTTCTTTCTCATACAACACTTTCTAGCCTCTTTTCTTTTCTTTTCAAACACTTGAGCATTTTTGGCTTCTTTTCTTTTCTTTTTACTTAGAGGCTAGACTTTCTTTTTCAAAAAACAAGAGCTTTTCTTTCTTTACACAGCAGATCCCAAACCTCTTTCTTTTCTTTTCCAACCCCTGGTTTTCATCTCAAACTTCCTCTTTTCCACTCAGTGTTTCTCAAGAACTCTTCCTAGCCTACTCTAGACTCATGATGTTGAGCTAGATCTACATGAGACCCTACTCTTGTCGCCCTAAACCCAACACTTTCTGTCAAGTTTATTCAGAAAAAGGCCTCACATCTCTCACTATAGTGTTTCAGGCTTCAAGGAAGGTTTGGTTAAAGGCAGGGAACTGTCTCAAAGTGAGAGAACTGTCTCAAAGTGAGAGAACAGCTATTTGAGCTAGCAAAGAGTGGTAAAAGGGATAAGAGAGCTCAAATATTTTAAGGGTACCCATGAGTTCACAATGACATGCACAAGCGATGATAATTAGATTGTCAAATTAAGGTTCTCACTTTGATATGGCTGGGCTAATCAAAACTTGATTCAGTCAGCAAGTTCAAAGCATGGATCAGTCTTGTTTTCTTTCTTGTTTACATGCAGCAAAGAACTGGAAACTAGGGCAGTGAACCGAATTCTTAAAGTGATATTCTCTCAAGGAAAAACCTATCATTACTCCCTTGCATTGATGCAGCCTACATGAATATGCAACTAGACTCAATCCTAAAAATGAGAATGCAACTACATGATCATTTTTTTTTTTGTGAAAATTTTTCAGATTTTTCAATTTTTTTGTTTTTTTATATGCACCTAGATGAAACTATATGAATGCATGCAAGAATGTGACTCAAGACTCAAAGTGTAAAATATGAACAGAGAAAACATGATTAGTAAAAAATGAAACGCCTCCCCCACACTTAAATAACACAGTCCCTTGTGTTATAAAAGCATGAGAAAGGAGTTAAAGCAAAGCAAGTAAAATGCAAAGAGTAAAAGAAGATCTACATGCATATGTACAGAGTTTGGAGTGTTTACCTCAATCGCTGAGGTCTGATCCCAGGTAGTGGGATGGGTTGGAGGTAGAACATGATGGAGTTGAGTATCTAGGTGGGCTGCTCTCAGGTGAGTCTGGTAGGAACTCTGTGGCCGGGTTGACCCAGTCTTCTTTTCCTGGTGGGAACACAAGGTCATGAGCGGCTGAGCTTTCTTCCACCTCTTCTCTTGTATCTTGTTTGGGTGAGGCAGCTCGAGCTGTGAGTTTCTTCACCTTCTTCTTTAGTTGCCTAACACAGTCAACGAGCTTGTGGATCGTTTTGTCTTGCCATTTGCACCATTTCTGAAGGCTGTTAACTCGTGAATACAGCTTCCTTGTGTGATAATCAGGTTCACCCCAAAAATAAGGATCAAAATGGTACCGGCCTGCTCCCATCCTTCTGTCAAGATCTTTTGGCTCCTCATTCTCACAACCGGCGGTCCTAGTTGTGGTCTGCTCTTCAACTGGCTCTTTACCCTTGGAATTTGCGGTCCTCTTGCATTTGCGAATTGGAGAGTTAATGGCTGGGTTGTAGAGCTGATCCTTTAGAACAATAAAGGAGACATTGTGCCTTTCTATGAGAGTGGTGATGGCTGGGTGTGGCAACAGAACTTGAACCTTCTCATTTTGTAAGAGCTTGAAGGTGTACAAGAAGTTTTCACCATTGCTTTCTGTTAAGAACCCAACCTTGGTGAGGGTAGCTTCATCAATCAACTCAGGCTTGACCTCAACATCATCAAAGACAAAACCTCTTTCAAAATCTTTGTAACTAGCCATCCATTGTGCAACTTAGTGAGCTTCTGCCTTTTACCCTCACTCCAAGCAATGTCTTTGTATATCAGCATATGGCGTGCCAAGAATGCACCACCAGATGGGATGTAGTGTGGGAGGCGAAATTCTCTCTTGCTCTTCAAGTGACTGATGAGAGGATGCAGACCCATACCCAGTAGTTCCATGTCAGCTAGATGCACCACACCATCATTGTGCTTGGTAAAGAACATTTGGCAAAGCACTTTGTGAGCATAGCGGATGGCTGGGTTTCTTATCCATGAACTCTTGCATCTTCCTCCTCTGAAGCTCCCAAAAGCAATTGTATCCCACAGGTCAGTAATCATGTGATCAGGGTATGTGAACTTCAATGTCTCATCCTGTGCAGGTCTTGGAAAGGCAAAGATCTCATCTAGTTCCTTGAAGCTTACATGGTATTGTGTACCATTGATTGTGAACTCTATGAGCCCAAGACCATTTCCCTCCATGATCCTCTGATATCTTGGGCCATATCCACAAACTTCAAGGGATGCAAGAAACTCTTGTGTTACTCCATCATGAGCCACATCTTTTATCTCAAAGAATCCACCAAATCCCATGTTGTTAAAAATGAGTTGAACCTCTTCAAGAAGCCCCATCTTTTTCATCAGCTCCATATCAGGGAACTTGGTTTGCAGCACCTTTACATCCTTGAACATAGCAAAGTAGTCATCAAAAGTTGGTTCTTTGTCCTTAGGTTCTAGTTTTGTCTTTGCTTTCTTAACCGGCTGCAATGCTACTTCAGGATCACTCTCTGTCTCTTCTTCATCCTCAGCCACAGCCACCTCTTTTCCTTTCCTTTGAACAGCTCCAACCAGCGCCAGTTCTTTACCAAAATTCTTTGAAGTAGAAGCCTTGGTTTTCTTTGGTGCAGCCACATTCTTTGCTTTCTTCTCAGCTGGATTCTTTGGCTTTCTCTGTTTCTTCTGTTTCTTGAAGACTTTATGCCCAAAAGGTATAATCTGATCCTCTAAAGCTACAGATTTCTCTTTTTTTCGATTTCTCCATGGCCGCTGTTCTTTTTGTTCCTCCCATCCTGCATTTTCTCAAACAGCTGTGAGCACCAAAGCAAGAGAACAACAAAAGTTTTCCAAAAATTCACCAAGTTCAGAGGTGGTACAGATCGATTTCACTAGAAGAGAATGTGTCTTAAGCTGGTTAAAAACTCAATAAACTCAAAGCAATGGCAAGAAGCAATGCACCAAAGAGTTCAGCTTGAGACACAATTTCTAAAAAAATCGAAATACTTGATGAATTTAAAGAAATTTCCCAAAAATTCCAAGAACAGGTCATTCTCAAGCAAGATCCATGCATTTCCTATCCATTATACTTGCACAACATTCACAAAATGATTCCAAGGTATCAAGAGGCCTATTAAAATCGATTCCACGTGTTTCTTGTTCATGAACAGTACATTAAGACATGGAAAAGGTGAGTTTTAACAGACTAAAATACCTTGGAATCTTCAAGTTTCGAGTGAAAAACGAATGTGCAGCAAGAAACTATACAGGATTACGAGTTCAATGCAGTTGGAATTCCTCAATTTGGTTCAAGAACGAGAGAGATATGAGTGTTTAAAGTTCAAGAAATGGAGAGAATGAGGCAAACTCGTGTGAGTAAGAAGACCAGGTGGGGAACAGCTGTAAAGGGCGCGTCTTTGACCGGTCAACGTCCGTACGGTCAAGACTTTTCAAAATTTTTGCTGCGCCTTCGTTGACCGTGTCAAACGCCGAAGGTTTGTGCTTTCTCTGCGGCGGCCTGGAGCGTCCCGTGTCATCTGACCGTGGCAATCCCCGAACGATTGCTTCTTTTCCAACATGTGCCACGGCCAAGTTTTCTCCCCGTGGCAAACTCACCGTGGCAAACTCACCGTGGCAAGCACCGAACCGTGGTCATTCATTGTTTTTTCTTGCCACGGTCATGTCTTCTTCCCGTGTCTCTTGGCCATGTCAAAACCCGATCCTAGGTCCATTCTTCTTTGCTTTGCCACGGCCGGCTGAAGTCCCGTGTCATCTGACCGTGGCAATCCCAGAATGGTTGCTTCTTTTGCCACGGCCACACCTAGGACCGTGATTCCTCTCTCGTGGCTTAGCTAAAAAGCTTGCCACGCCTTGTTATCTGACAGTGGCCGGTGACCATGCTCAAAACCGAGCATAAGCTTTTGCCCACTCCTTCATTCCTTTTCATCTTTCATTTACTTCCCAAGGGTTCAAACTCAAACCTGTAACCTGTAGACACTAAACAAACCCATCAAAACATCCTAAAACATAAAAAGGAAAGAAATCAAAAGATTAAAAGCATATTTACAGAAGATAAGCTTGGGGTGTCTCCCAAGAGCACTTTGTTTAAAGTCTCTAAGTTTGACTTTGGAAACCTGTTTAACAGGCTGGTGGTGGATCAAGAAGGGGAACTGATGTAGCTTCCTCCTTCCTTTGTGAGACCAGGTAGTACTTGATTCTTTGGCCATTTACCACAAACTCTTGACCATTCTTGCCTTCTAACACAACAGCTCCATATGGCCTGACCTCAAGAACCTTAAAGGGACCAGACCATCTAGACTTAAGTTTTCCAGGAAACAACTTAAACCCAGAGTTGAACAGCAACACCAGATCACCATCTTTAAACTCCCTTTTCAGAATCTTTTGATCATGCAGAGCCTTGGTTTTTTCTATATAAATCTTGGAGCTCTCAAAAGCCTCAAGCCTGATCCCTTCAAGTTCATGGAGTTGCATGACCCTTTTCTCTTGAGCTGTCTTGATATCAAAGTTAAGCAACTTCACAGCCCACAAAGCCTTGTACTCCAGCTCAACAGGAAGGTGGCAGCTCTTCCCATATAGCAGATTGAAAGGTGATGTTCCAATTGGAGTTTTAAAGGCAGTTCTATAAGCCCACAATGCATCATCTAGCCTTGTGCTCCAATCTTTTCTGCTTGAGCTAACAGTCCTCTCAAGAATGGCCTTAATCTGTCTATTAGATACTTCAACTTGGCCACTAGTTTGAGGATGGTAAGGAGTAGCTACCTTGTGTTTCACTCCATGCTTTCTCAGCAATCCCTCCAAGGTCTTGTTCACACAATGAGATCCTCCATCAGAAATGACAACCCTTGGCACTCCAAATCTTGGGAAGATAATGTTCTTGAACAGCTTCACCACTACCTTGGAATCATTGGTAGGGGAAGAAATGGCCTCAACCCACTTGGACACATAGTCCACAGCAACTAGTATATACTGATTCCCATAAGATGAAATGAAAGGGCCCATAAAGTCAACTCCCCAGCAATCAAAGATCTCAACCTCTAGTATTGGGTTTTGAGGCATCTCACTCCTCTTAGAAATGTTCCCATGCCTCTGACAGGCATCACATGATGAGACAACTAGCTGAGTATCTTTGAACATTGTGGGCCACCAAAACCCACTCTGAAGAACCTTGGCCACAGTCTTGAATGCTCCCATGTGACCCCCAAAAGCTGAACCATGACACTCCTGCAACACAGGTTGCATCTCCTCCTCAGCAAGACACCTTCTATACAGCTGATCTTTGTTCAAGACATATAAGTAGGGCTCATCCCAATGGTATCTTTGGACATTTCTGAAGAACTTCTTCTTGTGGTAAGCATCAAGTTCAGGTGGTTCCACTCCACAAGCAAGAAAGTTCACAATATCAGCAAACCAGGGCATTCTCTTTTCTTGGATGCTATCCACTTCTTCAAACTCCAAATAAGAGTGGAGCACCATCAGTGATTCCTCAGGAAGACTGTCATTAAGAGGGACTTCAGAGTCTACTCTCAACCTAGAGAGATGGTCTGCAGCTCCATTCTCTATACCCTTTTTGTCTTGTACTTCCATATGAAACTCCTGAAGTAGAAGAACCCATCTCAATAGTCTAGGATTGGCTTCTTTTTTGGTCATCAGATACCTGAGGGCTGCATGATCAGTATATACAATGACTTTTGATCCCACCAGGTAGCTTCTGAATTTATCAAAAGCAAAGACTATTGCCAGCATTTCCTTCTCAGTGGTAGCATACTTCTCTTGGGCAGAGTCAAATGTTCTACTGGCATAGTAGATGACATGAAGCTTCTTATCTTTCCTCTGGCCTAGTACAGCTCCAACTGCAAAATCAGATGCATCAGTCATAACCTCAAAAGGAAGGGACCAGTCTGGGGCTTGGACAATTGGTGCACTGACTAATGCATCCTTGATCATCTTGAAGGCCTCTTCACACTCAGCATCAAAGATGAAATCAACTTCTTTACACAACATCCTTGTCAAGGGTCTGGCTATTCTTGAGAAATCTTTGATGAATCTTCTGTAAAACCCTGCATGCCCAAGAAAACTCTTTATCCCTTTGACTGAAGTGGGAGTTTGCAGATTCACCATCACTTCCACCTTTGCTCTGTCAACCTCTATGCCCTTCTCAGATATCTTATGCCCAAGTACAATTCCTTCCTGCACCATGAAGTGGCATTTCTCCCAGTTCAACACCAAGTTATGCTGCTCACATCTCTCCAAGACCTGTGACAAATTAGAGAGACAATCCGAGAAAGAGGAGCCATAGACACTAAAATCATCCATGAACACCTCCACCTTCTCTTCAATTATGTCAGAGAATATATGCATCATGCAACGTTGAAATGTGGCAGGGGCATTACAGAGACCAAAAGGCATGCGCCTATATGCAAATGTGCCATAAGGGAAAGTGAATGTTGTTTTCTCTTGGTCTCTTGGATCTATGGGAATTTGAAAGAATCCAGAGTACCCATTGAGAAAACAAAAGAAGGGATGGTTTGCAAGCCTCTCTAACATCTGATTAATGAAAGGCAAAGGAAAATGATCCTTCCTAGAGGCTGCATTGAGCTTTCTATAGTCTATACACATTCTGTGTCCTGTAACAGTCCTAGTAGCTATCAGCTCATCCTTCTCGTTTTTAACCACTGTGATCCCACTTTTCTTGGGCACAACGTGTACAGGAGATACCCATCTTGAGTCAGAGATTGGGTAAATTATCCCTGCCTCAAGAAGCTTAAGTATCTCCTTCTTAACCACCTCCTTGAGGTTTGGGTTAAGACGTCGTTGATGCTCAATAGAGGACATAGATTGGTCCTCCAGGTGTATCCTGTGGGTGCATATATCAGGAGAGATCCCTCTAATATCGGCCAAAGAGTATCCTATGGCTCTCCTGAACTTTCTTATCTCACTAAGCAATGCACTCTCTTGATGCTCTAATAAGCTATCATTGATGATTACCGGATATGTAGAGTTTAAGCCCAAGAAGGCATACCTGAGCCCTGTTGGTAGAGGCTTGAGCTCAACAGGGGGTGCATCAGCCTCATTCCAGTCCTTGTCCAAGCTGCATTGGATCATGTCTGCTCCTTTGATAGCCAAAACCTCAGGGCCACTTTGTTCCAGTTCCAAAAACCTTGTCTCAGGACCCAGCTCTCTAGCATTGTCCAAATACAGCTTATACCCCTCACTTTCTTATGCTAAGAGCCCATTGTCTCCTCGTTCTTGGGTTAGAGTAGCTTGAAGAGGGTCCTCAGTGTTCAGCTCCTCAAGCAACTCATCAGCCAATTGATCCATTGTCTCCACATAGAAGCCTAGACCTTCAATAGTGGGTTTCTTCATCATCTCATTCACATCAAACTTGAGCTTCTCAGACCCAAGTTGAAGCTCTATTATCCCACCTCTCACGTCAATAATAGCTCCTGCAGTGGTCAGGAATGGCCTGCCCAAGATAAGAGGATCAACTGGTTCCTCATCCATTTCCAGCACAACAAAATCAGTTGGAACCTCAAAACCACCTATTTTGACAGGTAGATCTTCCAACATACCAACAGGCAATCTAACTGATCTATCTGCAAGGATAAGAGAGATCCTTGCAGGTTTGAAGACTCTAAAGCCCAGCTTCTTTGCTATGGAGAATGGCATCAAGCTGACTGATGCTCCTAGATCACAAAGACATCCAGAGAATAGAAGAGGTCCAATGGCACAAGGGAGTGTGAAACTCCCTGGATCAGTTAACTTCCTTGGAATGGACTTCTTCTGAATGATAGCACTGCATTCATGACTTAGTACCACCATGCCTTGAAGTTCTTTAGTCTTGTTCAGAATGGCATCCTTCAAGAACTTACCCATCTTTGGCATCATTAGAAATGCATCAATGAGAGGCATTGTGAGTGGTGTCTCATTGAGTGCCTTCTCAAATACAGCTCTTGCCTTGTCCACAAGTTGCTTCTTAAATCTCCCTGGGAATGGGAGCTTGGGTTGGTATGGAGGTGGTGGCACATATATCTTTTCTGGTTCAGGTTCCTTTGCTACCTCTTTACCCTTTTCTTTCCTTAGTTTCTCAGCAACTTGATCATCTTTTAAGGCTGCCTCCCCCTCAGTTTGATCATTGTCCTCAATGATCACATTGTTGTTCTCAATACCAGGTAACTCCTTTCCACTCCTCAGTGTAATGGCTTTAGCATATTCCTTGGGGTTGGGTTCAGGTTTTCCAGGTAGATGGCCTTGGTTCCTTGAGCTTGAGGCCTGGTTTTGCTTCAGTTCCTTGATTTCCTGCTGCATGGCTGCATTCTGGCTTGCAAATATCTGTTGACCCTGGAGCAGTTGTTGCAGAATCCCAACCATATCTGACCCCATCTGTGGCTGTTGCTGAACAGTTGGTGGCTGAAACTGTTGTTGAACCGGCGCTTGTTGCTGGAACTGTGGTGGACCAAACCCTGGTGGTGGTTTTTGCTGCTGTGAACTGAAACCAGTACCCTGAAATGGTTGATGTTGCTGACCAAAACCCTGATTCTGAGCAAAATGATTCTTGGGTTCAAATGACCCTTGAAAGTTGTTCTTGGGAACAAAGTTCTTTGGAGCTTGAGAATTGGGATAGACCTGGTCTTGTGGGTTAGCTACATTGGGATTCCTGTAAGAGAGGTTCTGGTTTGCATTGCCATACTGATATCTTTGGAACCTCTGATTCCCAATGTAGTTAAGCTCCTCCTGTGTTAGACCTTCTTCACTTATGTTCTCAAAGATCTGAGAAGGTTCCTCATACTCTCCTACAAAGTGCATTGGCTTTTGAGTGGTGAATTTCAACTTGTCCAATTCACTCCTCAACTCTTTAACTTCTCTACTGAGCCTCTGTTCTGAGCTTGAACCTTCAGATCTATTTGATTTGTCATAGTCTTCACCATAAGTGTCATTGCTCATTGCTAAGTTCTCCACTAGCTCTAAAGCAGCATGAATCTCCTTACCCAGAAAGTTCCCATTGGAAGCAGTATCCAGCTGGTTTCTAATCTTGGGAAGAGTTCCTCTATAAAGTGTGCTGAGAAGAGAAGCCTCACTAAACCCATGGTGTGGGCATTGGTTTGTGTAGCTCCTGAATCTCTCATATGCTTCACCAAAACTCTCATTGCTGTGCTGAAGCTAGATATTTGATTCCTTAGTTTAGCAGTTCTGGAGGTGGAGAAGAACTTAGATACGAAGGCTTGCTTGCATTGCTCCCAGGTTTGAATGGAGCCTCTTGGAATATTCTTCTCCCATTGGTGAGCTTTGTCACCAAGACTGAAGGGGAATAATCTTAGCTTGAAGCTGTCTTCAGAAACTCCATTTATCTTTGTCAGGTCACACACTTTATCAAATTGATCCAAGTGTTCCAAGGGATCTTCCATTGCTAATCCAAGGAACTTTGAGTTCTGGACCATATTTAACAAGGATGCCTTCACTTCGAAGTTGTTGTTTTGCACATGTGGTGCCTGAATTCCAGCTCCCATACTGATGAGCATTTGCCCTGTCATTCTCTCCAACATATACTTGTGGTTGCTCATATCTCCTTTGCTGGTGTTGGAAGGGCTGATGTTGCTGGTGCACCTGTTGTCTTTACTGTACATTGGCCTGATGCCTCTGCTGATGAGCTGGAGCTTGTCCCTGGTGGACATAAGCTTGTTGTTGATGCACCTGTTCCTGATGAACATTACCCTGATGTAACACTTGACCAACTCTATTACCAGCTTCATTACCAGCTCCATTACCCTGAGCCTGATGCTCCTGAACCGGTTGTTCTATGTCAACCACATGCTCTCGTTGATCTTCCATATCAGCCTGATCAATCTGTCTTCCACGCCTATCCCTTCTCCTCTTTGGTATCAAAAGATTTATGTTGTCGTTTAAGGGAAAAGGTGTACCACAGCTTCTTGATCTGGACCTGGTGTTCATGCACCTGAAATCACAATCAGAACTTGAAAATAATCAGTAAAAACAAATAAGCACTTGATCTCAGGAACAGATCAAAGCCTAATGCTAAACACTCCACAATTTGGCAACGGCGCTAATTGATAGATAAGACTTTATGGGTCTCAGGGCTATCAATCCCCTTGTCAATGTAGCACAAAGAGGTTATCAATCCAAGAATGTGTTGATAGACACTAAGCTATGTGATCAGTTTCTCAATTCAAGTGAACAAGTGAGGTTTTGATTGACTAATGACAACTAAAAACTTAAACAGGATAAATGACTAAAGAAGAAGTGATCAAACAAGAACTAAGCAAATGACAAGTGATGAGAATGTATGTATGATGATGAGAAAGGTCTTAGACATGATAGTGGATTAGGGTGCTTTCAGTGATAAACTAGTGAGCTAATGAATCATATGATCAATGCAATCCATTCAACTTAAACATCATTAATTAAGTTAATCCTTTCATGAAGGTATCAACTTCTATGCCAAAACAGTTTATAACCTAATCATCATTAGTGAAACATGAATCAACAAGCATTAAGAATCAGTTTAATCTGTCATTTAAGCATATAATCAATCATTCCCATGATGAATAACACTTAAACCTCTAACAACCTTGATTCAGACATTTCATTAAACACTTTTGGTGCATGAAATGTCCAGAATCTAGACCACATATGATTTGTATTGATCTAGCATTAAGAACAGGTTGTAGAGAATGGAATGTGCATGATCTAACCCCTAAGCTCACTAATCTACCACTTAAGCACCCTAATATACATATCTAAGCCCTTAATATGGGATTACTCACTAATCATGATCAACACACTAGATACTTTGCAAGATGTGTTGTTAATCATGATTAGAAGTGTGGTTTGATGATGAGAAATGATAGAACAAGATGGAAAACACTCTTCAAATCGATATTAAACTCAAAACAAAGTATTATCAAGTGGTTCTTTCACCAAAAAGGAAAAGGAGACTAAAGATAGGATAAATTTCTCTCCAAATTAGGTCTAAAAAGTATTTAGAGAAGTCTTGGACGAACCGGGTCAGCCCGGAACAAACCGGGTACTGACCCGGCTTTGGTGGGTAAAGAAGAAGTTTGCCACGGTTCTAGCAGGTTTTGGTCAAGCCGTGGCAAGTGACCGTGTCAAGTCCTGTGTCTCTTGTTCTTGGATGAATCATGGTGCCACGGACTCTCTCTGGTTGTGATGCATGGCCGTGTCAAACACCGAAGGAACGCATAAAGTTGCCACGGCCAAGTCTAAAGCCGTGGCGTGGAGACCGTGTCAAATGCCGAGAGATTGCATCAAGTGCCACGGCCAAGTCCAAAGTCGTGGCGTGGAGACCGTGTCAAGTTCCGAATGTCTGAAGGATCACAAGTGCTGTCTTGCCATGGTCAAGTGTAGACCGTGGCATTACCTCCTGGCAATTCCCGAATGCAAGTAAAATCCTTCCGCGGCCAAGTGTTACCTTGCCATGGTCAAGTGTAGACCGTGGCGTGAAGATCGTGTCAAATCCTGAAGAACTGTAATCAAGTGCAACGGTCAGATGTGAACCGTGGCATTCCACCGTGCCATCTTTCCCTTAGCATAATTTCAAGGCCTTAATAAGGGTTATCATTCTCGCAGCGTTCAGGGCTCTTCGTACCACTTCACATTCAGGGAAGCGTAACTTCTAGGGTACTGGTCCGAATGGTGTAATTCCAGTTTCAGTGGATAGAAGACTCAGACATCTTCAACTTTGGTGAAGGAACCTTCGGTGCTTGGGAAGTGGAAGGTTTCCTGGAGGACTCATCTTCGCAGTGCATTGACACGATCAGAAAGAGGCTTCTAGACATGTGTCCATTCCGGAAACGTTATCTTCTTGCTCATAGCTCCGAATTGAATGATCTCATACGTTCTGGAAAGAGGACTCAAATATCTCGGATTCTGATGAAGGCCCTGTAAATTGGATCGGTCTGGATGTGCACCGTCCTTTGCATTCTTCGGAGCTCATCGGGTCGGTCCAAAACGGCAGCGAGACAGGAGTTCCTTCCGATGAGCTTAACTCTCTCCTCACGCCTCCAAATCCTATGATTCTACCTGCTCTGGAACCATGATCCAATCTTCTCCAACTTTGATGAAGCACGCGACAGCTGAATCGGACCGGAAGGTTCCCCGGACAGGCAACTTCGAAAATGTGTCTGCACCCAGGAATTTTGGCCGAGAAACTTAACCTGCCGGTACGCGTTTTGGACGAGGAATCCACCCTCGGTACATGCAAATCGCCGAGAAAAACCATCCTGCAGTTCGTGAGAATGGCCGAGAACCTCCAAAAACTCATTTTCACTATCTTTCAAACCCTGATCACCATTTCTCTTCCTGGATTCACCTTTTCAACTCTAAATAGCTCCAAATACACCTGATAAACACTCAAAATATGCAGAGACTCATTCGGACCTAATGCTACTCCTAAGTCCTAAAAAAAACCCTAAGGACCTAAAATGCATGAAATAAGATATGATTTGGAATGAAATATACAACCTAAATGATGCAAATTATGAACATATCATGTTTTCAAAAGAAAAGTCTAGCCTCTAATTGAAAACAAAAGAAAAGAAGCCAAAAAGGCTGAAGTGTTTAAAGAGAAAAGAAAAGTGGCTACACAATGCTATGTGAGAAAGAGCTAAGTGAAAAGTTTAGACCCCAAAACCTGAGTTTGAGAATGAATAGATGAATCCTCTGGTGAGGAAAAGAATGAGAGTAAAGTGAGAAGTGGGTTGCGAAGGCAATGAAAGCCTTTTGAGAAGGGTAGCTTAGGTGTGTTCTTCATGGGTTTAGAGTTAAGGTGAAAGACCAACCTGGGACATTGGGTAGATGGGAGTCTACTCTTGTATGCATCAGTTGCCTTTTACCATTAGCCTTCTGTTAAAGTTTATTCTTTCTTGAGTGATCCCTTAAGCTGCATTGAATCCATGAGCATTGAATGAGATAATATTTGTCTCATAACCGCATCCCTTAGCCAAATGAGTTCACATGATTTGCATGAGCATGATTCACATGATACTTGAATGAATGTCAAAGGGCTGGAGTTAGGAATTCTTGTGAAGGTTGACACTTGAGTTTGGTTCACTTGGTGAAGAGCGTGCTAGTTTTTATGAGTACACCAGTTTGCATTGAAATTAAGATTTAGTAACTAGGACCATGAGTTGAACTCTTTTGATTATTACTCTCTATCCTTAAAAAATGTGAACTCCCAAACACCAACCCTCTCTCATGCTTTTTTCTTTTTGCTTGAGGACAAGCAAAGGAAAAGTGTAGGGGAGTTGTTATGTTCCATAAAATGAATCATTTAGCTTGCATGTTTTAGTCCAAATCATGTCTTGTTGCATGCATTTTAGGTCTTTATGCATTGTTTTAGGACTTAGGAGTTTGCATTAAGTCCAAGTGAGTCTTTGCATCGTTTGGAAGTATTTTCAGGTACTTTTGAGGTTATTTAGATAAGAAGAGATGAAAACAGGTGTTTAAATGGTGGAGAAAAGGTCACGAATGGTGAAAATGGCTTTTTGGAGATCATCGGCAGAGTTGTGTACCGCAAGAAGCAAATTGTCTGCCAAAAACGTTTACCGGGTGGATTTTCTCGGTCAGATGATGTACCGGATCCAGAGATTATTGGCTAAAACTTTATGCCGAGAAAGTTGGATTTTATCGGCTAAAAAGGCTTACCACGAGATCAGTTTATCGGTCAAAACCCGTTCATCAGTACATGAGCCCTCGGCTAAAACTTGTTGTGCTGATATGTCTGAAACATCACCTGTCCGGGGAACCCTTCCGTCCGATTTAGCTTCTGCAATCTTCAGAATAGTTGGAGAGGATTGAGTCATGGTTCCAGAACAGTGCGAGTTAGTGGATTCGGAGCAGTGAGATGAGAGTTATGATCAATAGAAGACACACTTGTCTCGCTTCCATTCCAGACCGTTCCAATGTGCTTCAAAGATTAAGCCGGACGATGCCATTCCAGACCGATTTAGTTTCCTAGGCCTTCATCAAGATTCAAGTTCTTTGAGTCTAATTTCCAGAAAACTTAACATCACCCGATTTGGAGCTCTGAGATGGGAGATAACGCAATCTGAGAGAACACGGGTGTAGAAGCCATTTCTAGATCATTCTTGTGCATTGAAAAAATCAGCCGTCCGAAGGACCTTCCTCTCCCCGGATGCAATTGGGTTCTTCACCAAAGTTTGATATGGTTAAGTAATATTTCATCTGGGATTTGTTTCATATCATTTGGAGTTGTAAGCCAAAAGATACAGGAAGCAGAAGACACACATATTAGTTTGGGCTTCAAGGAATGAATTTGTGTTAAGTGTTTTAAAACACATCGTCTTGGGCAGCTCGGCATACCTATACCGAGGCTCATTTTCACGAAGGTCTGAGTCACTACCTCGACCATTTACCTCGCCATGGTCCAAGCCTAGGCATTTTTCCCTTGACAAGCATTCACTGAAACGACTAAGTATCCAAACTGGTGATCGTCAAAGTTCATGAAATTCTGCTAAGTGTCTTCAAGTGCCTCGACCATGAGACCTTTGTATGGCTATACCGAGGCTATTTTTACAAAATATTTGGTCACTGCCTCGGTCATTAACCTCATCTTAACCTGTACCGACGCTTTGCGTGAAGAAGATTCAAGCTAAGAATTTAGCTAAGTATAGAAAAGACCCTTGGCTTCAGACCCTCGCCATGGTAACCCGAGGTACGCTTGCACCGAACGAAATGGTCTATCCCTCGACCATTTACCTCTGCATAGACCATACGGAGGTTCCCTGCCACATGGTTCAGCTCACAAACAACATTCTCCACAAGACCGATCCACGTGAAGATATAAGAGGATGATCCATGCATGTTCTTGAGATGTTCTTCATGCACCAGCACAGATGCAAGGCACCCTCGACCAAAACACCTAGGCATAGGACTTCTCCAAGCCGAGGGTGTGACCCAAGAACCAAAGAAACTTGGTTAAGTACCCGGTTTCTGCCGGGCTAACCCGGTTCGTTCCAAGAAACTATATATACTATTTTGGCAAAAACCCTAAATAACTTTTATCCCATTTTCATTTTCTCCTTCCTCTTGGTGTAAAGACCTTGGTGTTAAGAGATATCTCTCATTTTCTAATCATTTCTCCATCTCATTCAAAGCTTCTAATCATGCTTAACATCACTCCTTGCAAAAGATCAAATGTGTTAACTATGATTTGTGAGTAGATCCATTTTAAGGTCTTAGATATGTAGATTAGGGTGCTAAGATATTAAATTAGAGAGTTTAGGAGTTAGATCATGCATCATCCATTCTCTAACAATCTGTTCTTAAGGCTATATCTTTGCACATCACTCTGGTCTAGATCATGGGCATTTCACCACCCAAAAGGTGTTTGATGCAATGCCTTAACCAAGCTTGTTAGAGGTTTAAGCGTTTTTCATCATGAGAGTGATGGTTTAATGCTTAAATACTTATTAGACTGAACCTTAATGCTTGTTAATTCATGCTTCTCAAATGGGAATTTGGTATGAAAGAGGATTAGCATAGAAGTGTAATACCTTCATGAGAGGATTATCTTACTTAAGAGTCTATATTAAATGGTTATGCTTGATTGTTTGTTCATTAGCTATCTAGTTCAGCATTAAAGCACCTTAATCATCTATCATGTCTAAGACATTTCCCTCATCATATTCAAATCATCATCATCTGTTTATTGTTATTGTTTCCTTTAATTTACTTTAACCACTTTTCTTTGTCTTGCTTAGTTTTCATTTTAAGCACTTGTTACCAACCAAATCACTCATATTGCTTGGATTAAGAAACTATCTCATAGATTAGTGTTTACACCACATTGTTGGATTGATTACCCTTTGTACTACTTTGATAAGGGGATTGATAACATTTTTTAGAGCTGAAAACTCTAAGTTATCATCATGGCAGTTTGAATCGATGAATTTGGTGGAGAAATGAGAGAGTTATGCAAGAAACAATGCAAAGAAAGAGATTTGGAAACGCAAACTCGGGTTTTTTTGGAGGAGAAGGAGTGTCTGGGTCGAGTTCAGGTTTTGGACCAGCTGTCCATAGATCTATTTTGACGAGTCAACCCTTGACTTTCTCATGCATGCTAGTTGACAGACCCGCACGTACCATCTCGTGGCCCAGATCGAGTTTATGTGCAAGATGGGCTTGTTTGATCACCGACCTGCACGACTATCTCACAGCCTGAAGTGCCTTCATGTGCGACATTGTCTTTTTTTTTGACCCAAACAGCCATGTCGCACGTTCACATCAGCATACACGTCTCGGCTTTTTTTTGGTGCTGCGACATGGTCTATCCATCAGCTGACCCGCACAGCCATCTCCGAGCCGCAAAGGCTTTCATATGCGACATGGTATTATTTTTTTCTTGACCCACACAGCCATGTCGCACACTCCAGCAATCATACATGTCTTGGCCCCTTCTTGATGTTGCGACATAGGCTTGGGGAAGGCCAGCTCGCAATGACCATCTCGCGGCCTTGAACGCTCGTGAGTGCAGCTTAAACACTTGCCTAACTGACCCGCATAACCATGTCGGAGGCTCAAGTGCCTTCATGTGCGATATGGGCTGTCCTCTCATCTGAATCGCACGGCCATCTCGCACCCTGAACCATTTGGTTTGCTTGGCCACATTCCTTTGTCAGCGAGATGGACTTGGCCGCAGTCCCATTTAAGAGCCTCACGCGAGTTTTTGTGCAACACGGTTCATGGGTTTTCTGAGGTGGAAACTCCAAGTCACAGCCATTTGCGAATGTTAGTGTGACTTAGGTCACTCATTGGCCATCTCGCAGTACAACACATAAAAATTTTCGTGGGCGATACTTGGCTGCGAGATGGTTGAGCCGTAATGACATGTCACACACCAGCCTTCTCACATACTTCTGGGCCTTAAGTTCATCTCTCAGCTTCTTCCACAGTCCTTTTCAACTTGTCATTGGGCCACGACAATCCCAAGTTACCTAAGACCTGGAACCACCTCACAAAACACATCAAAACATTCTAAAAAATAAAAGAGAAAAGATTAAAAAGACTTATGTACAAGGATAAGCTTGGGGTGTCGCTCAAGAGCACTTTGTTTTAAGTCACTAAATTTGACTTTTCATACTCATTAATGAGTTGGGGGATTATCAAGAGGGACTGAGGTAGCCCCTTCCTTGATTGCATTGACCAGATAGGGACTCATCCTTTTCCCATTCACAACAAAACTATTTCCATCTTTTCCCTCAAGAACAACAGCTCCATGGCTTTTCACCTCCAAGATCTTGAAAGGGCTAGACCACCTTGACTTTAACTTTCCAGGGAACAGCTTGAGCCTTGAGCTAAACAGCAACACAAGGTCTCCCTCCTTGAAGTCCCTCTTCATTATCTTCTGATCATGTTAGGTCTTGGTCCTCTCCTTATAGATCCTTGAGCTTTCATAGACATCAATCTCTTCAAGCTCATGAAGTTCAAATAACCACTTCTCCTGGGCAGTCTTTATGTCAAATTTCAACAGCTTGACAGCCCATAATGTCTTGTATTCAAGTTCGCCAGGCAAATAGCAGCTCTTCCCATAAAGGAGATTGAATGAAGAAATACCAATTGATGTTTTGAAAGCTGTCTTGTAAGCCCACAATGCATCCTCCAATTTCTTGGACCAGTCTTTCCTTAGTGAGCTCACTGTCCTCTCTAGAATGTCTTTGATCTGTCTGTTTGAAATCTCCACTTGACCACTTGTCTGAGGGTGATATGGACTTGCCACCTTATACTTGACTCAATACTTCTTAAGAAGTCCCTCCAAGGTCTTGTTCACAAAGTGGCTTCCACCATCACTTATAACAACTCTAGGAACTCCAAATCGTGGGAATATGATGGTCTTAAACAGCTTCACCACCACCTCGGAAACATTTGTTAGACTTGGCACAGCTTCAACCCATTAGAGACATAGTCCACTGCAACTAGAATGTACTGGTGTTGAGTGTTGATCCTTTGAGTGTCCCTGAAAAAGGAAAGGAAGGAAAGAAGCATCAGATAGTATCAAAGAATTATAAGAAGAAGGAAGAAGAAGAAGTGCTGTATCGAAGAAGAGGGATTCAAGGAAGAGTCAGCAAGGAAGAAAGTCAACTGTAGGAAAAGAATTGGGTCTATTGTTCTTGGTATCATGGGCCTACATCAGACCACTTAAGCCCAATTGAACTAAGTAAGTTTATTTAGAGGAAACTAAGTCTGAGTTTGAAGTTGCTAAGAGTTTGTAAGAGTTGTTAGTGTTCAGAGTGAACATTGCTTGTAAGATTCATCTAAGTACCTAGGTGAAGTGATTAAGTCTAGTAAGCTAGATGAAGTAATGAGTTACAAAGCTCCTATATGTATGAGTAAGGAGAAGTGTAGCAGAGTAAAAAAAAATGAATGAGAAAGAGAGTTAAAGAAAACAAACTTGCTAAAGAGAGAAAAATTACCAGGGTAAAACAAAAGTGATTCACAACATGGTATCAGAGCTGTACTTGAAGAAAAAGTCAAGAAGACGAAATCAAAAGGAAGAAAGAAAGTGAAGCTCGAAATGGCGATTAACATGCAGTCATCCCAATTGGTTGTTGTGTTTGATGGACAGAACTATGAGTTCTAGGCAGCAAGGATGTGGACGACCCTGATGAATAAGGAACTATGGGAGATTGTCAAGAAAATACTTCTAGACTTCTCATCAAATCACCTGAAACACCAGGAGCAGATAAGTCAAAAGAAGCCACAAACCTGAAGACACTCAAAGCCAAAGATACAGTTGCACTTCAAATCATTCAATATGTCATAGCTGACACCATCTTTGACAAAATCCTCTCTGCAACAACCACAAAAGAGGCTTGTGATCTTTTGGAGCATTCCTATCAAGGTAATGAAAATGTGAAAATGGTTAGACTACAATCCTTAAGAAGAGAGTTTGAGAACTTGAAAATGAAAGAAGGAGAAAAAGTTAAAGCCTATTCTGATAGAATACAATCTGTAGCTAACCAAATGAGGGCACTAGGTAGAGATAGATCAAATTTTGACTTGGTGGTTAAAATGCTAGCATTTATGCCTACGAGTTATGCAGGTCTAGCCTCTCTAATGGAAGAAATTAAAGATCTTAACTCAGTTACCTATGCGGAGCTGATAGGATCTCTGGAAGCCCATGCGAAAAAGTATTTCCCAGATGAAGATGAAGAAAATGCTGAAGGATCTTTCCATGCTAGGTTCAAAAACCAGAAAATGGAAACACTGATAGAGGCAACACAAGTAAGTCAAACTACAAAGAAAAGAAGTGGTCTGGATTTTGTAAACGAGATACACACAATGAAGAAGTGTGTTACTTCAAGAATGCAAGAGGCAGAGCTGAGTTCAACAGAAGCAGAGATACAAGAAGCTGCTTCACCTGCGGCAAACAAGGTCACATATCAAAAGATTGCAGACAGAGAAGATCTGAACAAGCACAAGCAACTCAAGAAGAAGAAGAATTCCATATGTTCTCCGCAGGATAAGAAGATGGAAAACTCTTCGAAGAAAAGACCTGGCTCATTGACAGTGGTTACACCCAACCACATGACTCCGAATGAGAAGCTATTCAATAGACTTGATACAAGCTTCAAAGTTCCAATTCGAGTTGGTGATGGAACTGCACTAAGAACCAAAGGAAAAGGAGACATGTAAGTGATGACAACAAAAGGAAAAAGAATAATCAAGAATGTGCTTTTAGTGCTTAACATTGCTAAAAACCTTCTAAGTGTCTCACAAATGATTGCAAATGGGTACACAGTTACCTTTAAGCACAGAAGCTGCATCATTCTTGACCAAGCTGAAAAGAAGATTGCTGAAGTTGAAATGGCCAAGAAAAGTTTTCATCTTCACATGCCCTTTAGCGAAGGAGTGGCAAAGGTGGTCTCAAAGGAAGAAGCTGAATCAAGTCACCACAGAGCTGGATATGCTGAAAACTCATCTGAGACATTTCAAAAGAAAGCATTGGTGGTTAAGGGAAAAAATCAGAGGAGCACAAAGATTGAAACTGAAGTGAAGAAAACCAATGAAGTTACTGTAGGGATCAATCTGAACAAGAAAATGATCAAGGATGACTCATTTCAACAAAGAGAAACCTGATTGACGAGCTGATCGGAAGAGGGGCAAGAGGGGGTCTAATCAGACTCAACAAGGATGCTGAGAAGACTCCATGGAAAGGAAAGATGATCGAAGAGATAGAAAGCATCAGATTAAGTTATCAGAATCCAGAGACAACTAATAAGAACAATGGTAAGAAGAAACAGAAGTACAAGGATAAACATTCTAAAACATAAAAGAGAAAAGATTAAAAAGACTTATGTACAAGGTTATGCTTGGGGTGTCGCCCAAGAGCACTTTGTTTTAAGTCACTAAGTTTGACTTTTCATACTCATTAATGAGTTGGGGGATTATCAAGAGGGACTGAGGTAGCCCCTTCCTTGATTGCATTGACCAGATAGGGCTTCAGCCTTTTCCCATTCACAACAAAACCATTTCCATCTTTTCCCTCAAGAATAACAGCTCCATGGCTTTTCACCTCCAAGATCTTGAAAGGGCTAGACCACATTGACTTTAACTTTCCAGGGAACAGCTTGAGCCTTGAATTAAACAGCAACACAAGGTCTCCCTCCTTGAAGTCCCTCTTCATTATCTTCTGATCATGTTAGGTCTTGGTCCTCTCCTTATAGATCCTTGAGCTTTCATAGGCATCAAGCCTTACCTCTTCAAGCTCATGAAGTTCAAATAGCCACTTCTCCTCGGCAGTCTTTATGTCAAATTTCAACAGCTTGACAGCCCATAATATCTTGTATTCAAGTTCGCCAGGCAAATAGCAGCTCTTCCCATAAAGGAGATTGAATGAAGAAGTGCCAATAGGTGTTTTGAAAGCTGTCTTGTAAGCCCACAATGCATCCTCCAATTTCTTGGACCAGTCCTTCCTTAATGAGCTCACTGTCCTCTCAAGAATGTCTTTGATCTGTCTGTTTGAAACCTCCACTTGACCACTTTTCTGAGGGTGATATGGACTTGCCACCTTATACTTGACTCAATACTTCTTAAGAAGTCCCTCCAAGGTCTTGTTCACAAAGTGGCTTCCACCATCACTTATAACAACTCTAGGAACTCCAAATCTTGGGAATATGATGGTCTTAAACAGCTTCACCACCACCTTGGAAACATTTGTTGGACTTGCCACAGCTTCAACCCATTTAGAGACATAGTCCACTGCAACTAGAATGTACTGGTGTTGAGTGTTGATCCTTTGAGTGTCCCTGAAAAAGGAAAGGAAGGGAAGAAGCATCAGATAGTATCGAAGAATTATAAGAACAAGGAAGAAGAAGAAGTTTTGTATATATATGTACATTGTTTTAAATGGGTTGAAGCTGTGGCAAGTCTTCCTTAAGTTTTAAATTTATAAAACCCTAGTGTCTGCAAGTGCACAGATGTACATTGTAGGACTATAGCTAAGAACAATAGAAATCCTAATCGATATATATATGCTTGTCGATATCTTCAATCAACTTGACTCTATGGGACTAATTTACATGATGCAATGAATGATGAAAGACATAGAAGAATGCAAAAGAATGAAACAGAAAAGTTAATAAGATAAAAAGGAGGAAGAACAATGGATCTGGGGAAGAATCCCCATCTCCATCGCGTAACCCTAGAAAAACAAAGTTTGGTGGCTCAAAATCTCATTACAGGAGCACACACCCGTTTAGGGCTGCTAAACAATGTATTTATAGGTCGTAAGGTCTTCCACCATGTATCTTTTAATTGCACCGTTGGATCTTTGTGATGTAAAGTGCTATGGAAAGCTGGTTGTCTCCTCTTGATTGTCTCCAAATTTGAGCTGGATCGGACGGTGAGAAAGGCTTCATTTGAGGCTGAACTTCTGACGGTCTGACTTTGAGATAAAAATGTGGATTTCTTCAATTTTGCCATCATATTCCCTAAGTTTTCTGAAAAGAGCCTTGAAACTACAAATACATGGAAATCAAAATAAAAGTACCTAAAACAAAGTAAAACCTTTGAAAAAGCATTTGAAATCAATGGTGAAAAATGGTCAAAATCAGGTGTTATAAGCAAGTAATCTATCCTAAAGAGTAAATAGAAAATCGAATGACATGCAAATAAAACAAGCAAAATATCGAACTAAAGTAAATAAAATGCAGATCTAAATGAGCAAGTAAAAATAGATTGGTTTGTAAACTATGGCTAAAAACGCTGAGCTTTTGGGAACTCTACAAGGATCATAATCGGTTTTAACACTAGGGATTATAGATTGGGATTGACGGATATCGAAATATAGGGGTTCTAGAGCTAGAGTACGGCGGTATGACTAAGTCACTGTCGTGATCATAACCAACTGTTTCTTGCAACCCTGACCAGTAGGTTTCCACTCTGGCCGTGGAAGGGAGAGAACACAAGAGCTGCACAGCACTCGTCAGTACTCACGATTTCGCCCCAGGTAGGTTTCCACTCCTACAGAAAAATCGCCTGTTTCATTCTAGGTTTGATACTTAATGAAAACTTTCGCAACACTAACTATCTAGATCAGATACGAGGTGATCAATCAAGCATACATGCAATAAGAACGAGAATAAACAGAGAACAAAGTTAAAATCCCAGATATATAAACCTAGATGTCTTAATCGATTATGAGAGCCCCTTTCGGGAACCCTAAGCCCAACTCGGCATCTACTTAGACATGGCTGAGGTCGACATCATCATTGGTTTTAATAAAAGCAATCAAAAACAGTAAAGAAAAGAGATGAAAGAAAACTTCTTTATTGAAGAACTCAGATTTGAACAATCTTCTCTAAAAATCGCATAAAACGGCTAAAGGAAAAGGGTTTTTGTATAAGTATGAAGGTGGTGTCTAAAAACGACCTAAATGACAAGTATTTATAGTCTTCAATACTCCGTGGTCTCTAGGGTTCCGAAATTGAGGCAGAGAAATGATTTTGGGCTTCAGAAATATGGGCTTTTAATCGGAGTTTTCTGGCTGCGGTCAGGAGTAGCGTGGCCGCGAAAAATGGAGGCTTGGCCGCGGTCGTGAAGCTTGTGACCGCGGTAGATAGGTTGGTGGCCGCGGTCACATGACTTGCTGGCCGTCTTCGAGTGTCTCCGGGGAAAATGGAATATCTTGAGATCCAACCGTTGGAATGTCTCCAAACCAAGTGTATTTGAAACCTGGTTGATTCTTCTATAAGTTGTCCAATTTCGAGGGTGATCAGACGGTGATAAGGTCTTCTGCTCTCCATGAGAGTTCTAACGGTCTGCATTTATCCAAAAGAGTCTTTTTGTTCCAATTTGTGCCTCTTTATCCCAAATTACCTGAAAAGTCTTTTAAAATCTGAAAACATAGAAATCATTTGAAAACCTTTAAAAATGAAGTAAAAACACCTGTAAAAGACATTAAAGTGATCCATAAAAATGGTCAAAATCCGGTGTTATCAACTCCTCCAGACTTAGTCTTTTGTTTGTCATCAAACAAAACAAAGGCCAAGTCTCGGTGAGAGGTTTAAAAACGCAGGAACTAGACAAAATCTCAGAGACCAAGCTTCTAGACAAATATCAATCATTATGCATCAATCGGGAATAGCCTATAAAATTCTCACTAGTAATACGAGAATAACTAGTCCGTTAATCCGTCATGCGGAAATCTATTGCACTAAGATCTAACTTCCAGTCAACTAGCTCTTAACATTCATTAAAATTTCGGTGGTTCTCATCAAAGAAAGTATAAGCAAGGCAATCTACGCTATGTGTCTAAAGGGTTATTCTACGGGTTAGGCTTAAAGTGTTTATGGGTTACCTGAAAATCTGGAGGATGCAAGATATTATGCAAAACCGCAAGAGAGAGTGAAGCTGTTGATGTCCAAAGTTTTCAGTGACTTTTTTCTTGCCATAAATCTTTGGTCTTCTTCCTCAGGTTCTCTCCTAACTCCCCCAAACTTAGACTTTTGTAAATCTTTCAAAACCATAGCTCTAAAAATGAATAGTGGTTGCTTTTTGCTCCAAAAATTTCGACAATCTAAGACTCATTATGCTTTTTGTTTCCCTCTCTTTCTTTCATTTTTATTTTATTTTTTAAAAAGAGAGAAACACCTTTAGATATAGAATCATAGAGAGCACGGAATTACCAATAAAAATCAGTCTTGTAAAGCTTAATAAGGTTTCTGATACTCTTCCTTCCCAATTCCATTCAGTCTTCCTCGTGAGTGACTGAAAACTGCGTCGCTCCTCTTCTCTCCGACGTTTTTGCACATATCTGCTGATATAAACTAAAGGGAGAATGCATGAGGATTGTAAACAAGGGCTTTGGGTTTAGGGTATGGTACCAGATAAAGATGAACTGGTCATCTAGGACGACAAAGAGTGGTAAAAATGAGGGTAAAAGACGTCCTAGATGTATATCTCGATGCCTGCCTAAAATCAATGATGAGGAAATTAGATGTCAATATTAAGGTCAAATAAAATGAGCTAGTATATCCTGTCAGAAAGAATCTCCATGAATAGAAGTCCTCTGGTGGGAGTACGTAGTGCAAGTACTCTAGCTACCGCCTAATCTAGTCCTAACCACAAATGAGCTATCATGCGTAATGTTGAAGCGTGCAGGTCTAAATCATCATAGTTTTGTGTCAAACATTCTTGAAAAATACTTAAGGTCGAATAGGTTACATATTAAAATTTAAAGAGTACTTGAAATTTTGAAAGCAAAGCAAGAAAATGATTAGTACGGATAGACATCCTCCCCGAGACTTAAATCACACTGTCCCCAGTGTGAAAAAGTTAGTGATAAGATGTTGAATAAAAGTGAAACTAAAATAATATAAAAGAAGAAAAAAATGATGATAGAACCGTGATGGCTGTCAAATGACAATGAAGTGCTGATCAATCACTCATACCCCGATGTGTCTGCTTTGAAATGGTGCTGCTCCTGTAGGAAGGTGACAACGCGCTCAAAGCGTCGTCCTTGTCTCTCAACTCTGCGCTCCATATCGAAATGTGTGTGTGACGGTGTCGATGATGAAGTGTGACCGGTCGAAACAGATGGCTGGAAGTGAGTACGTGCTGCACCTGCATCGCGCTTTGGTAGACGAGGCACAGAGAGTAAAAACTCATCAGGTTCCGGAGTCCATCGTGGACGTCCTCCGTTACACAATCTCGGGACTGATGCTGCAGGTAAACAGACTCGGTGCTCTTCGGTGCCAGTGCAATACTTGTAATCAAACCTGTCTGGATCGAAAGTGGCACGAGAGATAGTGTGATCGCATGAGAGATAGAGTAAGTCATACCAGATGTCGGGAACTGGATCATCAGATGAGAAGTCGAATCCTACAACCTGTAGTATTGCTGTAATAGCGCTCCCATATGCTGGATTAGCGTCTTCGCAACCATGTAAATCATGCTTCACCTTCACCATGTTATGTGTTATGATCCAGGCAAAGCAGGCAAGTCGTGGGTCGTCCATAAATGCCATCTGAAGCGTAATGATATCAGTCTTCAAAACCCATCCCATGTTGGCTCTAGAGAAAATCGTGTGTGCTAAGAGTTTGTGCACAACTCTCACTGCAGGATGAGTAAGGAGGGCTGACTTGGATCTCCCGCTATCATAGACGCCATGACCCATCTCTCTCCATAAGTCAAAATCAGTTTCTTCTTCGAGGTAAATGCCATAGTGTATGGCAGCTTAAGAGCTTCACAAAGTGCGGAAATGGTGACTGAGTAGGTCTGTCCGCGGATAGAGAATAACAAAATGCTGTCAGATGCTTTGGGGTTCCTCTTCTACGTGTGGTGGAGGGTGACAGTTGCTAAGAACTCGCGGACTAGCTCGGGATAAGTTGGAAGGTTCAGCTCCATGTAGGGTCTCAGTCTAAGTGCACCGATGTACCAGAGTACATCTTCTCTAATCCCAAGCATTTCGAGTGTATGGTAATCAATGCAGGGTGTTGGTTTGATGTTCAGCTTCTTGAAACGTCTTGCATAGTCCACTCTCGGGTTGATCTCTTTCCCAATATATCGAATCTGTGGTGGCTCGGGAATCGCTCGTGTTTCTCTTGAGTGCTGGAGCAGCCTCATCACATAGTTTCTTCTTCTCGGTCTGGCTTGGTTCAGCATGTACTCTCCAAGAGTACTATCATCGAGAGTTTCCTCAGAGCTGTCACCAGTGCGACGGCTTCTTCGGGATTTGGTTCGTTTCATTTTTTCTACAAGACAAGATGATTCTTGGAAAAAGAGCGAATATGGATGCTGATTTTAACACACTAATGATCAGTTATACTAATCATAGTATCAAGAAATTAGTTAAAACCACTAGCAAGCATAATTGATATTGAATCGAAGAAATCGAGTAGTTCATGACCAGATTCGGATTTTTGATGTTCTCAACATAGAAATCTTCTAAAAATCAGTTTAGTTGAGCAAATTCCATGTCAAATCTATAGGTTACCTAATACTAGTCACTAATCAAACAAGACTTAATCAAATTCATCAATTTTTCTGTTCCAAATTTGATTTTTGCAAAGCTTGTAGAATCCAAATTTCAAAATTCTCAATTCCTCTTAAGCTAAGTGTTAAAATCAATTTTCAGATAACCTAAAAGGATAATCTATTGTTCTTAAGCTATTTCCACCACTAATAAACCAAGATTTCAGTTTTTTTTAAGAAAACCCTAAATTCCAAAATCAATTAAAAATGGCGAGTTTGAGCTTCATACCTTGCTGGAAAGAGAGATTTGATGATAGATTTGAAATCCGCTTGTAAAAAGAGTGAGGTTTGTGCCAAGAAATTCTTAAAAAGCTTGAGAATTGAAAAAGATGTTTTATCTCTTAAATCTCTAAGTCTCTTGGAAGAGAAGAGAAGAAGTAGTTTTGATCCAAAAAGTGTGTTTCCTTTCTTTAAAAAGCGTTTTTTGTAACAAAAACGGGAAATTTCCGGGAATTCAAAAGCTTACGGGAACTTACATTTTCTTGTCTTGTACGCAACATTGGATTTAAAACTTACAGAAAATCTTAATGGGCTTTCGCGGGAATGTTCCGAGAATCATCGGGAATCACCGTGAACCTTTGAAAGCAGCAGAAATCCGAGGTCCCGTCTAGACGACCAACGGCTGCGGTCAGGAGACGCGCGACCGCGGCGAAGATAGCGTCGGCCACGGTCACATTCACGGTCCCGCAGTCGAAGGTGCTTTGGCCGCGTGTCGGTTGGTCGCCACCGCGACCCATTTTCCTACGGCCTTCCTCCAACTTTCAGGTTTCTGCCGGGCCGAGCAGCTAAAAACCTCTCCTTCTTTCTCGGTTTTTCTAATTTTCTGAATTTTTTTGTGTTTTTGTTTTATAAAAATACCTGAAACTTAAAAAAAAAAGGAAACATAAATTGTAAAAAGGAAAAGAAAACTAAAAGAAAGAGTACCTATCTGGGTTGCCTCCCATTAAGCGTTTTTGTTTTAAGCTATTTATCTCGACGTAGGTAAGAAAGATCATGCTGATTTAAATGGCACTCCACTTGACGTAATTTTATTATTTCCGGTCGCTGGAGGTTTAACTTCTTCTACTTGAGGAGTCGTCTTCTTTCCTTTACTCTTCTTTCGGACTTTAACGTTGTTTAAAACCCTTTTTGTGTTCTCGATCAGCTCTTGGATTTGGTCCTCACTAGTCTCTGTTGCATCTGGTGGAATGATGATCTTGATCTTTGCAAAAGCTCTCAGCTTCTCCTTTCTTTCTCTTTTGGCCGGTTTCCTTTGCTTGGAAAATCATGTAGGACAGTCGGATAAAACTTCCTGCGATCTACATTGAGGAAGACAGTGTGCCGGTTTGCGTGATCGATTACTGGTCTCCCGAATATTAGTGGTCTCTCCTTGTCTTGATCCATTTCCAGAACTAGGAAAACTGTTGGAAAAATATTGTCCCCTACTAGAACTTGTAGATCATGAATCGCCCCTTCATGATTTTTTTCAGATGAATCTCCAAATATAACCTTGACCGTCGATGTCCTTAAGGTTTTTATGCCCATTTTTTCGGCAAATTTCTTTGACATGATGTTGACATTGGCTTCGGAATCGCATAGACAGTCTGTGAACTTGATTCCTGAAATGAAACATTGGAAAACAAAACGTCCCGGATCGTCGGCTTTTGTAAGCCTTTAAAACGGTGAACGTTGAGGTACCTTGAATGGTGGCTGCTTGGCATCAACATCTTTGTAGAGTGGAATAAAGATTGGGGTTTCTTGATCTTTTCCATCGGTTCTGGCTTCTTCTTCGGCCAGCGTGGTTATGGCATTGCAAAATCTTTTGGGGTTATCTTCAACTCTTCCGGGAAGAACTCCACTTTGTATCTTCATAGAGTCGGCTGTTTGGGCAACTTGTACGTGTAGCTTTTTGACATGTGAAGATAAAGCTTCAAACTTCCCGTTCAGGTCATTGTACATGCAGTCAACCTTCACGTTCATGTCTTTAGATGCTTTCTCGTTTTTCATAAGAAGCTGTTGGATGGACTGTTCAAGTCTTCCGATTTACAAAGCCAGCTGGTTCGTTGTGACTCCTTGCTGCTGTACGAATTGATTGTTAAAACCCGTACCTTGATAGTTATATGGCTGTCGCGGCTGATAAGGTCGTGTCCCTCCAAAATTTCCACCTTGGAACTTGTTTTGGAAGGATATATGCTGTGGTGGGTAGTGCTGATCTTGAGGATTCTCCACATTTGGGTTGCGGTAAGAGAGATTGTTGTAGTTTGCATTCCGGAAATTGTTGTTGAAGCCATTGTTGAAACGATTTGGATATGGTGCTTGTGCTCCTACATAGTTCACTTCTTCTTCTTGAAAGGCTGGATTAATGTGATCGATATCACTAGGTCCTTCGTCTTCTGCGCCATCGTTGGTCTCACAAGCATGAATTAGGCGATTGTTGCTTTTCAAAAGCTGGCTCATCATGTTCTTCAACTCGGTTATCTCCTTGTTGTCTGTTTCGGTTTGCTTTATCGATCGATCGTACTCCGGACAATCATTGCTATTGGCTTGAGCCAAATTTTTGATGAGGGCTCTTCCTTGTGCTATCGTCTTTTGTCCAAAATCTCCATTGCTAGCTGTATCAAATGAAAGTTTGTATTTTGGTTCCAAACCTCGGTAAAATGTGCTCAGCAGGCTTGATCCGGGAAATCCATGGTGAGGGCAGTCACGTTCATACTTGATGTGGTGTGTGTCGAGGGTTGTCAAGTTTTACCCTAAATGAAATAGCCGCAAGTGCACAGCTGATCGATTGTAGTACTTAGGGATCGAATCCACAGGGAATGAGGATCTTTCCTGCAAAAGCCTTCGAAAGAAATATGAAGTAAGGAAGTCTAGAACCAGGCGAGTTTTGTGAGGGTTTTGGTGGTGTGTTTAAAACGTAAAAACGAATCTTTAAGAGAAAATACGGAAATTAAAATGACCTAATAACTAAACATAACAAAAACGAGTAAAAACGAGAAAAACGGCTAAACCTAATTGCTTTAATAAAAATCGATTGGGAGAATGAAAATACTTGACTAAAACTTGAATGAAAATCGGTGTAAATCTATAGGAAAGAAAGGGCTGGGGTTCAGGGAAGTTTTCTCAGGGGTATGAACGATTCAAAACATTTCTAGAGAGTAAATTTGATAAGATCTTAGCTTAAACTTTTCGAACTGGAGTCACGGACGTATGAATACGCCACTGTCGTGATCATAGACAGCTATCTCTCTCAACCCTGACCAGTAGGTTTCCACTCTGGCCCTGGAAAAAAAGAGGTGCATTATGTTTAAGACTCGTCAGCATTCACAAATCGCCCATAGGTAGGTTTCCATTCCTATGTTTGTTTTGCTCTCCCAAACTAGATCTGACACCGGATGAACACTTTCGTGTCACCAAGCATTTGGATCAGATTGTAGTTCATGACGCTATTCTCATGCAGTAAAAAAGAATTCAGAAGAAAAAGTTCTAAGATTCGGCTCAATAGCTCATGGAATCCTCATCGAAAATATATATACCCATCGAAAATCCCTTAAGACCCAACAATAAAACTACTCAGACATGATAAACGAAATCAAAAACATAGTATTGAAAAGTAGAACAAAAACCGAAATTGAAAAAGAAAGAACAAGGGTTCAAGAGACAGATCTCTCTCTCCCTAAAACCTAAAAACAAAGCTTAAAGTAAAATTTCTGTAAAGTATTTTGTCTCTCTTCTTCTCTCTTTAAAAACGACCTAAATGATATGTATTTATAGTCTCCAATACACTTTGGTGTCTAGGATTCCAGAATTGAGGCTGAGAAAATGATACGGGCTTCAGAAATGGGCCTTCGAACTCGGAGTTAGCTGGCCGCAGTCGGGATGCTTGTGACTGCGAGGAATGTGTTGGCTGTGGGTGGAAACGCTTGCCGACTGGTTTACGGGACATCTTGCTCTTCGCGTATCTTTTGATTGAACCGTTGGATTGCCAAGCTGTAAAGTATGCTGGAAAGCTGATACTTCCATCTTTGAGATCTCCAAATTCAAGCTGGATCAGACGGTGAGAAGGCCTTCAATCGGGGGTTAACTTCTGTCAGTTTGACTCTGAGCTGAAATCTGGTCTTCTATCCATTTTGTAAAGCTTTTCCCTAAGTTACCTGAAAAGAGTCTTGGAACTACAAATAATAGAAAAATGTAATAAAAGTACTTGAAAGCAATAAAAAAACATAGAAAAAGTATTTCAAATCGATCCATAAAAGTGGTCAAAATATGGTGTTATCAACTCCCCCAGACTTAAACCTTTGTTTGTCCTCAAACAAAGCAAAAGTCTAAACTGGTTAAGTGAAAACAAAAAATAGGGAATGCACAAATCTCAGAGACATGAACTCCTAAACTAGGACCAAAGATCGTGCATCAATCCATAAATTAGTCTAGAAAATTCTCAATAATATACAAAAGATACAAGTCCATTTTTTCCGTCATGCAAAACTTAAATCTTGATTCCAGTCAACTAGCTCTCTACATTCATTAAGTTCAATAGTGAGTTCTCATTAAAGACATCATCTAGGGTAGACGGCGTTTGGCATTAAATGGCTGTTTAAGTGGTGGAGTTAAAGTGTTTTGGGTTACCTGATGAATCTGGAGGATGCAAGATAATATGCAAAACCGCAAGAGAGATAAGGACCTGTTGATGACCGCAATTTTCAGTCACTTCTTCTTGCCAAATGTTGTTGCATAATCCTTCCTCCTTTGTTGTAAACAGCTATTTCCCCAGACTTAGATTCTTTCCGGGAATCAGAAAATGATCTCCAAAACTCCATAAAATCGAACTCCAGTTGCCTTAGGACTCAAAATTCGACCTCTCTAGACTCTCTAAGGCTTTTATTTCCTTATTTTTCTTCTTTTCTGTTTTTTTTTTGTTTTTAACGAAAAGGAAATGCCTTTTAAAGAGAGAGAGAGAGAGTAGAGGACGAGATTGTACCAAAATTTGAGATTTTTCTAAGGCAAACTGAGCTTCCTCTTGTGTTGAATCCTTCCGGGAAGTTTTTTGGCAAATCGCAGGTCTCTGTCTTTGGTGACTGAAAACTGCATCGTTCCTCTTTCTCTCCAACGTTTTTACACATATCTGCATATAAGACAATAGAAAACAAGAGTGCATGTGGTTTGAAAGAGGATTGGTTAAGGTGCGAACTAGCTAAAGATGAACTAGCCATTCAGGATCAACAGAGAGTGGTAAAAAGGGTAGAAGAGTCCTGAATGTATGATTCGTTTCCCTTGTCTAATGCTTCAATGAGAAAATTAAGTCAAAATTAAGTCCAAATAAAACAGAGCTACTGTATTCCTTCATCTAAATCGAAATCATTCAAATTCCTCTAGGGTACTTCGTTTCAAATGTGCTTAGCTACCGCCTAGTCTAGTCCTAAATCATGAATGAGCATGTCACTAGGAACACTCTAAAAGCACACAGTCAACTATCATTGATTCATGTTCACGATTCGCTTTAAAACGTATTTTGTTTTGAAAACCGATTTTGAAAAATTTTAAGGAAAATGCAAAAAGTGTAGATAATGCAAGACTTAAATCACACTGTCCTAAGTGTGAAACAAGTCGAGACTGGATGAGAAAAATGCATAGATAATCGAATTGGTAAGGCCAAAGAGAACTTACCTGGATCCGGGATGCTGGTGGAGATGAACCGGATTCATTCGAAGAGGATTGGGAAGGTGATAGGTGGTGATGAAGGTGGTGATGAAGGTGGTGGGAAGTGATGAATGAGGTGGAGTGGGGATTGGTGAGGTGGAATGAGGTGAAGTGGGTGATTTGGGGTCGGGTTTCGTCTCAACGACCATCTGCCGCGGTCAGAGGTCACGCGACCGCGGCAAACCGGTGCTCGGCTCCGGTCAGAAAGACGCGGCCGCGGTCGAACATGTGTTTCCCGCGGTCATAACACCTGCAACCGCAGGGGCTTATATCGTGGCCTGTTTTCTGCTTCTCCTTGGTTCCTGCTGGGCCGAGCAGTCAGGGACCATCCTTCTTTTTGGTCTTTTCGGTTTTTTGATTTTTTTGGCTTTTTTGTTTTATAAGAAACACCTGAAACTAAGAAAAAGATCAATGAAAAAGGAAAGAAAAGTCCTAAAGAAAACAATACCTAAATGGGTTGCCTCCCATTAAGCGCTTCTGTTTTCAGTCGTTTAGCTCGACTTTTGGTGGTGGACGTGGCTTAGTCAAATGAAGAAGATCTTGTCCTGAGACAAGTCTTTTTTGACATCTCTTTGCTTTGCCTAGCAGGTTCTTCGTCACTCCAAAGTTCTTCTTCAAACTCTTCTGTTGCAGAATGTTTTCCTGCCTTGCTGTTGTATGGGACAGCTTTTGTGAAGACATCTTTGTCGATATTAGCAAACGAAATCCTCCAGTTGGCCAGTCAATTATAGCTCCGGAAGTTGCTAGAAAAGACCATCCGAGAATCACTGGATGTGTTGCGTCTTTCGTTTCGACAATGTAGAAGTCGACAAGCACGATGCAATCTCCTATTCTCAAAGGAATGTCATGACCTATTCCTTGAGGTGTTGCATTGGAATCATCAGCTAGACTAATCTTGGCTCTAGTCCTGTGCAGGTGTTTAATACCAAGTCTTAAAGCAATTCCCTTGGACATCATGTTAAGACAAGCTCCAGAATCACAAAGCACGTTTTTAAGCATTTCTCCTCTAATAGAAAAAGAGATGAGAAACTGACCTGCACCTTTGATTTTGTGAAGTGTTCGAACAGGTGTACCTCTTTTGGCATGATTGAACAAGTCTTCTATCTCAGGGATTGATTCCTTGCTCTCACAGAAGTAGTGGCCTATCATGAAGTCCTTGCAAACTCTAGCAAAGGTGATTTCTTCAGGCAAATTTCGGACTACATCATTGAATTCGTCGAGCTTTTCCTTGCTGATTTTGTTGGTGTAGTGGCTACAGTCTTCGGGTTTTTGAATGTGGATTGAATAAATTGCAGCATCAGGTGATGTCCTGGGAAAAGTCAGGCGTCTGGCCCTCCCAAAATAGGTTCGGATATCCTCTTTTGTCTCCTTGCTGTACCTAAAGAAAACTTGCAAACAACCAAGATGCCATATATCATCGAAACCTGTATAAAGAGGGATCAATTTCACAAACTTGTTAAATTCAATGAGTCTTTCCCTGGAGATTGGTGCTCCTAATTCCACCAACTTGTCTAGATTGCCTCCTTCTATGAATAGACAATAGTCTTCATCCTCGAGATATTGCCCTTCATATTCATCTTCATATGCTAAGAGTATGTTACAGGGAAATACCTCATCTTCGTCTCGAGATGTTTTGGAGCTGATGGCGTACACCGTTTGCTCAAGAAAAGGAGTCTTGACCGTCTCAGCAGGTGCATCAAATGAGCATTGACCTGTGAGAATAGAAAAGGGTTGAAGCAAATGAGCATTGACCTGAGGAGGTTGCACAACCGCGGGAGGATGGTTGTTGGCCGCGGATGGGAGGCTCCCAACCGCGGTTGGAGGGTTGTTGGCCGCGGTCGCGTGAGTCGCGACCGCGGGATAGAGACTCCGAGATGGTTCAGCCGTTTTATTTTCTCTTTTGCCATCTAAACTTATTTTTGGGTCTTCCAACTCTATTTCCTCTTCTTTTAGGTCAAGATCTTTGATGGGAAGCGTTGAACCGTTCGTTTCACATCCTTTCATAAGCTTTTCGACCTTCTCTTCAACTTCATCTAGGGCACAGACTACTTTGTCCATGGTTGAGTCGCTTTCTTCGGCTTTGTCTTGAACCTTGTGTACTCCATCCCAAATCTCTTCCACGTAGGAGTAGGTTTGGTTGTTATGGTCGTTAATAGTTTTTTCTGCTTCATCGAGCTTGACCTCTAAGGTGCGGATGTTTCCACTGGCTTTGCGAATGCTAACTTCATTCTCTCCGACTCGTCCTTCAACTGCTTCTATCCTCTCCTTAATAGTCTCAGCATCCTTGTTTGCTTGAGTCTCGATGGATTTAACTTGAGCAGAAAGATCTTCAAGCTTTTTGTTAAAATGAGTTGACATGTTGTCAATTTTCTCGTGAAGGACAGCTCTTGATGTGGCTTGAACTGCGATTAAGTGCATGACTACCGTTTCTAGCTGACTCAATCAGTGACTGAACTGGACGTTTTCATCTTGGTGAGGCAGACGAAGAAAAGGATGTCTAGGGCAAGAGGGGGTCAAATCAGACTCAACAAGGATGCTGAGAAGAGTCCATGGAAAGGAAAGATGATCGAAGAGATAGAAAGCATCGGTTTAAGTTATCAGAATCCAGAGACAACTAATAAGAACAATAGTAAGAAGAAACAGAAGTTGGAAAGTTCAAGCAAGGTAGAAGGAAAGAAATTACCTGTCTATGATGCGAAGAAGGACGGATAGAGCAGAGACTCCTCAGCTAGGAACCTGCAGAAAGAAGAGAAGCAGAAATCAATTGAAGCCGACGAGAAAATAGTTCAAGAGGGAGAAACAAAACTGAAAAGGGAATAAGAAATTGATTGCAGGAAAACCCAGAATAAGGAAGAAATTGAGAAATTAAGCTTACCCAAAAGATATGATGATGTTATGAAGAACAAGGTAATAAAGAAAGAAGAACCAAGGGTATTGACGTTCAAAACCCTAAGTTAGACTCAAGGAAAGAACTCAAAGGCTGAAGAAGGAGTGTTCAGTGTTGATCTTTTGAGTGTCCTTGCAAAAGGAAAGGAAGGGAAGAAGCATCAGATAATATTGAAGAATTAGAAGAAGAAGTTCTGTATTAAAGAAGAAGGATTCAAGGAAGAGTCAGCAAGGAAGAAAGTCAATTTTAGGAAAGAATTGGGTCTATTTTTCTTGGTATTATGGGCCTACGTTTTACCACTTAAGCCCAATTGAACTAAGTGAGTTTAGTTCGAAGAAACTAAGTCTAAGTTAGTTAAGTTAGCCTAAGTTAGAAGTTATTAAGAGTTGGTAAAAGTAGTTATTGTTCAGAGTGAAAATTGCTTGTAAGATTAGTCTAAGTACCTAGGAGAAGTGATTAAGTCTAGTAAGCTAGATGAAGTAATGAGTGTTGCAAAGTAACAAAAAATGAATGAGGAAAAGATTTAAAGAAAACAAACTTGCTAAAGAGAGAAAACTAACCAGGGTAAAACAAAAGACTGATTCACAACAACTTGTTTCCATGTGAAGATATGAAAGGCCCCATGAAGTCTATACCCCAACAATCAAAGATCTCTACCTCCAAGATTGGATTCTGAGGCATCTCATTCCTCTTGGAGATGTTTCCAGCTCTTTGGTAGACATCACACCTGATAACAACATCTTGTTCATCTTTGAACATGTTAGGCCACCAAAACCTGATTGTAGGACCTTTGCCACAGTTTTGAAAGCAGCATTTTGGCCACCATAAGCAGATTCGTGGCACTCCAACAAAATCTCTGGAACCTCTTCCTCAAGTACACACCTTCTTTACAATTGATCCTTGTTAAGCACATACAAGTCTGGCTCATCCCAAAAGAACCTCTTGATGTCCTTGAAAAACTTATTTCCCTGTTAGTTGCTCATTTCTGGGGGCTCCACTCCACAAGAGAGATAGTTGACAATGTCAGCAAACCATGGCAAACCCCTTTCTTTAATGGACTTGATTTCTTCCAGCTCATTCAAAGCCTTCACCACAATGAGCTGCTCTCCAGGTAGATAATCATTAAGAGGGACATCAGCTTCCACTCTTAGTCTAGACAAGTGATCATCTACTCCATTTTCAATACCCTTCTTGCCTTTGATTTCCATATCAAATTCCTGGAGAAGCAATACCCATCTCAGCAGCCTTGGTTTTTCATCCTTCTTTGTCATCAGATATCTCAAAGTTGCTTAAATGACTTATTAGACTGATTCTTAATGCTTGTTAATTCATGCTTTTCAAATGGGAATTTGGTATGAAAGAGGATTGGCATAGAAGTTTAATACCTTCATGAGAGGATTATCTTACTTAGGAGTCTACGTTAAATGGTTTTGCTTGATTGTTTGTTCATTTAGCTCTCTAGTTTAGCATTAAAGCATCCTAACCATCTATCATGTTTAAGACCTTTCCTTCATCATATTCATATCATCATCACCTGTTTATTGTTATTGCTTGCTTTAATTCACTTTAATCACTTGTCATTGTCTTGTTTAGTTTTCAGTTTAAGCACTTGTTACCAATCAATTCACTCATATTGCTTGAATTAAGAAACTTTCTCATAGATTACTGTCTAAACCACATTGTTGGATTGATACCCTTTATTCTAAAACTGATTAAGGGGATTGATAACCTTTCTTAAGAGCCTTAAAAACTCTTAGTTATCAATTGGCGCCGTTGCCAAATTGTGGTCTTAGCATTTTTCTTTGATACTTTTCTAGATATCAAGCCTGTTTTACCTTTTGTTTTACTGATTAAACTCGTAAGTGCTGAAGTTTCAGGTTTATTAACACTAGACCTATCACTAGAAGCAGGAGTTGGGATCAACTAGAGCCCTTTGTTGACAACATTCACCTGTTGGACAGAGCAGCAAGAAGAGCTAGAGAGAGAGCTGCTCATCTTGAGAGGTTGGGATTAATTGGAACAGCATGTTGAACAAGCTGAGCATCAGGCTCAAGTGAATCAGGCTCAGGCTGACAGGAATGAACAACAGGCGTTTGTGAACTAGAACATGGCACAAAGGAATGAACGCCAAGCTCAAGTGAAACAGCAACAAGTGTCTAGGAATGAGCAACAAGCTCATAACCATCAGCAGCCACTACCTCCAAGGCATGAAGAGCCTACACCAGTGTTTGTAGGAGAGAATGACCGGGCCAATGCACATCAATACAGGGTATGCATTCAAGCTCCTCCAGTACAAAACAATAACTTTGAGGTGAAGGCTTCTTTATTTAACATGGTTCAGAACTCAAAGTTCCATGGTCTACCTATGGAGGATCCAGTTGAGCATTTGGATCAGTTTGATAGGGTGTGTGATCTGACCAAGATCAATGGAGTTTCAGAGGACAGTTTAAAGCTTAGATTGTTTCCTTTCAGTTTGGGAGATAAGGCACATAAGTGGGAGCAGAACCTACCTAGAGGATCCATTCAAACTTGGGAGAAGTGTAAACTTGCATTCTTATCTAAGTTCTTCTCTACCTCAAGGACTTCCAAGCTGAGAAACCAGATATCAAGCTTTATCCAGCACAACAATGAAAGCTTTGGGGAAGCTTGGGAGAGGTTTAGAAGTTACACAAACCAATGTCCCCGTCATGGTTTTTCCGAGGCATCACTTTTGAGTATCTTGTATAGAGGAGCCCTCCCAAAGATAAGGAATCGGTTAGACACAACCTCAAATGGGAATTTCTTGGGCAAAGAGATAAATGCTGCTTTGGAGTTGGTAGAGAATCTAGCGATGAGTTATGATACTTATGGGGAGGATTTTGATAGATAAAACAGAAGTGAGGGTTCAGGTAAAGAGCAAATGATTTTGAGAGACATTAGAGAGCTTCAGAGCAAACTTGAGAAAGTCTTAGTGGCAAATCAGAAGCCACTACCCTTCGTGGGGGATTTTGATGATCAGTCACCAAGCTTTGAAAATGTCAACGAAGAAGGTCTCACTCAAGAGGAGATAAATTACATTGGGAATCAGAATAGGATTTAGAGGTACAATAACTTCAACACCAACCAAAACCTGTCCTATAGAAGCACCAATGTAGCTAACCCTCAAGACAAGGTCTACCTTCCAAAACCATTTCAGCAGAGCTTTGTTCCCAAAAACCAATAGTGATATGATCGTGACCAGCTCAGAGGAGGAGGAACCAGAGGTAGCTGGCAGGATCACTCGTTCCAGAGCTAGAGAGATGGCTAAGGAGGCTCACGCTCTCATTGCAGCAGAGGACAGCGAGCAACTGGAGGCTGGAGCTCACATCTTCAACATCTCTATCTTGAGGAATGAAGAACCCAGTAACAATGACTAGGTAACTTAGGTGATGATTCTGTACTCTTTTCCTTGGTGAGGATTTTGGAAGGCAAGGAGGTTCTTCTCCATGGTTTTTAACGAGGCAGAAATCATTGCTACGTCGAGTTACTTAGAAGTTGTTACTAATGGGTAATAATGTGCAAAGTCACAATGACTTGTGCACTAGTGTTTCAGGCGCACCACTTAATTTGTTGCTTAGGGTTTGGCGAATTCTTTTGATTGTGTGCATCGATCTGTTTCCTTTGTTCGCTGTATTATTGTTGCTTCGTGTGGTGTCGAGTTTCTTTTGTTAGTTTGAGTTTTAATTTTTTCGTATCTAGCTTAGGTTGCTAAGAGTCGCCGTGTTTCGCCTTCGTGTAGGTTAAGGTTTATTGTTTCGCACCTATCGCTGTTTATCTGCTTCATATCGAATTTGGTAGATCGAGTTTAGGGCTTTGATTGTCTCGTTCTCGTTAAACTTGATATTTAGTCGCTTCATTTTCGTTTAGGTTGTTAAGAGAGTCTTCGTGTTTAGTTTTCGCTTAGGTCGATCTCGTTTTCGTTAGGATTTGTTAAGAGTTTGTGTATTTTCGTTTTTTTTAAGTTAGCTAAAAAAAAAAAAAAGAGTACAAAAAAAAAATTTCGTTAAAATTCTTTAGTTTCGTTAAGTTTGTTTTTAGATTTCGTGGGGATCGTTTAATTTTTTTTTATGATGAGTTTAGTTCTGCTGTTTTTGTGATTCCTTCTAGAACAAGTTACTGCGAGTTTTTTTTAAATTTTTTTCAGGTACCATGGAGCTTTCGGCTGAGGCGATGGAAGCTCTGAACCGAGCAATGTCTCAACAAATTAAAGAAGCGAATCAAGCCATAGCAACTCAGCTCACACAAGAAATCGAACAACTCAATGACAAGTTTGAGACGAAGATGAATGATCTGCTCAAAGACCTCAGTGCAAGTGGAGAAGAGTCGTCTCAAACTCCAACTCCTTCGGAAGCAATGCGCTTAGCAAAGGGTAAAGGGCACATAGGATCTTCCCGGAAACTTCCACGCCACCCAACACCTTCCGAAGCCAGGACTAAAGCTAAGTCCAGTCGAAGCCAGATTGGGGGCAGAGAGACTACGTTTAATCCGAGAAGGAATCCTACTGGTGCCGAACGAGATGGCCCCAGAGTAGATCGTCAGCACCGCAGAGAGGAATATATTGCTGGGCATCGAGTTACCTGGAATCAGACCCAGAATACTATGAGGACGACGAAGCTTCTGATCATAGCAGAGAAACTGTGAGACGAGATCGAGGCCGAGGACATGGTCGAGATTATGATCCTCTACGTCAGCAGCTGCGTCATATCAAAATCCAGTATCCTCCTTTCCATGGAATCAATGATCCCGAAGCTTATCTAGATTGGGAAAGGAAGATGGAGTCTAATTTTCTGGTCGAAGGAACTTACAAGCTCAACAAGGTGAAGGTTGCAGTTTCAGAATTTCATGGGTATGCGCTTCTATGGTGGGAGCAGTTGGGAGTCACCAGAAATCGCCTGAGGGAACTTCCGATTACTACTTGTGATCAGCTTGTTATACAGATGAGGAAGAGGTTCGTTCCGGCCCATCATCAGCGCGAAATACTCAACAAGCTCAGGCGTCTCGTCCAAGGTACAAAGTCTGTTCGAGATTACTATCAAGAATTGGAAACTTTGCTCATTCGTGCAGATTTACGAGAAGGAGAAGAGATGGTAATGTCGAGATTTCTTGGAGGACTTAACCGAGAAATTCAAGACAAGGTGGAACTTCAGGATTTCGCAGATATACAAGAGATGGTGCATAAGGCTGAATTGGTGGAATCTCAAGTCAAGAGGCAAAATTTCAAGTCCACTTTCACGCCTAGTGTGCCTAAGCCTAAGGAGATCAGCAAACCAGCTTACTCCAGAGACATCAAACCGCCCTCTACTGGAGTTAAAGAAGAAGCTAAAGCTGAGTTCAAACCTAGAAGTGGTACTTCTATCAGAAATGTGAGGTGTTTCAAATGTCAAGGAATGGGACATTACTCTCGAGATTGTCCAAACAAGAAGGTTTTCTTGTTACAAGAGGGAGGAGAGATAGTTCCTCAAGAGGATTCAGAGGCCGAATATGAAATAGAGGAAGAGGAAGAAGCTGCTGCCGTGGGCGAGATGCTGGTTGCCAGAAGGACTTTGAGTGTTCAGAGTCAACCTGAAGAGACTTGTCAGTGAGAGAACCTGTTTCATACGAGATGCTTCATTCAAGGAAAAGTTTGCAGCCTGATCATAGATGGAGGAAGTTGTACTAATGCTGCAAGCGAAGAGATGGTTAAGAAGCTCCAGCTCAAGACTATTCCTCATCCAAGACCGTATAAGCTTCAGTGGTTGAATGACAGTGGAGCCTTGACCGTATCTCAGCAAGTTATGGTTTCTCTATCTATTGGGAAGTATGAAGATGAGATTCTATGTGATGTTATTCCCATGGGTTCGAGTCATGTGTTGCTGGGCATACCGTGGCAATCAGATCGTAGGGTGATACATGACGGTTACACCAACAAGCACTCATTCGAGTTCAAAGGTCGCAAAATTACTCTCCTACCGCTCATGCCTACCGAGATTTACCAAGATCAAATTCAGATGAAGCTCAAGGAGAAGGAGAAAGTCTCCAACAGCCTCTACATAAACCATAGTGAATTTTCTAAACTCTTTGATCCTGAAATGACTACTTTTATGTTTGTGTACAAGGAATCCCTTGTTAGTACTAACCCTTCACAGGAGCTTCCTAGTGCTATGTTTGAGATTTTGCAGGAATACAAGGACGTTTTTCCAGTAGAAATTCCACCAGGACTACCTCCAATTCGTGGGATAGAGCATCAGATTGACTTGGTACCAGGATCAGCCTTACCTAACAGGCCAGCATACCGAACCAATCCTGTAGAGACTAAGGAGCTGCAGAAGCAAGTGGAAGAGCTGATGAGCAAGGGACATATCCGAGAAAGCTTGAGTCCATGTGCGGTTCCAGTTCTGTTGGTGCCAAAGAAAGATGGTTCCTGGAGGATGTGTGTAGACTGCCGAGCTATCAACAACATCACTGTGAAGTATAGGCATCCGATTCCAAGACTAGACGATATGCTGGATGAGCTCTGTGGATCGACAATCTTCTCTAAGATAGACTTGAAGAGTGGGTATCATCAGATCAGAATGAAGGAAGGGGATGAGTGGAAGACGGCATTCAAGACAAAGCACGGACTCTACGAGTGGCTAGTTATGCCGTTTGGCCTCACCAATGCTCCCAGCACCATCATGAGACTAATGAACCATGCCCTGAGACCATTCATTGGCGTGTTCGTATTGGTGTATTTCGACGATATCCTCATCTATAGTAAAGGTTTGGAAGAACATCTAGATCACATCAGATCGGTTCTTGATGTTCTTTGCTCTCAATCTCTCTTTGCTAATTTATCTAAATGTTCATTCTGCACTAACGAAATTGTTTTCTTAGACTTTGTAGTAAGTGCAGGAGGAGTTAAAGTAGATGAAGAAAAGATAAAAGCTATCACGGAGTGGCCAACCCCCAAGAATATTGGAGAAGTCCGAAGTTTCCATGGCTTAGCAGGATTCTACAGGCGTTTTGTTCGTGATTTCAGCACCATAGCCGCGCCTTTAACAGAAGTAATCAAGAAAGACGTGGGGTTCAAGTGGGGAGAGGCGCAAGAGCAGGCTTTTACAGCCCTTAAAGAGAAGCTTATCAATTCGCCCTTACTAGTACTTCCTGATTTTACTAAGACTTTTGAGATTGAATGCGATGCTTCTGGTGTAGGTATTGGAGCAGTTCTTATGCAGGTAAGAAGCCCGTCGCTTCCTTCAGCGAAAAGTTAGGAGGTTCCACGTTGAATTATCCCACTTATGACAAGGAGCTATACGCATTGGTTCGAGCTTTCCAGAAGTGGCAGCATTACCTATGGCCTAAGGAATTCGTCATTCATACCGATCACGAGTCTCTAAAGCACCTCAAGGGTCAGCAGAAGCTTAACAAAAGACATGGGCGATGGATGGAGTTCATTGAGACATTCCCCTACATTGTTAAATACAAAAAAAGGTAAAGATAATGTGGTCGCAGACGCATTATCCCGGAGGTACACTCTTATTTCTACCTTAGCGTCAAAGTTGATTGGATTTGAGCATATTATAGATCTTTATGAATCTGACACTGACTTTTCTGAGAGCTATGCCAAATGTCATAAGTTTGCCTGTGAGAAATTTTATAGACAGGATGGATACTTGTTCTTCACTAACTGATTGTGCATACCACGAGGATCCATTCGAGAGTTACTAGTACGAGAAGCTCATGGAGGTGGATTAGCTGGACATTTTGGTGTCACAAAGACACTTCTTGGGCTACAAGAGCACTTCTACTGGCCGAACATGAAGAAAGACGTTGACAAAATCTGTTCTAGATGTGTCGTATGTAAGATTGCTAAGAGTAAAGTTCAACCTCACGGTTTGTATACTCCTTTGCCTATTCCTTCTCAACCTTGGATTAATATCGCTATGGATTTTGTAGTTGGCTTACCTCGAACCAGAAATGGTAGAGATTCTATTTTTGTAGTTGTTGACAGGTTTAGCAAGATGGCCCACTTCATCGCTAGCCACAAGACAGATGATGCTGTGACTGTAGCTAACTTGTTTTTCAGGGAGGTAGTAAGACTGCATGGAATGCCACAGGTTATCGTTTCAGATCGAGACACGAAGTTCTTAGGACATTTTTGGAGAACGCTTTGGGCTAAGCTGGGAACAAAGCTATCATTCTCAACTACGTGTCATCCTCAGACCGATGGACAGACCGAGGTGGTGAATAGAACGTTGTCCACACTTCTAAGGACTTTGGTGAAAAGTAACCTCAAGACTTGGGAAGAGTGTCTGCCTCATGTCGAGTTTGCTTACAATCACGCTAAGCATTCCGCTACTCTCTTTTCTCCTTTTGAAATTGTATATGGGTTTAATCCACAATCACCTCGAGACTTGATCCCTTTGCCTTTAAGTGGAAAATGCAGTTTGAATGGCAAGGAGAAAGCTGAACAGGTCCGAAGAATACAGGCTAAGGCTAAGGAGAACATCGAGAAGAAGACAAAGCAGTATGAGAAGCATGCCAACAAAGGACGAAAGGAGCTGATTTTTGAAGAAGGAGATCTGGTGTGGATCCATCTGAGGAAGGAGCGATTTCAAGCTGAGCGAAAGAACAAGCTAATGCCCAGAGTTGATGGACCATTCGCAGTCATTAAAAGAATCAACAACAACGCTTATCAGATTGATCTTCAAGGTAAGTATGATGTTTCTGATGCTTTCAATGTTTCTGACTTGCTTCCTTATGTTGCAGATTCAGATTTGAGGACAAATCCTTTTCAAGAGGGAGAGGATGATATGATCGTGACCAGCTCAGAGGAGGAGGAACCAGAGGTAGCTGGCAGGATCACTCGTTCCAGAGCTAGAGAGATGGCTAAGGAGGCTCACGCTCTCATTGCAGCAGAGGACAGCGAGCAACTGGAGGCTGGAGCTCACATCTTCAACATCTCTATCTTGAGGAATGAAGAACCCAGTAACAATGACTAGGTAACTTAGGTGATGATTCTGTACTCTTTTCCTTGGTGAGGATTTTGGAAGGCAAGGAGGCTCTTCTCCAAGGTTTTTAACGAGGCAGAAATCATTGCTACGTCGAGTTACTTAGAAGTTGTTACTAATGGGTAATAATGTGCAAAGTCACAATGACTTGTGCACTAGTGTTCAGGCGCACCACTTAGGTTTAGAAGGGACGCCTCGCTGTTTTATTTTAAATCAAACTTCCTGTTATTTTTTTTATTTAAACTTCATGTAGTTTTGTTTCTTTAGGGCTGCGATTTCTCTAAGTCTATATAATAGAGAAATCGCCTAAGTCATTAGGAGCTTGGAATTTTAACGTAAAAAGAGAACAGCATCGTTTTCCTTGATTCCTTGACTCACCAGGGTTTGGACAGCAGTCAACAGCAGACGGTTCAACAACAACAGATGGGTTCTGATTTGTGTTGTGTGTTACAGCAGCTTCTACAAGGTCAACAAAGGCTGGAAAGCAATTTCTCTGATTTGGGTTCTAAGTATGAGGCAATGCAACAAAAGATCAATGCATTAGAGAAGAATCAAGCCTCTTCCTCAAGACAACAAGGCATTTTACCTGGTAAACCTGAGCCTAACCCAAAAGAGTATTGCAATGCCATAACACTTAGAACTGGAAAAAAGCCACCTGAGAGAAAACCTAAACAAGTGCTCATTGAGGACAATGAGCAAGTTGGTGGGGAGGCATATCAAAGGAGTGAGCAAGAAGATCAAGTTTATAAGAGTGATAAGAGCAAAGAGGTGGAAACAGATGTGGTACCTGAGAAACCCTATGTTCCACCACCACCTTACCAACCTAAACTTCCATTTTCAGGGATGTTTAAGAAGGAAACCTTAGACAAATGTAGAGCTGTCTTTGAGAAGCAACTAGAGAAGACTCAATTCACTATGCCCATCATAGAGGCATTCCTTATGGTTCCACAGCTTGGGAAGTCATTAAAAGATGCCATTTTCAACAAGACAAAGGAGCTACAGAGTATGGTGATTCTAAGTCATGAGTGCAGTGCTTTTATTCATAGGAGAACAATCCCTAGGAAGCTAGAGGTTTAGCTCTCTCTTTATTTTAATTTGAGTCTTTGTTTCCTTATCTTGCTTGTTTAACTCTTAATCATTATATTTAAGACTCGTCAACATTCACAAATCGCCCATAGGTAGGTTTCCACTCCTATGCTTGTTTTGCTCTCCCAAACTAGATCTGACACCGGATGAACACTTTCGTGTCACCAAGCATCTGAATCAGATTGTAGTTCATGACACTACTCTCATGCAGTAAAAACGAATTCAGAAGAAAAAGTTCTAAAATTCGGCTCAATAGCTCATGGAATCCTTATTGAACATATGTATCCCCATCAAAAATCCCTTAGACCCAACAATAAAACTACTCAGACATGATGAACAAAATCAAAAACATAGTATTAAAAAGTAGAGCAATAATCGAAATTGAAAAAGAAAGAACAAGGGTTCAAGAGACAAATCTCTCTCTCCCTAAACCTAAAAACAAAGCTTAAAGTAAAATTTCTTGTAAAGTATTTCGTCTCTCTCTTCTTCTCTCTTTTAAAACGACCTAAATGATAAGTATTTATAGTCTCCAATGCTCTCTGGTGTCTAGGGTTCCAAAATTGAGGCTGAGAAAATGATTTGGGCTTCAGAAATGGGCCTTCTAACTCGGAGTTGGCTGGCCGCGGTCGGGAAGTGCGTGGCCACGGGAATGGGTGCTTGACCGCAGTCGGAAAGCCTCTGACCGTGGTGAAATGGCTGTTGGCCGTGGGTGGAAATGCTTGCCGGCTGGTTTACGGGACATCTTGCTCTTCGTGTATCTTTTGATTGGACCGTTGGATTGCCAAGAAGTAAAGTGTGCTGGAAAGCTGATACTTCCATTTTTGAGATCTCCAAATTTGAGCTGGATCAGATGGTAAAAAGGCCTTCAATCAGGGGTGAACTTCTGACTGTTTGACTCTGAGCTGAAATCTGGTCTTCTATCCATTTTGTTAAGATTTTCCTTAAGTTTCCTGAAAAGAGTCTTGGAACTACAAATACTAGAAAAATGTAATAAAAGTACTTGAAAGCAATAAAAAACATAGAAAAAGTATTTTAAAACGATCCATAAAAGTGGTCAAAATACGGTGTTATCAACTCCCCCAGACTTAAACCTTTGTTTGTCCTCAAACAAAGCAAAAGTCTAAACTCGTTATGTGAAAAAAAAAATAGGGAATGCACAAATCTCAGAGACATGAACTCCTAAACTAGGACCAAAGATCGTGCATCAATCCACAACTTAGTCTAGAAAATTCTCACCAAGACACAAAAGATACTATCCCACTCTTTCCGTCATGCAAAACTTAAATTATCTAAATCTTGATTGCAGTCAACTAGCTCTCTACATTCATTAAGTGCAATAGTGAATTCTCATTAAAGACATCATCCAGGGTAGACGGCGTTTGGCATTAAAGGGCTGTTTAAGTGGTGGAGTTAAAGTGTTTCGGGTTACCTGATAAATCTGGAGGATGCAAGATAATATGCAAAACCGCAAGAGAGATAAGGACCTGTTGATGACCGCAATTTTCAGTCACTTCTTCTTGCCAAATGTTGTTGCATAATCCTTCCTCATTTGTTGTGAACTGCTATTCCTCCAGACTTAGATTCTTTCCGGGAATCAGAAAAATGATCTTTAAACTCCATAAAATCGAACTCCAGTTGCCTTGGTGATAGACAAGACTTTTTAGGGTCTCAGGGCTATCAATCCCCTTGTCAATGTAGCACAAAGAGGTTTATCAATCCAGATGTGGTGTTAGACACTAAGCTATATGATCAAGTTCTTAATTCAAGCAAACAAGAGTGGGTTTTGATTAATCTAGAGACAACTATAAACATAAACAGGATTAAAGACTAATGACAATGACAAATGATGTGAATATGATATGATGGAGGCATGAGATTCTAGACATGATAGTTGGTTAGGGTGCTTTGGTGCTAAACTAGAAATGCTAATGACAATGATGAGACATGATTCAAATGATTAAGAACTCAAATCTAGGTTAATCCTCTCATGAAGGTATTAACCCCTATACTAATCCATTTTCAAACCAAATTCCCATTTGTGAAACATGAATCAATATGCATTAACAAACAGCTCTTAATGATCATTCAAGCATTTAACAAATCATTCCCATGATGAAAAATTGCTTAAACCTCTAACACAACTCTTTCAGGAATTTCATCAAACACTTTTGGTGCATGAAATTCCCAGAATCTAGATCTCAAGTGATTATCAAGGGTCTAGCATAGAGAACAGTTGTTTAGAGAAATGAATCAATGAATCTAGCCCTAAGCACTCCTAATCTAACACTTTAGCACCCTAACCTACATATCTAGAACCTCATTAAGGTGACTACTCACTAATCATACTAATCTCTCTTAAACCTTTGCAAGTTGAGAAGATTAGCATGATTAATGATGAGAAATGGAGATGGAGATGATAGATTCGAAAGAAAACAGCTTTAAACACCCAGATCTCTTAAAACTCTCTTGAATAAGTATAGATATTTCTCTTCTTAATGGAGTCTTTTACAAAAGAGGCAAGAGACAAAGGGAATAAAACTTAATTCTCTCCCAAAAAACCCTAGAAAGTATTTATACTTCCTTAAAAACGAACCGGGTCAGCCCGGAACAAACCGGGTCCTGACCCGGCTTTAATGGATAAAGTGGGAATTACTGCGGGTTGGTCCAGTATGTCCCAGGTCGCACACCTAAGTCGCAGTAGATGAAGACTTGTCTTGTGAAGCCTGAATCGCCTTGTCTTAGCCGCACGCCTAAGTAGGAGTGTTTTGCGAGTGTTGCTGCGGCTTGGTCTCCTTCCTCTCCAACTCGCAGGGCTAAGGCGGTTTCTGGGGAATGTACCAACTGTGCGGGTTGGTCTCTATTGCACCTAGGTCGCAGGCTCAAGTCGGAGTGATTTGCGAGTGATCGTGCGGCATAGTTCCAGGCGCGGCTAACTCGCATGCCTAAGTCGCACGATTGTGGACTTAGCATTTCTCTTGCTCGGGAGCTTCAGATCTCTTCCAGTGATAGTTTACCCGCATATTTCAACTCGCAGCATCAGCATTCAGGCGTTCATCTTCAGGCCTGCGGGTTAACCAAGTCGCAAGACCATCTCGCAGCATCCAGAGCAGTTTAGACCACTTCGCATTCCGGAGAGTGTAACTCCTATGAGACTTGTCCGAATTGAATGATTTCTGTTGCAGAAGACAGAGGACTCATTTATCTCCAACTTCGGTGCTTGGGAAGTGTAAGGCTTCCTGGAGGGCACATCTTTGCAGTGCATGTACACGACCAGAGAGAGGCGTCTAGACATGTGTCCATTCCGGAGACCGTATCTTCCTGCTCATAGATCCGAATTGGATGCTGTTGGACGTTCTGGAAAGAAGACTCAAATGTCTCTGATTCTCATGAAGGACCCGGAAACTGAATCGGCCTGGAAGTGCACCGTCCTTCGCATCCTTCAGAACTGATCTGCTCGGTCCGGAATACCTGCGAGACAGGGGTTCCTTCCGACAAGCTTATCTCTCTGCTCACACGTCCGAATTCCACGATTCCACTTGCTATGAGACCGTGATGCAATGCTCTCCAACTTCTATGAAGCACCCGCCGTCTGAATCGGACCGGAAGGTTCCCCGGACAGGCGATTTCTGAGACATGTTTGCACCCGGAGATTTTGGCCGATACACTTCATTCGCGGTACATGAAAATGGCCGGTAAAGCTTCCCGCGGTACATGAAAATGGCCGGTAAAACCTTCCTGGCCAGCGAGAATGGCCGATAACCTCCATAGACCCAATTTTTCCACTTTTTCAAGCTCTGCTCACCATTCCACCTCCTGGATTCATCTTTTCAGCTCCAAATTCACCTGATATACACTCAAAACATGCAATAGACTCATTGGGACCTAATGCATCTCCTAAGTTCTAAAACAAACCCTAAGGACCTAAAATGCATGAAATAAAACATGATTTGGAATGATTTATGCAACCTAAATGATGCAAATTATGAACATATCACTTGGGATTTAAAATTTGACCTCTCTAGACTCTCTAAGGCTTTTATCTCCTTTTTTTTCCTATTTTCGGTTTTTTTTTTTTTTGAAAAGGGAATGCATTTAAAAAAGAGAGAGACTAGAGGACGAGATTGTACCAAAATTTGAGATGTTTCTAAGGCAAACTGAGCTTCTTCATGTGTTGAATCCTTCCGGGAAGTTTTCCGGCAAATCGAAGGTCTCTGTCTTTGGTGACTGAAAACTGCGTCGTTCCTCTTTCTCTCCAACGTTTTTGCACTTATCTGCATATAAGACAATAGAAAACAAGAGTGCATGTGGTTTGAAAGAGGATTGGTTAAGGTGGGGAACTAGCTAAAGATGAACTAGCCATTCAGGATCAACAGATGATAACACCGTATTTTAACCACTTTTGTGGATCGTTTTTTAATGTTTTTCAAATGCTTTTTATTTTTTTTGAAACTGTTTTAAGTATGGTTTTCTAGTATTTGTAGTTCCAAGACTGTTTCAGGTAATTAAGGCAAAAGGTGTGCATTTTGGAGCAAAAGATCATTTTGGATAAATTTGGGCCGTCAGAAGTTTCACATGCGATGAAGACATTCTCACATTCAGATCATCCCCAAAACTCGACATAATATAAAGGATACAACTAGCTTGCAAATGCAATTGGTTTTAAGGTAATCCAATGGTTAGATCTCTGGATCTCCTTGATGCAATGAAGACATGTTCTGCAGTTTCGCGAAGGAAGCAAGCACAGAATGAAGATTCAACCTCAAAGACCAATCTCCGCGGGTCCAGGAGCCATGACCCCGGGGAATACACTATCGAACGAGGTTACGAGTTTCTGGCCGCGGCCAAACCCCAATTCACCACGGTCAGAACCCTCGCGACCAGGGCCGACTAAAAGGCTGGCCCATGACCCTGTTTCAAGCCCAATTCGTCTTCTCTTCATAGAAAACCCTAAGGAAGACTGGAGAGAGTTGTAGACCTATAAATATGTATCTTTGGAGACAAATTTTCGTGTGTCTCAGAAGAATCCCTTTTGGGAGCCACCAAATTTAGTTTTTCTAGGGTTTTTATGTTCTTATGTTCTTAGTTCTTAGTTTAGGGAGATAGAGATTTCTCTTGAACCCTCTTTATCTTCTACCTTTATTTTAATTCGGTTTTAACTCTTATGCAGCTTTCAATTTTGTTTTCATATTCTTCATATTAGATTAGTTGTTTAAAGAATTTGAAGAGAAGTTCTTCTTTGAGCTTAGATCTCGAAATCGAGATGCTTCTTCTTCATCTCCGTGTCTCTTTATCTCTACTTCTTTCTTCTTATTAATCTATGCACGTCTGTTCTATTTACTTTATGCACGTTTTGGAATGATGAGGTATGATTTTAAAGGCTCGATCGAAGGGAATCGACTATGTTCGGTAGGGATCTTCGCGAGATAAACCAAAGCCGAATTCTAGAAATCTTTCTCTTAAACTTATACTTAAAGCATGGATCTAGCGTCGCGAACTAGAAACTGATCTAGGTCCTTGGTGTTGGGAAAGTATTCATCCGGGGCTAGATCTAGTTTGAGAAGAGCAGATCAACCATAGGAGTGAAAACCTACCAATGGGCGAGCTGTGAATGTTGACGAGTCTTAAACAATATTGCATCTTTTCTCTTCCAGGGCTAGAGTGGAAACCTACTAGTCAGGGTTGCGAGAGATAGTTGTCTATGATCACGAAAGTGGCGTATTCATACGTCTGTGACTCGAGTTCTAAGAATTTACTAGGATTAATATTAAGAGCTTTGTTCATCCTTTAGATTTATTATCGATTTATTCACTTCTAGTTTTCAAAACCCTTTTTAAAACCCTTTATAAAACTCTTTTCGAAACCTTTTCAAATCCCTTTTTAAAATACATATATAGAAATCGCACAACCTATCCAAAAACTGTTTTTCGTCTTACACTTCGTTGACTAATTCTGGTTCTAAAGTTCTGCAGGTAAAGCGTGGATTCTCTGTGGATCGACGCCCTAAGTACTACAACGCACTGTTGTGCAATTGCAGATATCTAGGGTTATAAATTTAAAACATGAAGCCGCGAAGTCAACCCTAGAAGCATCAAGTTTTTGGCGCCGTTGCCGGGGAATCCAAGCGTCTTCACTTGCACAATATAAGAGGTTAGTAAATTGACTCTAAGAAAACTTTTTCTTACTAATTTCTGGTTTTGTTTTTCTTAGTTTCAAGTCCTTGAAAAAACAAAATAATAAAAAAATAAAAAAAATTTGTGTACCGACCCGCGGTCGTGCCTGGTCGACCTTCGGTCGAGCCTGGTCGACCCGCGGTCGTGTATGCTCGACCCGCGGCCGTACCAGCTCGACCCAAGGTCGTATCTGCGCGACTCGCGGTTGTTCCTACGCAACCCAAAACAAATTTTCTCTTCCTGAATCAATGGTATGACGACTTCAATCCATTCCCTTTCCCACCTTCGACCATCCACCACCGTTTACCATCACCACACTACCATGCCATTCCCGAGACGTCCAAGTAAGTTTTCTCTTTCTTTATCTTTTCAATTCATTACATACTCTATTTCTCATCCTTACTCTGATTTATTTCACATCCTAAAGTGTGATTTAAGTCAGGGGGAGGATTTCATCTCTTTCTAACCACCTTTCTTTCATGAGTCTTTGCATTCTACATCTTTTTTTTCAAAAAAAAAATAAATAAATCGATTTTTCAAATTGTTTTCGAAGCAAAATACGTTTTGAGGGAATGATGACAAAAATATATGATGATTACCAACCTGTATGCTTCTAAACTATGCATGACTGCTCTTTTTGTGGTTAGCACTAGACTAGGCAGTAGCTAGAATACTTGCACTATGAACTCCCACCAGAAGACTTCTATTCATGGAGATTCTTTCTGATAGGATACCCTAGCTCATTTTATTGGACTTAATATTGATATGTAATTCTCTCATCATTGAATTTTAGGCAGGCATCATGTTATACATCTAGGATATCTTTTTCCTCATTTTTACCACTCTTTGTTGTCCTAGATGGCCAGTTCATCTTTAGCTGGTACGATACCCTTAACCCAAATTTTTATTTTCGAACCTCATGCATCCTCTTTTTAGTTTATATCAGCAGATATGTGCAAAAATGCCGGAGAGGGAGGAACGACACAGTTTTCAGTCACTCTAGAGAATGACTGAATGGAGTTAAGAAGGAAGAGTATCAATAATCTTTAGCAGCCTCAGAAAGCACATTCTTAATGGTAATTTTTGTGCATCTATAGGACTCTATCTAAAAGTGTTTTCTTTTCCAAAAAAAAAATCGAAAAAAAAGAAAAAAAAAAGAAGAGAAAGAAAAAGAATGAAAAGGAAAGGAAGCAAAAGCCTAAAGAGTCTTAGATTGTCGAAAGTATTCGGAGCAAAAGCAACTAGTATTCATCTATGGGAGATATAATAATCTATACAAAAATCTAGGTCTGGGGAATTATAAGGAGAACCTGAAGAAGAAAATCAGAGATCTTATGGCAAGAAGAACATGACTGAAAACTGTGGATATCAACTTGGTATGAACAAGACCAGCTTGGGAACTGAGGAGATTGATGGAGAACAAGGAGAGCCTGAGCTAGAATCGAATGAAGACCAAGAGCAATTGAAACCCGAGGAAACAAGTATAGACGAAGATAAAGACTTGCATCTTCCAATTGGTCCAATGACAAGATCAAGAGCAATGAAGTTCAAGCAAGCTTTTCACAAGCTATTATACACCATTCAGGGCAATCTTAAGTGTGCTAATCCAACTACACTGGTTGTGATACAAGCCCCTTAAGAGTTCATCAAGAGAGGTGTTGTGACTTGTGCTCTTTTTCCCTTCGTTTGGTTTGTCCCAATTGGGTTTTCCAAACAAGGTTTTTAATGAGGCTTGTTCACAACACTAATACAAAAGGCCTTTTGATGGAAACTTAGCCCATTTCGTTCACCAGATTCGATCAAGGAAAAGAGGAGCCTGTTTTCAAATTCAAACTAGTCTATGTCTTAGTCGTTGAGTCTTTAAGGCGTCTTAGTTGTATTTGTTATTTCCCAAGTGTTTCAAGACCCTATATGTATGACCCTTTGTCCTTCTTTTCAATCTATCAAACCCTTTTCTATTAATCTCTTTCTCTGAAATCGTTTGATCATAGTTTGTTAAATGTATTTGGATCTTTATCCTTGCCTTACAAACTAACCAATTCTGTTGATAGTCTAAGAGAACTTCCATCTCTCTTAGAAGTATCAAGGCCTTTGCCACCAAATCTATCATCTATCCCAACCCTAAACTTACTTGTTTCACTCCAAAAATTCCATATTTCACAACTTCATAATCCCTCACTTCATTCTGCAATTCATTTAGTCGATTGACTTTGAGATTACAACCATTGGAGAGTATTCCAGGGCTTGATCCTCACCTAGGAGCATATCAAGTGGTATCAGAGCAAATCTCCAAACCCAGGCTGTGTCTTTTCGTGTTTAACAATTTTGTGACTTTTCATATTTGTGACGTTTTGTATGAAACTAGCCGGATCGTGTCCTCTAGCATCTGATCTATCTAGTTTATGTTACAAGTCATTCAGAATTTCAAAGAACTTTCAAAAACTTAGAGAGAGAGAATTATGGTTTCTAAAAGTCTGATCCTTGTATCATGTTCTGTATTGAATTTGATCAGTTTTAAAATTAGTTTGTGTATTATACGAACTCTTTTACTGGTCTTTGGTTTGTCCTCTGAACAGGTACAATGGAAGAATCAGCTCATGAAAAAGAAGATCCTGCACACCCAAGTGGATCAGCAAACAAACTTATGATGGACGCTATGATGACTCAAATGATGTCTCTTATGCGACGGGAGTTTGAGAACATGAGATCTGATATGGAGAAGATGGTCTCGGACAAACCAAGAAAGAGCAATGACCATTCGGCTTCAGAACAATACTACAACAATTCCTCTAGGGCTCGATCATCCAAAAGAAGAGGAAGCGATACAGAAGAGAGGAAGCCACGAACTATTGATCCTATGGGCAGCCTCAAGCTCACAATTCCTGAATTCAGAGGCACGGCTGATCCTAAAGAATACTTGGAGTGGGAGAAGAAGATTGAACTTGTCTTCAACTGCAGAGACTACACCACCGAACATAAACTGAAGCTGGCCCCAGCTGAGTTTAAAGATTATGCCCTAAGTTGGTGGAACAACTTAGTTACAACAAGAAGAAGGATATGAGAAGATCCCATCGAATCATTGAACCAATTAAAGTCGATCATGAGAAGAAGATTTGTGCCAAGTCATTACCACAGAGAGCTGCATTTCAAACTCAGAAGTTTAACCCAAGGAAGCCGATCTGTTGAAGAATACTACAAGGAGATGGAAACTCTTATGATGAGAGCTGATATCCATGAAGACAGGGAAGCAATGATGGCTAGGTTCATGGGGGGATTAAACAGAGAAATTATAGAACGTTTAGAAGTGCACCACTATGTGGAGCTAGAGGAACTACTGCACAAGGCTATTATGTTCGAGAAACAGCTCAAGAGAACAAATTATAAGCCTAGCTACGGTTCCAACAAGCCGAGTTATCAAAAGGATGAGAAAACGAGTTTTCAAAAGGAGTTTAAGCCATTTTCCAAGTCTAAAAGTGATGAACAGAGCGTCAAGGGAAAAGAAGGGGTGACTACCTCCAAGAATAGAGATATTAAGTGTTACAAGTGCAAGGGGTATGGTCACTATGCGAGTAGCTGCTCTGTTGGAGGTGAAAACCGCACCCCGGTTTTTCCGGTACAAACCGAGATCGGCGTAATATAAGCCCGGTTTACGAAGGGATGTACCGGGAAGACTGGGCTGAATAAAGTCTTGGGCCGAACGCAGCCCATTAGGCCGAGGTCGGTGAGAAGCTTCTCGAAGGAACGGAGAAGCTCCCCGAGTTCGGCCAAAGATAGGAAAGTTTCCTATCAGAAAAAGGAAATGAACACGAGAAAAGGAAAGGAACCGAGAGAAAAGGAAAGTCCTCTCGGTCCCATATCGTCGAAGATGTGCTTGAAGACCGACTCAGAAAATATATATAAAGGGAGAAGAATCGACACCAGAGAACACAAGATATTCGAGAGAAGACTTAAGAACTGAGAACTCATTACACAAGGCTCTTAGTTTCGTTAAGTCTTAGTTCGTTGTTAATTATTTGACTTCCGAACTCAGTTGTATTTGCTTGATTCGATCTAATAAAAACCGAGTTTACCGATCTAAAGTACTGTTTTACCCCTTGTCAATATTCACATATCAACAATTGGCGCGCCACGAAGGGGGCTTAAACAGATTTCTCAAGTTTTAGATCGGACTTCGGATAGATTGAATCAGCAATGACGGACCAAGCCAACCTTCAGGAGGAAAGAAACCCTCTCGGTGGAGAAAACGCGAACGCTCCAACAGAGCAGGCAGGAGGAACTCCCAGTGAAAACGCTGGAATCGCAGCCGGGCAAACCCCCGCAGCCGTAGGAGGTTATGGAACCGAACTTTTGCTCCACGTATTCAACGCCCAGTTCGAAGCCATCAACAAAAGGAGCGAGGAACGTTTTAGCCAGATGGCGGCGCAGATTGTCGAGCTCAGTCAAACCCGAACTCCCCTTCGAGTCCGGAACATCATTGAAGACCTTAATACCGACGGAGATCCGGCCGGAACTATGAGGTCTACCCTGGTGGGATCAGCGAACGCACCAGCATCAGATTTAAGTCGAGATGCCGAGTTTGAGGCAATGAAGACTCAACTCCGTGAGATCACGTCAAAGATACACCAAGCAACAATCGCGGCTCCGGAGATTGAGCGCGTCATTCAAGAAACGCAGAAAACACCCTTCACGCCGCGCATAGCAGGAACACCGGTCAAACACATGGAAAAACTTAAGATGAAGGTCTATGAGGGCAATACCGACCCCCGGCACTTTTTGACGTCATTCGGCATCTGCATGAACCGATACCAATTCAGAACCGCCGAGGAGAGAGATGCGGTCCAGTGCCAATTGTTTGTGGAAAGCCTGGGAGGAATAGCCCTCGATTGGTTCTCGCGACTCGAGGCGAACTCGATCGACAGCTACAAGGAATTGACCACAGCCTTCGTCAAACACTTCTCGATGTTCATCGGGCAGAACACCAAGAACTCCGAGCTATGGCAAATAACTCAGGGAGCAAGCGAGAGTCTTCGCGATTTCATCCAGCGCTTCAAAATGATTGTCGCCAATTGCACGATCAGCGACGAAGCCGCCCTTCTTTGTCTCCAGAAAGGAGCTCGGATAAAGACTAGCTTCCGTAGCACGGTCACGCACAACCCCCCTCAGACATTGGAAGATGCGTTACACTTATATTGTCGAAGAAGAAGAAGAAGCCGCTTACGAGCAAAGCTATTCGGCGAAGCAACCCGAACGTTCGAAAGCAACAACTAGTGAACCGCAGTCAGGATACGGTCGAGGGTATGAGAATCGCAAGAAGTTCTACGCTAATGCAATTCAACAACCGACCAAACAGTGGAACAACAAATGGGTCCGCGGCGAAGAAGATCAAGACGAGTCTTTGTTCTGCGAATTCCATAACCGCAGAGGACATAGCACCGAAGAATGCAGACACTTGCGTGAATACCTGCTCGGCCAATATCGATGGGGCCAATCTCAGTTGACGACCTTCGTCGCTTAATCGCGCCCAAGAACAGCGGACAGAACTCGATTGACGATCTCCGTCGTTCGAACATGCCTCGACCGAATAACGCGCAGCTCGAGAACGCGATCACTAAGGATCCGCCATCTCCACCAACGTTACCGGCGTTACCACCGCCGCCACCGAACCCGCCTGCTTTGCCTGAACAACAGAAACGGAATCGCGATCCATCAACAGAAACGGAACCGAGCACAAGAGAACCATGCTCCCAAAGCCAGGAAACGCGTCAACATGATAATGGGAGCCATCGAGGCTTGCAGCTACTCGGTTCGAGCTATCAAAGAATACAGTCGACAGGCCGTTAGCGCGTCCAAAGCCCCACAAGATCCGCCAAAAGGGACGCCTTTGGTATTTACCGAAGCCGACACAATCGGGTTGCATAAACCGCATGACGATGCTCTCGTTGTCGAACTACTCCTCGACGATGTCGAAGTTAGCCGCATTCTGGTCGATACAGGCAGTTCGGTTAACATCATCTTCAAGAAGCACTTGACTAGCTCGAGTTGGCATCAGATAGGATTGAGCCGTTTATCGAGCCACTTACCGGTTTCGATGGAGAACGCTGCATGACGGTCGACATGGTCAATATCCCGATCTACCTCGGCGGAGTTGCAAAAATTATCCAGTTCCTCATCCTTGACAAACCGGCGATCTACAACGCCATTCTCGGTACGCTTTGGTTACACGCGATGAAGGCGGTCGCCTCAACATACCATCAATGCTTGAAATTCCCGACCCCCGACGGTGTTTACACTCTCCGAGGAAACCAAGCCGTCGCTCGATCATGCTACATAAATGAGTGCAGACTTCATTCGGCCAACCAAGCTTGTGTCGTTAGTTCGTTCGGACCAACGGACAAGCTCGTCGTCCAGCAGACAAAACCTAAGCAGGAGTCAATCGTTCAAGTTTGAATCGACGAGCTAAGGCCAGAACGTCAAGTCGGAATCAGCGCCGAGCTCGATCCAGCCATACGCAAGCAACTCTTTCACTTTCTGAAACAGCATTCCTCAACCTTCACTTGGTCGGTAGAAGATATGCCCGGGATCGATCCACAGATCGCGTGTCATGAGCTCAATATCGACCCGACGTATAAGCCAATCAAGCAGAAACACCGAAAGCTCGGACCAGAGAAGGCACAGGCCATCAACGACGAAGTCGAGCGTTTGCTCAAAGCAGGATCCATCACCGAAGTAAAATATCCTGATTGGTTAGCAAACCCCGTAAATGGAGGATCTGCGTCGACTTTACCGATCTCAATAAGGCATGTCAGAAAGATAGCTTCCCTTTGCCTCATATCGACCGCCTCGTGGAAGCGACCGCCGGGAATGAACTACTCTCGTTTATGGACTCATTTTCTGGGTACAATCAGATTCTTATGCACCTGCAGGATCGGGAAAAGACTTCGTTCATCACGGACCGCGGCATCTACTGCTATAAGGTCATGCCTTTTGGTTTGAAAAATGCTGGAGCAACATACCAACGGTTAGTAAATCGGATGTTCGCGAGCCAGCTCGGGCGAACTATGGAATTTTATATCTATGACATGCTCGTGAAGTCACTCGTCGCTTCCGATCATGTCGGTCATCTTCGCATGTGCTTCGATGTTTTGGACCAGTATGGCATGAAGCTTAATCCCACTAAGTGTACGTTCGGCGTAACATCTGGAGAGTTCCTCGGCTACATAGTCACACGGCGAGGCATTGAAGCCAATCCAAAACAGATTGCAGCCATACTCGAGCTCCCATCTCCAACGACCAAACGCGAGGTTCAGCGATTGACCGGACGCATCGCAGCGCTTAATCGATTCTTATCTAGATCGACAGACAAGTGCTTGCCTTTCTACCAACTCCTTCGCGGTAACAAACATCTCGAATGGAATGAGAAGTGCGAAGAAGCTTTCGCCGAGCTAAAGAAATACTTGTCTACACCGCTAGTCCTATCCAAACCCGAAACCAGCGAGACACTTTATCTCTACATCGCAATTTTGGAGTTCGCGGTCAGCAACTTGTTCGAGAGGATCGTGGCGAGCAGAAGCCAATTTTCTACACAAGTAAATCCCTCGATGGGTCAGAGTATCGTTACCCGACCTTGGAGAAGTTCGCCTTTGCTGTGGTTATTTCCGCGAGGAAGTTACGCCCATATTTCCAGTCTCACTCGATCGTTGTCCTAACCGACTACCCTCTTCGCACCTTCCTCCATAGTCCTAGTCAATCCAGACGGCTCGCCAAGTGGGCCATTGAACTTAGCGAATATGACATCGAATTCCGAGGAAGAACTACAACAAAATCTCAAGTCCTAGCGGATTTCTTGGTCGAACTCCCACCTGAGCTCATTGAAGCTAATCCAGTCATACAACCTTGGATTCTTCACGCCGATGGCTCCTCATCCCATAAAGGATCCGGCATCGGGATTCGTCTCAAATCCCCCAAAGGAGAGGTTATCGAACAATCATTCCGCCTCGGTTTCCCGGCATCCAACAACGAAGCCGAGTACGAAGCATTGATCGCCGGACTACGACTTGCCAAAGGTATCGGCGCCAAGCACGTACACGCTTACTGCGACTCTCAACTTGTGGCTAACTAATTTCACGGTGAATACGAGGCCAAGAATGACTGCATGGACGCATACCTCAAAGTCCTCAAGGATGTTGCTTCGGAGTTCTCAACCTTCGAGCTTACGAAGATACCTCGTGACGAGAATGCTACCGCCGACGTAATGATGTTGCAGTTCGGGGCAGGTTCGATACTTGGTCGCAACTAATTCTGATCTTGATCTTCGGCGAACTATCCCAATCGCAGCAATCGAGCGACCAAGTATCGAACCTGCCCCGAATTGCAACATCATTACACGACGACGCGATTATGAAGCCCAACCCAATCTCGCTCCACCCCTCACCCGGAAGACGAAACCCAGAGAAGTCGTCACCGATCTCGACAGCAACACGGACGAACAACCCGATAATAATTCGGATCTCGAGGACGAGACCGAGGGTCAACACGTTCCAATCGATATCGAAGCCGAAGGAGAAGACGAGCCTGAAGATTGGACCTTAGAGATTGTGGGATACATCGGAGACGTAACCGTCCCAGCAGATAAATGGGCAGCTCGGCGCTTAAAAGCCCGCGCAGCTCGATACGTGGTCATTAAGGGTACTCTTCTCAGATGGGATGCGTCCGGTGTACTCTTGACTTGCGTTGACGGCAATGACATCATGGAAGTAATGCAGAAGGTTCATGAAGGCGACGGAGGAAATCACTCCGGAGCTCGGTCTTTGGCGTTCAAGACTTAGAACGTATACAGCATGCTGCGAGAAGTGCCAACGTCACGGCCCGATGATCAATCTTCCCACCAAGCCCTTGATGACCTCGACCGCTCCATATCCTTTCATTCGCTGGGCAATGGACATCATCGGTCCTTTTCGCCGATCTACGACTCCGAAGCAATATGTTCTGGTCGTCACGGATTACTTCACCAAATGGGTCGAAGCCGAAGCATACCCCGAGATTCATGGAATAGATGTCAAGAAGTTTGTGTGGAAGTTCATAATCTGCCGACACGGAGTCCCGTACGAGATCGTTACGGACAACGGAACCCAATTCACTTCGATCATATTCACAGATTTTTGTGCCAAGTGGAAGATCCGACTAAGTTTCTCTACCCCGCGATACCCGCAAGGAAACGGACAAGCCAAAGCCACAAACAAGACCATTATTGATGGACTGAAGAAACGACTCGATACCGCTAAGGGAACTTGGGCGGACGAACTTGATGGCGTCTTGTGGTCTCACCGAACTACACCACGACGTTCGACCGGTCAGTCATCATTCTTCCTTGCATATGGCACAGAAGCTATGTGTCCAGCCGAACTCAACGTCCCAAGTATTCGCCAAACTATGCTTACCCAGCAACCCGACGCGAATAACGACATGATGATTGACGCACTGGACTTAGTTGAAGAACATCGCGAACGAGCATTGCTCCGGATACAGAACTACCAGCAACTGGCAGCTCGCTACTACAACAAAAAGGTTAAAGGCCGTCACTTTGAAGATGGCGATCTCGTACTTCGCAAAGTTTATCAAAACACAGAAGAGAAGAACCCAGGAAAATTTGGTGCAAACTGGGAAGGACCATACCAAGTGATGAAGGTTGTTAAGCCCGGCGTTTATCAACTCATGAAGTTAGATGGAACTCCGATCCCGCGATCTTGGAACTCAATGCATCTCAAACGATACTACTACTAGTTCGTTACGAGCTTCGCAAAAAAAAAAATATAAATAAAAAATAAAAAAAAAGCCTCCGAACTACTGAGTCGGAGCAAAAAACACTTTTGTACTTAGAACTACGAATGGCTTGATCCCTTTAAAGGGTACGTAGGCAGCTCGTTACCGAGTCCAGCTATAACATCAATATAATTTTATTAAGTCAAATATGTCCAAGTTCTAGTTCGGAAATCACAAGGTACCGAACTCCATGTTCTTACATCGACTTCCTGGCCAGTTGTTCGATAGCATTCCACATGAATGCAAACTTAAAAGCCGAGATTCGTCTCGCGAGCACCCACATGGTGTCGTGGTTAAGCCACATATCACAAGCCGGGCCCAGTCCCGCAGTTGAATTTCTAAGTCACCAAGAACAATAAGCCGAGCACATCTCGCATAGTTAGGTTCGACTTAGAAAAACCTTGAACTCGTTTCTTGCATTTACAGGAGTTCGAATTAATTCACTCTTCCAGTACGAAACGATACACTTGGGTTCCCCAGGCCGAGCTCAAATGCTCGCAGAATAAGCCGAACTCCTCAGATTCGCACCATAAGCCGAGTTCACAACACTCGCAAATCGTAAGCCGAATTATCGCAATTCGATATCGAAAGATAAAAATTATGTTCGAACGTCATTTGCTATGTATCGATCTAGTACTTGAAAGATTTGTCTAAATTACCGACAAAAATAAAGTCAAAGTTCAAGTAAGTAGCCGATCTACTACTTGAAAGATTTTTCTAAGTTATCAAGACAAGAGAGAAGAAGAACGAGCATATAATTAAAAGCCTCCCGAGAGGCAAATAAGTTCAAAAGGAACCCACCAAGGGTTCAGAAAAACATAAAAATTACTAAAATAACCCATGAAAGGGGAGTTGAGTTCGATTAAAAAGACAAAAAAAAAAAAAAGAGAGAGATTAGGCGGTCTTCGAAGTAGCAGCCTGACCAGCATTGAGTATGTCTTCGTTCGAACCGAACTGTTCACCTATCACTGGATCCTGATAACTTTGGGTCACATTCACAGCCGGTGCGTCATCCTCTTCAGCAAAAGGAGACATCCGCTTATCCTCTTCAGTGAGAACGCAAGCATCGACCGAACGGAAGTCCTCCAATGCCTTGGCATGCTTTGCCTCGATGGCTGCTTGATGAAGCCGAGAACTCCAGTGAGCTGGTTGACCACCAGGTATGGCTTACGAGCCCGATCAGCATCGTCTAAGCTCCGGATGACTTTCTCTAAGCGCTCGCAAGCCTTCGCGTGAACGCTCTTAGCGCGACTCTTCCAGTGCGATACCAGATCCCGCAGCCGTTCTCGATCTTTCTCGAACTCCTGAACAAGCATGCTCTGGGCCTCGGTGAGCTCCTTTCTCACCACTTTTAGCTCAGAACTCCCTTGCTTTAATAAATCAACCGAAGAGTGGAGAGTGTCGTTGATTTGGAGCTCGGTGGCAAGGCGCTCTTCTGCTTTGGAGACCCTTTCCTCGAGCTCAGCAACCCTAACTTGCTCGTCATAGAGAGCTACCTCGTACGCGGCAACCAGAGTGTTGGTCTGGCTGGCGAGCTACCAAAAATAAAACATGGGTTAGAACTCGTACTTACAAAAAAAAAAATAATAATAAAGAAAAGGAATAGAGGAAGTACCACGGCAGTTGTGCGAGGAATCCCCTTGTACAAGTTTGGGAACCGGAGCTCGGAGATAGCCGGAAGACTCGGCGCGTCAGAGGAGATCTTGTGGTAAAGATTGGTGCAAGCGTCGACGTTCTCCTCAAAAGGACCCTCTTCGTCGTAATCAAAACACACCTTGGTCCGTTTGGCTGGCTCTGGCCCTAGAGAGCCTTCGGCTTGGTCTCTCATCTGCCTCTTCCGAGAGTTAGAAGCTTCAGCCTGGTCGCGAGGAATTACGAGGTCCGACGTCGCGATTGTAGGTGGCTCGAGCTCGATAGCTGCATCCTGCGCTCGGGAAGAATCTTCGATCTTCTTAATCTTTTTTGAAGACTTCTTCTTCTTCAGCTTCTTCTGACCGGCTTGGTCAGGTGAGTTCGCAGCAGGCGGCAATTCCTCCGGCTGCTCGTTGGTCTCTTTGGTAGCAGGGATAAGGGTCGGATCAGCCACGTTCGGTTCCTCTTCGTCAAAGAGAGTTGGGATTTCGTCCAATGAGAGCATCCTGGCAGCTCGACTTTGTTGGGCTCGCGATTTAGTTGCTTTTCGTCTTGAAGCAGCTCGCGGCTTGTTAGCTCGAGCTTTTGGCTTCCGCGGTTTCGGTTCTCGGACAGAATCTGCAATAAAAATATGTCAAGGATGAGTTCGGAGTAAACTCACTATAAGAGCATGAAAATAAACTTGATGATCAAACCTGCTTTCTTAGATCGGCGTTGGAGAATCTCTTCCCACACCTCAGGCCAACGACGTTTACCGGCTTCGCTGAAGGCTGCTTCGAACTCAGAAGTAAGCCCGGAATTGAGAATAAGACTTGGGAGATGACGACCTGCGAAGATGAAACGAAGTAAAATTAGCAAGCAACAAAGTCGGAACTTAACTAAGTACAAGATCATCTAATCTACCAATCGGAATCTTCCACTCCGATTGAGTTGGGATGTCAGAGTTGCTGACGGTGAGATCGTTCATCTCGAGGTAGAAATACAAGGATTCCCAGTCGTTGAATTTACTGGGTTTAGAGATATCGTAAGATTGCATGGCATGCCTAAAACTATAGTTTCTGATAGAGATACTAAGTTCCTTAGTTTCTTTTGGAAAACTCTCTGGTCTAAGTTAGGGACTAAACTGCTTTTCTCTACCACATGTTATCCGCAATCAGATTGTCAAACTGAAGTAGTTAATAGAACTTTGTCTACCTTGTTGTGTGCATTGATTAAAAAGAACCTTAAAACTTGGGAAGAATGTTTACCACATGTAGAATTCGCTTATAATCATGCTAAGCATTCTGCATCCCAGTTTTCCCCATTTGAAATCGTTTATGGGTTCAATCCCACTTCACCTTTGGATCTAATGCCTTTACCTTTGAGTTAAAGAGTTAGCTTGGATGCAAAGAAAAAGGCAGAGCTAGTGAAAAGGATCCATGAAAAGGCGCTATCAACATTGAGAACAAGACTAAGTACTATGCCAAGCATGCTAACAAGAACCGAAAGGAAATGGTCTTTGAAGAAGGAGACATGGTGTGGATTTACTTAAGGAAAGGCAAATTTCCCAATAAAAGAAAATCTAAGCTTATGCCGCAAATCGATGGACCCTTCAAGATCATCAAGAAGATCAACGATAATGCTTACCAGCTGGACCTTCAAGGTAAGTATTCTGTGAGTTCGAGCTTCAATGTTTCTGACTTAGTTCCTTTTCTTGCAGAAGATACAGATTTGAGGACAAATCCTTTTCAAGTGGGAGAGGATGATATGAACAAGACCAGCTTAGGAACTGAGGAGACTGATGGAGAACAAGGAGAGCCTGAGCTAGAATCGAATGAAGACCAAGAGCAATTAAAACCTGAGGAAACAAGTATAGACGAAGATAAAAACTTGCATCTTTCGATTGGTCCAATGACAAGATCAAGAGCAATGAAGTTCAAGCAAGCTTTTCACAAGGTATTATACACCATTCAGGGCAATCTTAAGTGTGCTATTCCAACTACACTGGTTGTGATACAAGCCACTTAAGAGTTCATCAAGAGAGGTGTTGTGACTTGTGCTCTTTTTTCCTTTGTTTGGTTTTGTCCCAATTGGGTTTTCCAAACAAGGTTTTTAATGAGGCTTGTTCACAACACTAATACAAAAGGCCTCTTGATTAAAACTTAGCCCATTTCGTTCACCAGATTCGATCAAGGAAAAGAGGAGCCTGTTTTCAAATTCAAACTAGTCTATGTCTTAGTCGTTGTATCTTTAAGGCGTCTTAGCTATCTTTATTATTTCCCAAGTGTTTCAAGACCCTATATGTATGACCCTTTGTCCTTCTTTTCAATCTATCAAACCCTTTTCTATTAATCTCTTTCTCTGAAATCGTTTGATCATAGTTTGTTAAGTGTATTCGGATCTTTATCCTTGCCTTACAAACTAACCAATTATGTTGATATTCTAAGAGAACTTCCATATCTCTTAGAAGTATCAAGGCCTTTGCCACCAAATCTATCATCTATCCCAACACTAAACTTACTTGTTTCACTCCGAAAATTCCATATTTCACAACTTCATTATCCTTCACTTCATTCCGCAATTCATTTAGTCGCTTGACATTGAGATCACAACCGTTGGAGAGTAATCCAGGGCTTGATCCTCACCTAGGATCATATCACAACTGCTCCATCCTCTCTTGCAGTTTTGCATAATATCCTGTTTCTTCAGAAATTAAGGTAATCCTAAACACTTAAGACCTCACCCCTAAAAACCCCTTTGAATACCTAGACTTGATTGCCTTGTTTACCTTTCTTTTGATGAGAACCACTGAAACTTTTAGTGAATGTTAAGAGCTAGTTGACTGGAAGTTAGGTGTAAGTGTGTAGATTTTTGCATTACGGATCAAAGGACTAGTTATGCTTGTATTTTGGTGAGAATTCTCTAGGCTACACCCAAATTGATGCATTATGATTAATTAATGTGGTCTAGGAGTATGGTTTCTGAGAATTTTTAGTTTCCTATGATTTCAGTTAAAGGCTTCTTCTAAGCTTAGATCTTGCTTTGTTTGAGGACAAACAAAGGTTTAAGTCTGGGGGAGTTGATAACACCGTATTTTGACCATTTTTGTGGATCTTTTTCAAGTGTTTTAAGTATGGTTTTCTAGTATTTGTAGTTCCAAGACTTTTTCCGGTAATCAAGGCAAAGGTGTGCACTTTGGAGCAAAAGATCGTTTTGGATAAATTCGGGCCGTCAGAAGTTTCACATCCGATGAAGACCTTCTCACCGTCAGATCATCTCCACATATCGACATTATATAAAGGATACAACTAGCTTGCAAATGCAATTGGTTTGAAGGCAATCCAATGGTTAGATCTGTGGATCTCCTTGATGCACTGAAGACAAGTTCTGCAGTTTCGGGAAGGAAGCAAGCACAAAATGAAGATTCAACCTCAAAGACCATTCTCCGCGGGTCCAGGAGCCACGACCGCAGGGAACACACTCTCGACCGCGGTTACGAGTCTCTTGCCGCGGCCGAACCCCAATTCACCGCGGTCAGAAGCCTCGCGACCAGGGCCGACTAAAAGGCTGGCCCATGACCCCGTTTCAAGCCCAATTCGTCTTCTCTTCATAGAAAACCCTAAGGACGACTGGAGAGAGTTGTAGACCTATAAATATGTATCTTTGGAGACCTATTTTCGTGTGCCTCAGAAGAATCCCTTTTGGGAGCCACCAAATTTAGTTTATCTAGGGTTTTTATGTTCTTATGTTCTTAGTTCTTAGTTTAGGGAGATAGAGATTTCTCTTGAACCCTCTTTATGTTCTACCTTTATTTTAATTCGATTTATACTCTTATGCATCTTTCAATTTCGTTTTCATCTTCTTCATATTTGATTAGTTGTTTAAAGGATTTCGTTTTCATCTTCTTCATCTCCTTGTTTCTTTTTCTCTACTTCTTTCTTCTTATTAATCTATGCACGTCTCTTCTATTTACTTTATTCACGTTTTGGAATGATGAGGTATGAGTTTAATGGCTCGATCGAAGGGAATCGACTATGTTCGGTAGGGATCTTCGCGAGATAAACCAAAGCCGAATTCTAGAAATCTTTCTTCTAAACTTATATTTAAAGCATGGATCTAGTGTCACGAACTAGAGACTGATCTAGGTCCTTGGTGTTGCGAAAGTATTCATCCAGGGCCAGATCTAGTTTGAGAAGAGCAGATCAACCATAGGAGTGGAAACCTACCTATGGGCGAGCTGTGAATGTTGACGAGTCTTAAGTAATATTGCATCTTTTCCCTTCCAGAGCCAGAGTGGAAACCTACTGGTCAGGGTTGCGAGAGATAGTAGTCTATGATCACGAAAGTGGCATATTCATATGTCCGTGACTCGAGTTCTAAGAATTTACTAGGATCAATATTAAGAGCTTTGTTCATCCTTTAGATTTATTATCGATTTATTAACTTCTAGTTTTCAAAACCCTTTTTAAAACCCTTTTTAAAACTCTTTTCGAAACCTTTTCAAATCCCTTTTTAAAATACATATATAGAAATCGCACAACCTATCCAAAACCTGTTTTTTGTCTTAAACTTCGTTTACTAATTCTGGTTCTAAGGCTCTGCAGGTAAAGCGAGGATTCTCTGTGGATCGACACCCTAAGTACTACAACGCACTCCTGCGCATTTGCAGATATCTAGGGTTATAGATTTAAAACATGAAGCCGCAAAGTCAACCCTAGCAGTATCAACAGAGAGTGGTAAAAAGGATAAAGGAGTCCTGATTGTATGATTCGTTTCTATGGTCTTATGTTTCAATGAGAGAATTAAGTCCAAATTAAGTCCAAATAAAACAGAGCTAGTGTATTCCTTCATCTAAATCAAAATCATTCAAATTCTTCTGGGGTACTTCATTTCAAATGTGCTTAGCTACCGCCTAGTCTAGTCCTTAATCATGAATTAGCATGTCACTAGGAACAGTCTATAAGCACACAGTCAACTATCATTGATTCATGTTCACCATTCCCTTTAAAATATATTTTGTTTTGAAAATGGATTTTGAAAAACTTTAAGGAAAATGCAAAAAGTGTAGATAATGGAAGACCCATGAAAGAAAAGTGGTTAGACAGGGATGAAATCCCCCCCAGACTTAAATCACACTGTCCTCAGTGTGAAACAAGTCGAGATTGGATGAGAAAAATGCATAGATAATCGAATTGGTAAGGCCAAAGAGAACTTACTTGGATCGGGGATGCTGGTGGAGATAAACCGGATTCATTCGAAGAGGTTTGGGAAGGTGATAGGTGGTGATGAAGGTGGTGGAAACTGATGAATGAGGTGGAGTGGGGCTTGGTGAGGTGGAATGAGGTGAAGTGGGTGATTTGGGGTCGGGTTTCATCTCAACAACCATCTGCCGTGGTCAGAGGTCACGCGACCGCGGTGAAGTGGTGCTCGGCCGCGGTCAGAAAGACGCGACCGCAGCCAAAAAGATGTGGCCGCAGTCGAAGGGCTGTTTCCCGCGTTCAGAATGCCTTCGACCGCATGGGCTTATATCCGGCATGTTTCCTGCTTCTGCTTGGTTCCTGCTGGCCGAGCAGTCAGGGACCATCCTTCTTTTTAGTCTTTTCGGTTTTTTTTTTTTTTTTTGGCTTTTTTGTTTTATAAGAAACACCTGAAACTAAAAAAAAATAAAAAGATCAATAGAAAAAGAAAGAAAAATTTTAAAGAAAACAATACCTAAATGGGTTGCCTCCCTTTAAGCGCTTCTGTTTTAAGTCGTTTAGCTCGACTTTGGTGTTGGACGTGGCTTAGTCCAATGAAGAAGACCTTGTCCTGAGACAAGTCTTTTTCGACATCTCCTTGTTTTTCCTAGCAGGTTCTTCGTCACTCCAAAGTTTTGCTTCAAACTCTTCTGTTGCAGAACGTTTTCCTGCTTTGCTGTTGTATGAGACAGTTTCTGTGAAGACGACTTTGTCGATATTAGCAAGCAAAATCCTCCGGTTTGGCCAGTCCATTATAGCTCCGGAAGTTGCTAGAAAAGACCATCCGAGAATCGCTGGATGTGTTACGTCTCTTGTTTTGACAATGTAGAAGTCGACAGGCACAATGCAATCTCCTATTCTCAAAGGAATGTCATGAGCTATTCTTTGAGGTGTTGCATTGGAATCATCAGCTAGACTAATCTTTTCTCTAGTCCTGCGCAGGTGCTTAATACCAAGTCTCAAAGAAATTGCCTTGGACATCATGTTAAGACAAGCTCCAGAATCACAAAGCACGTTTTTAAACATTTCTCCTCTAATAGAACAAGAGATGAGAAACTGACCTGCACCTTCGATTTTGTGAAGTGTTCGAACAGGTTTATCTCTTCTGGCATGATTGAACAAGTCTTCTATTTCAGGGATTGATTCCTTGCTCTTACAGAAGTAGTGGCCTATCATGAAGTCCTTGCAAGCTCTGGCAAAGGTGATTCCTTCAGGTAAATTTCGAACCACTTCATTGAACTCATCGAGCTTCTCTTTGCTGATTTTGTTGGTGTATTGGCTACATTCTACATGTCTTTGAAGGGGAATTGAATAAATTGCAGCATTAGGTGATGTCCTGGGAAAGGTTAGGCGTCTGGCTCTCCCAAAGTAGGTTCTGATATCCTCTTTTGTCTCCTTGCTGTACCTAAAGAAAACTTGCAAACAACCAAGATGCCATATATCATTGAAACCTGTATAAAGAGGGATCGATTTCACAAACTTGTTGAATTCAATGAGTCTTTCCCTAGAGATTGGTGCTCCTAATTCCACCTATTTGTCTGGATTGCCTTCATATTCATCTTCGTATGCTAAGATTATGTTACCAGATGATAGTCTTCGTCCTCGAGATATTTCCCTTCATATTCATCTTCATATGCTAAGACTATGTTACCAGGAAGTACCTCATCTTCTTCTTTAGATGTTTTGGAGCTTATGGCGTAATCCGTTTGCTCCAGAAAAGGAGTCTTGACCCTCCCAAAAGGTGCATCAAATGAACACTGACCTGTAAGAATAGAAAAAAGGTGAAGTGAATCTGACCGACAGTTTGCCGCGGGTGGAGGATGCACGACCGCTGGAGGAGGGTTGTTAGCCGCGGGTAGGAGGCTCGCGACCGCGGCCGGAGGGTTGTTGGCCACGGTCACGGGAGTCGCGATCGCGGGAGAGAGACTCCGAGATGGTTCAGCTGTTTCGTCTTCTCCTTTGCCATCTAAACTGATTTTTGGATCTTCCAACTCTACTTCTTTTAGGTCAAGATCTTCGATGGGAAGCGTCGAACCATTCATTTCACGTCCTTGCATAAGCTTTTCGACTTTCTCTTCGACTTCATCAAGGGCATAGACTACTTTGTCCACGGTTGAGTCGATTTCGTCTGCTTTCTCTCGAACCTTATGTACTCCATCCCAAATTTCTTCCACGTACGAGTAGGTTTGGTTGTTATGGTCATTAATAGTTTCTTCTGCTTCATCGAGCTTGATCTCTAAGGTGCGGATGTTTCCACTCGCTTTGCGAATGCTGACTTTGTTCTCTCCGACTTGTCCTTCTACTGCTTCTATCCTCTCTTTGATAGTCTCAGCATCCTTATTTGCTTGAGTCTCGATGTTTTTAACTTGAGCAGAAAGATCTTCAAGCTTTTTGTTAAAGTGAGTCGACATGTTGTCTATTTTCTCGTGAAGGGCGGTTCTTGATGTGACTTGAACTGCGATTAAGTGCATGACCACCGTTTATAGCTGTCTCAATCGGTGACTGAGCTGGACGTTTTCATCTTGGTGAGGCAGACGACGAACAGGAGGTCTAGGGTTTACCGTTGGAGGCACGTAAGGCTCGTTCAGGAACGTTCTGTAGTATTCGGTTCGAACTTTTTCGTAGAGATCGCGTAGGTATTGCTTTTCTCTGCGTCAGGTGGCTTGAGGAGTGTTGAAAACGTCCCTCATAGTAGGGATTTCGATTTATAGGATCCATGGCTTCGGGAATGGAAACAAAATAACCGAAAAAATAAATATATGCAGAAAAAGGGTTATAGAGTCGATTTACCAACATTTATTAGGGTTTTGCGGAAAAGAAAACGCGTGCCTTCCCCGGCAACGGCGCCAAAAACTTGATGTGGTCTGCGCTGGGGGTTGTCAAGTTTTACCCTAAATGAAATCAATAGCCGCAAGTGCACAGCTGATCGATTGTATTACTTAGGGATCGAATCCACAGGGAAGGAGGATCTTTTCTGCAAAAGCCTTCGAAAGAAATATAAAGTAAGAAAGTCTAAAACCAGACGATTTTTGTGAGGGTTTTGGTGGTGTCTTTTAAACGTAAAAACTAATCTTAAAGAGAAAGTACGTGAATTAAAATGACCTAATAACTAAACTAAACGAAAACGACTAAAAATGAGAAAAACGGCTAAACCTAATTGCTAAGTGAAAATCTGGGACATCAATTGCACATCAACTTGAATACTGCAATGCAATCCTCTCAAATGATGATAATCATGCAGCTGTCCAAGAAATTTAGGATCTTCTCCATGGAAATGTCTCAAGTGAAAAATGCCTAACAAAAGATGATGAGGACGCCATCATAGATGAGTTATAGTTCCTGTTCTGTGATCTCAATGAGGACATTGAGAAAGAAGGTGGGGAGGCAGCTTGTTTTGATATGAAAAAGAATGATTCTGAGATTGCTGAAGGAAAGGATCAGAAAATGATTTAAGGAAGGACATCTGATGGAGTCTCTAGCACTGTTTCAACAAGGGTGACACCCAAAACTATCCCAAAGCTAGGTAATCCAGGAAAGTTCTCCATCTCATGCTCTCTTGGAACCTTGAAAGTGGATAATGCTTTATGTGACTCTGGATCAAGTATCAGTGTAATGTCTCTAGACATGATGGAGAGCCTTGGGATCAAGACTCTAAAGCATCACCCCATCTCAATTACCTTTGGAGATTCATCTTCAAAGAAGCCATATGGAATTTTTGAAGATTACCTACTAAAGATTGGTGAATGCATAGTTCCAACTGATTTTGTGGTAATTAAGATGAAGAAGACCAAAGAGCTTCCTCTCTTGTTTGGAACTCCTTTTGAATACCACTGGAGCTAAGATGGACTTTGATACTCAAATAGTGGTGCTTACTAAGGTAGATGATGAAGTATCTTATCCTCTTAAGTCTCCTCTTGCTGGGTTTTGTGAAGTTAAGCCTGATGATTCTGATGAGTTGAAACACTATGAGATGAAGTATGTGGGGAGTATTGGGAATATATAAGAAGCTCAACCCCTTGCATCTGTTGAGAAGAAGAAAGAATCTTTAGCAAGACCTGATCTTGAGTTTGAAGGGGATTTCTTTAGTGATGATGAAGCTTGCTTGGAATCTCTATCTCCTACACCAAGTGAGAAGGAGATAATCAGCAACAAAGGCAATGGTTCAGGATCTCAAGACAAGAAACCAACAAGCACTAAACCAGTCACTCTTGGGTCCTCTTCTTAAGTCTTAACTCTTACTCCATGGAAGTTTGATGGTGGAGCTGTGGAATACAAGGTCCAAAGCAATGAAAGTTCAAAACCTTTTGCTAAAGTCAGGGCAATCCTCACACAAGAGCTCATAGACAAAGGGTCATCTGGTTTCCAAGAGATGATGAACAAGGACCTCATGCTTGAATTCATGGACAAGACAAGGAGCATCAAAGCTCCTCCTCCCCCCATTGAGAAAAAAGTATGAAAAGTCAAACTTAGTGACTTAAAACAAAGTGCTCTTGGAAGACACCCCAAGCTTATCCTTGTATATAATCTTTTAAATCTTTTCTTTTCTTTCTTTTTATGTTTTTAGGATGTTTTGATGGGTTCTGAGAAGTGTTTTCAGGTCTAAGGTGACTTAGGGATGCTGTGGTCCAAGGCAAAGTGAAAAGGGGTCTGAAAATAGGCTGAGAAAGGACTTAAGGCTTGAGAACTGGTGAGACGTCCGGTGTGTTAGTTGGGTGTGCGACATGGTCAGAGCTAGGTCCCATCTTGCACATAGACTCGCATTTCTGACCGAGATGGTCTTGCGGATCAGCTCATGAGCAACCTATGTCGCACACTAGGACTTTGAAGAGGCTGTTATGTGTAACTTAGGTGTGCTAGACAGGAAGAGACAAGTCCCAAGTAGCACACATACTCGCAATTCATACCTCCATGGGTGTGCGAGTCAGGTTTACAGGAACCACGTCGCACACATTCATTTGGTGCTGCTATATGGCTGTGCGAGATGGTTCAGGAAAGGACCAAGTAGCACAGTTGTTCGCAATTTATACCTACTTGGGTGTGCGGGTTGGTGTCTTCTAAGACTACGTCGCAGCAGTCCATGCCGATTTAGGTGTGCAAGGTTGGAAGGAGAGCAGTCCATGCCGCACAGCTGAAGAGGGCCAAGGTTTATGTGCGACTTGGGTGTGCGAGTTGGTCCAAGACAAGTCCATTTCGCACAAAGGAGTACAGGCCAAGACAAATCCATCTCCAGTGATGTCTAGCCTCATCCGGTGCAGATACTCACTCCCCCTTTGCATTAAAACCAAGCTAGGTATCACTCCAAACACTTGTAAATGAGCATTCAGCATTTTTCATTTGTCAATTGCATTTTGAATTTGATTTTTCCTCTTTCTCATGCTTTTATAACACAAGGGACTGTGTTATTTAAGTGTGGGGGAGGGGTTTTGTGTTTACTAATCATGTTTTCTCTTGTTCTTATTTTGATTAGCATATTGAGTCTGCATCTAAGTGCATAGAAAAAACCAAAAAAATTGAAAAATCTGAAAATTTTTCACAAAAAATGTTTATTTTAGTTGCATTCACATTTTTAGGATTGAGTCTAGTTGGATAATCATATAGATTGCATCACTTGCATGGGAGTAATGATAGTTTTTTTTTGAGAGAGAATCATCTAAAGAACTTGAATTCATGGCTCTAGTTATTAGTTCTCTATTGCTTGCAAAAAAGGTATGAAATCAAGAGTGAACCATGCTTGAGACTAGTGTCTCAATACTTCTGTGTTAGTTGGATCAAGTTGTGATTAACTCCAGCCTTGTTTAAAGTGAAAACCATAACTTGACAATCTAATTATCATGTTTGTGCATGTCATTGTCAGCTCATGGGTACCACAAAATATTTGAGCTCTCTTATCCCTTTTTACCACTCTTTGTGATGTGTATCTGCGTGAGGGTGTCAAGTTTTACCCTAAATGATATCAATAGCCGCAAGTGCACAGCTGATCGATTGTAGTACTCAGGGATCGAATCCACAGGTAAGGAGGATCTTTCCTGCAAAAGCCTTTGAAAGAAATATAAAGTAAGGAGGTCTAGAACCAGACAATTTTTGTAGGGGTTTTGGTGGTGTCTTTAAAACGTAAAAACTAATCTTAACGAGAAAATACGGGAATTAAAATGACCTAATAACTAAACTTAATGAAATCAACAAAAAACGAGAAATATGGCTAAACCTAATTGCTTAAATGAAAATCGATTAAGAGAATGAAAATGGTGAACTAAAGCTTGAAATAAAATCGATGTAAATCTATAGAAAAGAAGGCGCTGCGTTTCAGGGAAGTTTTCTCTGGGGTACAAACTATTCAAAACATTGCTAGAGAGTAAATTTGATAAGATCTTAGCTTAAACTTTTTGAACTAGAGTCACGAACGTATGAATACGCCACTGTTGTGATCATAGAAAACTATCTCTCGCAACCCTGACCAGTAGGTTTCCACTCTGGCCCTAGAAGAGAAAAGATGCATTATGTTTAAGACTTACAGCATTCACAAATCGCCCTAGGTAGGTTTCCACTCCTATGTTTGTTTTGCTCTCCCAAATTAGATTTGACACCGGATGAACACTTTCGTGTTACCAAGCATCTGGATCAGATTGTAGTTCATGACGCTACTCTGATGCAGTAACAATAAATTCAGAAAAAAAGTTCTAAGATTCGGCTTCAATAGCTCATGGAATCCTCATCGAACATATGTATCCCCATCAAAAATCCCTTAGACCCAACAATAAAACTACTCAGACATGATGAACGAAATCAAAAATATAGTATTAAAAAGAACAAGGGTTCAAGAGACAAATCTCTCTCTCCCCAAAACCTAAAAACAAAAGTTTAAAGTAAAATTTATTGTAAAGTATTTCGTCTCTCTTAAAAACGACCTAAATGATAAGTATTTATAGTCTCCAATGCTCTCTGGTGTCTAGGGTTCCAGAATTAAGGCAGAGAAAATGATTTGGGCTTCAGAAATGGGCCTTCTAACTCGGAGTTGGCTGGCCGCGGTTGGGAAGTGCATGGCCGCGGGGAATGGGTGCTTGGCCGCGGTTGGAAAGCCTCTGACCGTGGTGAAATGGATGTTGGCCGTGGGTGGAAATGCTTGCCGGCTGGTTTACGGGACATCTTGCTCTTCGCGTATCTTTTGATTGAACCGTTGGATTGCCAAGCTGTAAAGTGTGCTGGAAAGCTGATACTTCCATATTTGAGATCTCCAAATTTGAGCTGGATCAGACGGTGAGAAGGACTTCAATCGGGGGTGAACTTCTGACGGTTTGACGCTGAGCTGAAAATCTGGTCTTCTATCCATTTTGTTAAGCTTTTCCCTAAGTTTTCTGAGAAGAGTCTTGGAACTATAAATAGTAGAAAATGTAATAAAAGTACTTGAAAGCAATTAAAAACATAGAAAAGTATTTTAAAACGATCCATAAAAGTGGTCAAAATACGGTGTTATCACTTTGCTAGCTCAAATAGCTGTTCTCTCATTTTGAGTCAGTTCCCTGGCTTGAACCAAACCTTCCTTGAAGCCTAAAACACTTTAGTGAGAGATGATGTGAGGCCTTTTTCTGAATAAACTTGACAGAAAGTGTTGGGTTTAGGGCGACAAGAGTAGAGTTTCATGTAGATCTAGCTCTGCATCATGAGTCTAGAGTAGGCTAGGATGTGATCTTGGGAAACACTGAGTGGAAAAGAGAGAGTTTGAGATGAGAACCAGGGGATGGAAAAGAAAAGAAATCGGTTTGGGGTTTGTTGTTTAAAGAAAGAAAGCTCTTGTGTTTTGAAAAGAAAAGGTCTAGCCTCTAAGTGAAAAGAAAAGAAAATAAGCCAAAAAGGCTCAAGTGTTTAAAGAGAAAAGAAAAGAGCTACACAATGCTATGTAAGAAAGAGCTAAGTGAAAGGTTTAAACCCCAAAAGCCTGAGTTTTGAGAATGAAAAGATGAATCCCCTGGTGAGGAAAAGAATGAGAGTGAAGTGAGAAGTGGGTTGAGAAGGCAATGGATGCCTTAAGAGAAGGGTAGTTTAGGAGTGTTCTTCATGGGTGTAGAGTTAAGGTGAAAGACCAACTTGGGGCATTGGGTATATGGGATTATACTCTTGTATGCATCAGTTGCCTTTTACCCTTAGCCTTCTGAGTGATCCCTTGAGCTGCATTGAGCCCATAAGCTTTGAATGAGATCATCTTTGTCTCATAACCTCATCCATAAACCAAATGAGTTCACATAATTTGCATGAGCATGATCCACATGATACTTAAATGAATGTCAAAGGGCTGGAGTTATGAATTCTTGTGAAGGTTGACACTTGAGTTTGGTTCACTTGGTGATGAGCATGGCTAGTTTTTATGAGTACACCAGTTTGTATTGCAATTTAGAGTTAGTAACTAGGACCATGAGTTGAGCTCTTTTGATGATTAGTCTCTCTCTCTCTCTTTAAGAAATGTGAACTCCCAAACTCATTCCCTCTCTCTCATTCCATCTCTCTCATATATTCATAAATTGCATCATTTATTGTACATATTTAAGTCCAAATCATGTCTCTTTTGCATATATTTTAGGTCTTTAGCCATTGTTTTATGACTTAGGAGATTGCATTAGGTCCAAGAGAGTTTTGCATGTTTTGAAGCGTTAAACATGTGCTTATGGAGCTTATTTGGAGTGGAAAATGTAAACCATATGAAGAAATGGAGTTAAAATGATCAAAAATGGTGAAAAAGGGCAGGATTCTCGGAAAACACCGGTACTGCTGGTCGGTGTTTCTTGGCTAAGACCCATATCGCGGGTAGGATTCTCGGCCAAAACACGTACTGGTTGCTTAAGCTTCTCGGCCAAAAATCTCGGGTGCAGATACATCTCAGAAATGACGTTACCGGAAGGTCTTGCTTGCCGATTCAGCTCCCAGAGTCTTCAGAAAAGATCAAGATCATTGAATCAAAGTTCCAGAAGAGTTATAATAAATGCATTTGGAGCAGTGGTCTGAAAGATACGCCCCCTGGAAGACAGATCTGTTTCGCATCCATTCCGGAGCAATCCGATACGTTTGAAAGATTGTCTGTCTGGGGAGTCTTGCCGTCCGATTCAGCTGCCGGGCTCTTCATGAACATTGGAGAGGATTGTGTCGTGGTTCCAGAAAAGTTTGAATTATTGGGTTCGGATCAGTAAGCTGAGAGTTATACATGCATGTCTTGCTTGCATTCTAGACCGATTTGATGTGTTTCAATGATTATGCAGGACGATGCTCTTCCTCTCTGATTCATTTCGGGGCCTTTATCAAGATTCAATAGCTTTGAGTCCAGAACACTTGAGATCACACGATTTTGAGCTGTGATCTGGGAGATAACGTTTTCGGAATGAACACGGTTTTATAAGCCTTCTTAGGATCGTTCCTGTTTACTGCAAAGATCAGCCGTCCGGCAACCCTTCCATTTCCCGGATGCACTTGCACTCTTCATAACCATTATAGATAATTGAGCTGCCGTTCCACTGGGGTTTGAATGAAGCCATTTGGACCAGTATTGCAGGAGTTATGCTGCCTTTAACGCGGAGTGGTCCGAGAAAATGAGATATGATGCGACTTGGGTGTGCGACTTGGTAAACGCGTACCCATGAATGTTCATACTCTGGAAGCAAGCTGCGACTTTAGAGATGTGTGTAAGGAGACACTGAGCAGGGTAGGGGCTTCCAGAATAAAATTTGGCTAAGTCCAAAAAGTTGTGCGACTTGGATGTGCGAGTTCGACATGAAGTGGAACCATCTCGCACATCAGGCTCAAGACCCAACTGAGCCGGGTCAGTCCCTAGTTTGTCCTGGGCTGACCCGTCCCAAAACCCTTGCTATATATAGTTTTTTGGGAAAAACCCTAATACATCTTTTCATTCTCTCTTTAGTTTCTTTTCCCGTTTAGTCAAAAACGAGTTTGTTAAGAGATATCTGAAGGAATTAATCAATCTAAAGCTGTTTCTTATCATCTCATCATCTTATCTTTGCTCCTTATCATATTTACATCATCTCTTGCAAAAGATTAGGTGTGTTAAGCATGATTAGTGAGTAGTCTTCTTTTAAGCTTCTAGGTGTGTAGATTAGGGTGCTTTGATGTTTGATTTATGATGTTTAGGTTCTAGATCATCATTTCCTTTCCTTAGTTAGCGGCTCTTCATGGTAGAACTTTGATAATCACTCTGGTCTAGAACTTAGGCATTTCTCCACCCACAAGGTGTTTGATGAAATGTCTGAATGAGCTACCTTAAGGGTTTATGTTTTAAATGCCATGGGAATGTTTGTTTGAAGCATAAATAACATATTAGAACTGTTTATTAATACATATTGATCATCATTACCACTAATAAGAGTTAGGTTTGAATGCTGATTAGTATAGTGATCATTGTCTTGGGAAAGAAATGGTCTTGCTTTGAGTTCTAAGTTGATTGGAATTTGAGATCATGTGATGCTTGCTTTATCTTTCTGCATAAGATTCAGTCTTTCTTAGCTCTTATGTTGATGCACAAAGAGGCTGTTTGGTCATATTAGACGTGGAACCTTATGCTTGTTAATTGCTTATTTACTAATGGGAATTAGTCTTGATTAAGTAATTTGCAAATAGATTTCTGCCATGGGAATGAATTAATCTGAATTGGAAGTCTACACTAAAAAATTGCAAGTGTTGCATTGTTTTCTTAGCATCATGAATTAAGCACTGAAAGCATCCTGATCAATGATCACATCTAGAGGTTTAGTGTCAGACTACGCTCCCTTCTTCCCTAACCGGGAACCAGACGGACCGGCTATCAAATCCATGAGACCCCGAATCCCCCTTTCATCTAGATTGGCTATCAACTCTGAACGCCCCTAATCGCCCCTACCAGCCCAACGCCGTATAATCTGGGGCCCAACGTCCTCGCTCTAGGTTTGTTGGCCCACCAAGCGCCCCTACCAGTGAGCCCAACATCTTTTTTCTCTAGCCCCGTTGGCCCACCACTGTCCGATGGTTGGCCTCTTTCTAAGCCCATGGGCCCACTCCTGTCCGACGGTCAGGAGTCGTTGGTCTGGGAGACTCGTAAGAGTTGTCTACTGTCCCTGCCATCTCCACGTGATCTTTCCTTGTGCTTAGTCCTCACTTGCACGGTACCACATACTACTTTCCGGTAGGTCACCCATCCTGAGATTGCTCCAGCATAAGCATGCTTAACTCTGGAGTTCTCTCAAGACACTTGACCGGAACAGGTAAGTGCACTTTGATGACATAGGTAGCCAAATCAATTCTTATAAGCCTTTTCACATATACCAGAAATTGGGATGTCACAATTCTCCCCGAATTCCAACGTCCCAAGACACAACCTGGGTCAGACCGGTTGGCTAACCTGACACTCTGATACCAATTGTGAGATTGATATGTTCATAATTTGCATCATTTAGGTTGTACATTTCATTCCAAATCATGTATTTTCTCATGCATATTAGGTCCTTAGGTGTTGTTTTAGGCCTTAGGAGTTGCATTAGGTCCCAATGAGCCTTTACATGTTTGGAGCGTTTATCAGGTGTATTTGGAGCTATTTGGAGTTGAAAAGGTGTAACCAGGAAGAGAAATGGCGATCAGGACTTGAAAGATGGTGAAATGGGTTTTGGAGGTTCTCGGCGATTCTCACGTACCGCAGGCAACTTTTCTCGGCAATTTTCATGTACCGCGAGTGAGCCTCTCGGCCAAAACACGTACCGCTGCTAAGGTTTCTCGGCCAAAATTTCTGGATACAGACACATCTCAGAAATCGCGTTACCTGAAGGTTTTTCCGGTCGATTCATTTGTCGGGTGCTTCATCAAAGTTGGAAAGGATTGGATCACGGTTCCAGAGCAGGTAGAACCATAGGATTTGGAGGCGTGAGCAGAGAGTTAAGCTCGTCGGAAGGCACGCCGGTCTCGCTACCGTTTTGGACCAACCCGATGAGCTCTGAAGAATGCAAAGGACGATGCACTTCCAGACCGATTCAGTCTACAGGGCTTTCATCAAGATTTGAGATATTTGAGTCCTATTTCCAGAACGTTTGAGACCATTCAATTTGGAGCTATGAGCAAGAAGATAACGTTTCTGGAATGGACGCATGTCTAGAAGCCTCTTTCTGGCCGTGTCAGTGCACTGCGAAGATGAGCCCTCCAGGGAACGTTCCACTTCCCAAGCGGTGAAGGATCCTTCACAAAAGTTGAATATATCTGAGTCTTCTTTCTGATATGTTCATAATTTGCATCATTTAGGTTGCATAAATCATTCCAAATCATGTTTTATTTCATGTATTTTAGGTCCCTAGGGTTTGTTTTAGAACTTAGGAGATGCATTAGGTCCCAATGAGTCTTTGCATGTTTTGAGTGTCTATCAGGTGATTATGGAGCTGAAAAGATGAATCCAGGAGGTGGAATGGTGAGCAGAGCTTGAAAAAGTGGAAAACTTGAGTCTATGGAGGTTATCGGCCATTCTCGCTGGCCAGGAAGGTTTTACCGGCCATTTTCATGTACCGCGGGAAGCTTTACCGGCCATTTTCACGTACCGCGAATTAAGTATATCGGCCAAAATCTCCGGGTGCGAACGAGTCTCAGAAATCACCTGTCCGGGGAGCCTTCCGGTCCGATTCAGATGGCGGGTCCTTCATAGAAGTTGGAGAGCATTGAAGCACGGTCTCATAGAAATTGGAATCGTAGAATTCGGACGCGTGAGCAGAGAGATAAGCTCGTCGGAAGAAACCCCTGTCTCGCAGGTATTCCGGACCGAGCAGATCAGTTCTGAAGGATGCGAAGGACGGTGCACTTCCAGGCCGATTCAGCTTCCGGGTCCTTCATGAGAATCAGAGACATTTGAGTCTTCTTTCCAGAACGTCCAAGAGCATTCAATTCGGATCTATGAGCAGGAAGATACGGCCTCCGGAATGGACACATGTCTAGACGCCTCTCTCTGGTCGTATACATGCACTGCAAAGATGTGCCCTCCAGGAAGCCTTCCACCTCCCAAGCACTGAAACTTCCTTCACAAAAGTTGGAGATAAATGAGTCCTCTGTCTTCTGCAACCGAAATCATTCAATTCGGACAAGTATCACAGGAGTTACACTCTCCGGAATGCGAAGTGATCTAAGCTGCTCTGGATGCTGCGAGATGGTCTTGCGACTTGGTTAACCCGCAGGCCTGAAGATGAACGCCTGAATGCTGATGCTGCGAGTTGAAATGTGCGGGTAAACTATCACTGGAAGAGGTCTGGAGCTCCCGAGCAAGAGAAATGCTAAGTCCACAATCGTGCGACTTAGGCATGCGGGTCATCCGTGCCTGGATCTATGCCGCACGATCACTCGGAATTCACTCCGACTTGAGCCTGCGACCTAAGTGCAATAGAGACCAACCCGCACAGTTTCTACATCCCCCAGAAACCGGCTCAGCCCTGCGAGTTGGAGAGGAAGGAGACCATGCCGCAGAAACACTCGCAATTTACTCCTAGATAGGCGTGCGGCTCCGACAAGGCGATTCAAGCCTCACAAGACAAGTCTTCATCTACTGCGACTTAGGTGTGCGGCCTGGGACATACTGAACCGACCCGCAGCTTTTCCCATTTTATCCATTAAAGCCGGGTCAGGACCCGGTTTGTTCCGGGCTGACCCGGTTCGTTTTTAAGAAGGTATAAATACTTTTTAGGGTTTTTTGGGGGAGAACTAAGTTTTATTCCCTTTGTCTCTTGCCTCTTTGGTGAAAAGACTCCATTAAGAAGAGAAATATCTTTATTTGAGTGTTTAATCAAGAGAGTTTAAGGAGATCTGGGTGTTTAAAGCTGTTTTCTTTTGAATCTATCATCTCCATCTCCATTTCTCATCATTAATCATGCTAATCTACTCAACTTGCAAAAGTTTAAGAGAGATTAGTATGATTAGTGAGTAGTCACCTTAATGAGGTTCTAGATGTGTAGGTTAGGGTGCTAAAGTGTTAGATTAGGAGTGCTTAGGGCTAGATTCATTGATTCATCTCTCTAAACAGCTGTTCTCTATGCTAAATCCTTGATAATCACTTGAGATCTAGATTCTGGGAATTTCATGCACCAAAAGTGTTTGATGAAATTCCTGAAAGAGTTGTGTTAGAGGTTTAAGTAATTTTTCATCATGGGAATGATTTGTTAAATGCTTGAATGATCATTAAGAGCTGTTTGTTAATGCATATTGATTCATGTTTCACAAATGGGAATTTGGTTTGAAAATGGATTAGTATAGGGGTTAATACCTTCATGAGAGGATTAACCTAGATTAGAGTTCTTAATCATTTGAATCATGTCTCATCATTGTCATTAGCATTTCTAGTTTAACACCAAGGCACCCTAACCAACTATCATGTCTAGAATCTCATGCCTCCATCATATCATATTCACATCATTTGTCATTGTCATTTGTCTTTAAACCTGTTTATGTTTATAGTTGTCTCTAGATTAATCAAAACCTATTCTTGTTTGCTTGAATTAAGAACTTGATCATATAGCTTAGTGTCTAACACCACATCTGGATTGATAAACCTCTTTGTGCTACATTGACAAGGGGATTGATAGCCCTGAGACCCTTAAAAGTCCTATCTATCAATTGGCGCCGTTGCCAAATTGTGGTTTGATTAGCATTAAGCTCTGATCTGTTCTTGAGATCAAGTGCTTACTTTCTTGTTTTTACTGATTCCTTTCAAGTTCTGTTTGTGATTTCAGGTATATGAACACCAGGTCTAGATCAAGAAGCTGCGGTCCTCCTTTTCCTCTAAACGACAACATCAACCTTCTGGTACCAAGGAGGAGAAGAGACAGACGTGGTAGACACATTGATCAGACTGAGATGGCAGAACAAGGAGATCACGTGGTAGATATGGAACAACCAGTTCAGGAGCAACAGGCTCAAGGTCAGGGAGCTGGTATTGGAATTGGTCAGGGGTTTCACCAAGGCAATGTTCAGCAGGAACAGGTGCACCACCAACAAGCCTATGTCCACCAGGGACAAGCTCAGGCTCATCACCAGAGGCATCAGGCCAATGTTCAACAAAGACACCAGGTGCACCACCAACCCCACCCTTTCCAACCACAACAAAGAAGATATGAGCAACCCCAAATCTATGTTGGCGAAAATGACAGGGCCAATGCTCATCAGTATTGAGCTGGTATTCAGGCACCACCTGTGCAGAACAACAACTTTGAAGTGAAAGCATCATTGCTGAATATGGTCCAGAACTCAAAGTTCCATGGGTTAGCAATGGAAGATCCCTTGGAACACTTGGACCAGTTTGATAAGGTGTGTGATCTGACCAAGATTAATGGAGTTTCAGAAGACAGCTTTAAGCTAAGACTATTCCCATTCAGTCTTGGTGACAAAGCTCATCAATGGGAGAAGAATCTTCCAAGAGGCTCCATTCAAACCTGGGAGCAATGCAAGCAAGCCTTCTTATCTAAGTTCTTCTCCACCTCAAGAACTGCAAAACTGAGAAACCAAATCTCTAGCTTCACTCAGCACAGCAATGAAAGTTTTGGTGAAGCATATGAGAGATTCAGGAGCTACACAAACCAATGCCCACACCATGGGTTTAGTGAGGCTTCTCTTCTCAGCACACTGTATAGGGGAGCTCTTCCCAAGATTAGAAACCAGCTGGATACTGCTTCCAATGGGAACTTTCTGGGTAAAGAGATTCATGCTGCTTTAGAGCTAGTGGAGAACTTAGCATTGAGCAATGATACTTATGGTGAAGACTATGACAGATCAAATAGGTCTGAAGGTTCAAGCTCAGAACAGAGGCTCACCAGAGAAGTTAAGGAGTTGAGGAGTGAATTGGACAAGCTGAAATTCACCACTCAGAAGCCAATGCATTTTGTTGGAGAGTATGAGGAACCTTCTCAAATTTTTGAGAACATAAGTGAAGAAGGTCTTACCCAAGAGGAGCTCAACTACATTGGGAATCAGAGGTTCCAAAGATATCAGTATGGTAATGCCAATCCAAACCTCTCTTACAGGAACACCAATGTAGCTAACCCACAAGACCAGGTCTATCCCAATTCTCAAGCTCCAAAGAACTTTGTTCCCAAGCACAACTTTCAAGGGTCATTCCAACCCAAGAATCAATTTGGTCAGAATCAGAGTTTTGGTCAGCAACAGCAACCATTTCAGGGCACTGGTTACACTTCACAGCAGCCAAAGGCACCACCAGGGTTTGGTCCACCACAGTTCCAACAGCAGGCGCCGGTTCAACAACAGTTTCAGCCACCAATGGTTCAACAGCAGCCACAGATGGGTACAGATATGGTTGGTATTCTGCAACAACTACTTCAGGGTCAACAGACTATGCAGCAGGAAATCAAGGAACTGAAGCAAAACCAGGCATCAAGCTCAAGGAACCAAGGTCACCTACCTGGAAAACCAGAACCCAACCCCAAGGAATATGCCAAGGCCATAACACTGAGGAGTGGCAAGGAGTTAACTGGTATTGAGAACAACAATGTGATCATTGAGGACAATGATCAACCTGAGGGGGAGGCAGCCTTAAAGGATGATCAAGTTGCTGAGAAACCAAGGTCAGAAAAGGGTAAAGAGGTAGCAAAGGAACCAGAACCAGAGAAGAAGTATGTGCCACCACCTCCATACCAACCCAAGCTCCCATTTCCAGGGAGATTTAAGAAGCAACTAGTGGACAAGGCAAGAGCTGTATTTGAGAAGGCACTCAAAGAGACACCACTCACAATGCCTCTCATTGATGCATTCTTAATGATGCCAAAGATGGGGAAGTTTTTGAAGGATGCTATTCTGAACAAGACAAAAGAGCTTCAAGGCATGGTAGTACTAAGTCATGAATGCAGTGCTATCATTCAGAGGAAGTCCATTCCAAGGAAGTTAACTGATCCAGGGAGCTTCACACTCCCCTGTGCCATTGGACCTCTTTTATTCTCTGGATGTCTTTGTGATTTAGGAGCATCAGTCAGCTTGATGCCATTCTCCATAGCACAGAAGCTGGGCTTTAGAGTTTTCAAACCTTCAAAGATTTCTCTTATCCTTGCAGATAGATCAGTTAGATTGCCTGTTGGTATGTTGGAAGATCTACCTGTCAAGATAGGTGGTTTTGAGGTTCCAACAGATTTTGTTGTGCTGGAGATGGATGAAGAGCCAGTAGATCCTCTTATCTTGGGCAGACCATTCTTAGCCACTGCAGGAGCTATTATTGATGTGAGAGGTGGGATAATAGAGCTTCAACTTGGGTCTGAAAAGCTCAAGTTTGATGTGAATGAGATGATGAAGAAGCCCACCATTGAAGGTCAATGTTTCTATGTAGAGACAATGGATCAGTTGGCTGATGAGTTGCTTGAGGAGCTGAACACAGAGGATCCTCTTCAAGCTACTCTGACTCAAGAACAAGGAGACAATGGGCTCTTGGCTGAAGCAAGTGAAGGGTATAAGCTGTATCTGGACAATGCAAGAGAGCTGGGTCCTGAAACAAGGTTTGTGGAGCTGGAACAGAATGGCACTGAGGTTTTTGCAATCCAAGAATCAGTCACCAGCCAAAGCAGCTTGGACCAGGACTGGAATGAGGCTGATGCACCCTCTGTTGAGCTCAAACCTCTACCAACAGGGCTCAGGTATGCTTTCTTAGGACTAAACTCCACATATCCTGTCATCATCAATGATAGCCTATTAGAGGACCAAGAGAGTGCATTGCTGAATGAAATAAGAAAGTTCAGGAGAGCCATAGGGTATTCTTTGGCTGATATTAGAGGGATCTCTCCTGACATCTGCACCCATAGGATCCACCTAGAGGACCAATCTATGTCCTCTATTGAGCACCAACGTAGACTTAACCCCAACCTTAGGGAAGTGGTTAAGAAGGAGATACTAAAGCTTCTTGAGGCAGGGATAATTTACCCAATCTCTGACTCAAGATGGGTATCTCCTGTTCATGTTGTGCCCAAGAAAGGTGGGATCACAGTGGTGAAAAACGATAAGGATGAACTCATAGCTCAAAGAACCATAACTGGCCACCGCATGTGCATTGACTATAGGAAATTGAATTCTGCTTCTAGAAAAGATCATTTTCCTTTACCATTCATTGATCAAATGCTTGAAAGGTTAGCTAATCATCCTTATTTTTGTTTTCTCGATGGGTACTCTGGATTTTTCCAAATTCCCATAGATCCAAGAGATCAAGAGAAAACAACATTCACATGCCCTTATGGCACTTATGCTTATAGGAGAATGCCTTTCGGTTTATGTAATGCACCGGCTACTTTTCAAAGGTGTATGATGCACATTTTCTCTGACATTATTGAAGAGAAAGTTGAGGTGTTCATGGATGACTTTAGTGTCTATGGCTCCTCCTTCTCGGATTGTCTCTCTAATTTGACACAGGTGTTGGAGAGATGTGAGCAACACAGCTTGGTGCTGAACTGGGAGAAGTGTCATTTCATGGTGCAAGAAGGGATAGTTCTTGGGCACAAGATCTCTGAAAAGGGCATTGAGGTTGATAAGGCAAAGGTGGAGGTTATGGTGAATCTGCAAACCCCCACTTCAGTTAAAGGGATAAGGAGCTTCCTGGGTCATGCAGGGTTTTATAGAAGATTCATAAAGGACTTCTCAAGGATTGCCAGGCCCTTAACAAGACTGTTGTGCAAGGAGGTGGATTTCATCTTTGATGTTGAATGTGAAGAAGCCTTTAAGTTGATCAAGGAGGCATTGGTTAGTGCA
>NW_006256414.1:12434265-12449753 GCF_000478725.1 Eutrema salsugineum | reverse complement strand
TGTTGTGCAAGGGAGGTGGATGGATTTCATCTTTGATGCTGAATGTGAAGAAGCCTTTAAGTTGATCAAGGAGGCATTGGTTAGTGCACCAATAGTTCAGGCACCAGACTGGTCCCTACCTTTTGAGGTCATGACAGATGCTTCTGACTTTGCTGTTGGAGCAGTACTTGGACAAAAGAAAGACAAGAAGTTGCATGTGATCTACTATGCCAGTAGAACACTTGACTCTGCCCAAGAGAAGTATGCTACAACTGAAAAGGAAATGCTGGCAATAGTTTTTGCCTTTGATAAGTTCAGAAGCTACCTGGTGGGATCAAAGGTCATTGTGTATACTGATCATGCAGCCCTCAGGTACTTGATGACCAAGAAAGATGCCAAACCAAGGCTGTTGAGATGGGTTCTATTGCTCCAAGAGTTTGATATGGAGGTGCTTGATAAAAAGGGGATTGAGAATGGTGCTGCAGACCATCTCTCAAGGCTGAGGATTGAAGAAAAAGTCCCCATAGATGATGCTTTGCCTGAAGAGTCTCTGATGGTGCTCCATTCATACTTGGAGTTTGAGGAAGTAGAGAGCATTCAAGAAAGGAGGATGCCTTGGTTTGCAGATGTGGTGAACTATCTTGCATGTGGGGTGGAGCCCCCTGAATTGGATGCTTACAAGAGAAAAAAATTCTTCAGAGATGTCCAGAGATACTATTGGGATGAGCCCTACCTCTATGTTCTGAACAAGGATCAGTTATACAGAAGATGTCTTGCTGAAGAGGAGATGCAACCTGTGTTGCAGGAATGTCATGGTTCTGCTTTTGGAGGTCACATGGGGGCATTCAAAACTGTAGCAAAGGTTCTTCAAAGTGGGTTCTGGTGGCCTACAATGTTCAAAGATGCCCAATTGGTGGTTTCAGCTTGTGATGCCTGTCAGAGGCATGGAAATATATCTAAAAGAAGTGAGATGCCTCAGAACCCCATTCTAGAAGTGGAGATCTTTGATTGTTGGGGGATTGACTTTATGGGACCTTTTATTTCATCCTTTGGAAATCAATACATACTTGTTGCTGTGGACTATGTGTCCAAATGGGTTGAGGCCATTGCTTCCCCTACCAATGACTCCAAGGTTGTAGTCAAGCTGTTTAAGAGCATCATATTTCCAAGGTTTGGAGTTCCAAGGGTTGTCATTTCTGATGGAGGATCCCACTTTTTGAACAAGACTCTGGAAGGTTTATTGAGAAAGCATGGAGTTAAACACAAGATAGCTACTCCATATCATCCCCAAACTAGTGGCCAAGTGGAGGTATCTAATAGACAAATCAAGGCCATTCTGGAAAGGACTGTCAGCTCAACCAGAAAAGATTGGAGCAAAAGGCTGGATGATGCATTATGGGCTTACAGGACTGCCTTTAAAACTCCAATTGGAACATCACCATTCAGTCTGCTATATGGGAAGAGCTGCCACCTCCCTGTGGAGTTGGAGTACAAAGCTATGTGGGCTGTGAAGTTTCTAAACTTTGATATCAAAACAGCTCAGGAGAAAAGAATCATGCAACTCCATGAGCTTGAGGAGATTAGGCTTGAGGCTTTTGAAAGCTCAAAGATCTATAAGGAGAAGACCAAAGTCCTGCATGACCAAAAGATTTTAAAGAGAGAGTTCAAGTGTGGTGATTTGGTCTTGCTTTTCAACTCCAGACTTAAGTTGTTTCCAGGAAAGCTTAAGTCTAGGTGGTCTGGACCTTTCAAAGTTCTTGAAGTGAGGCCTTATGGTGCCATTGTCTTGGAAGGGAAAAATGGTCAGGAATTTGTGGTGAATGGACAGAGAGTCAAGCATTACTTAGTTTCACAAGGGAAAGAGGAAGCTACATCAGTTCCTCTTCTTGATCCACCAGCCTGTTAACCAGGTTCTCAAAGTCAAACTTAGAGACTTTAAACAAAGTGCTCTTGGGAGACACCCCAAGCTTATCTTTGTACATAGTTCTTCTGATTTCTTCTCTTTTCTTTTATGTTTTAGAACTTTCTGATGGGTTTTGTGAGTTGGTCTCAGGTACTAAGTGATCTTTGGAGGACATAGCTCAGTGATGAATGGAAAGAAGCATGTGAGAGAGCTGAGAGAAGTGTTTAAGGCCAGAAAAACGTTTAAGTCCCAAAAGCTGCGGCCTAGGAGTGCGGGTCAGAAGAGAAGAGCCCAGGCCGCAGCAAGGTTCGGAATTTACTCCGGCCTGGGCGTGCGACCTGGAAAGAGGAAGGCCGAGCCGCACAGAAAGAAGAAGGCCCGAAACGTTTAAGTCCCATTTACTGCGGGATGGTTGCGCGGGTCAGAAGAGAGGGAGCTAGGCCGCACGACTATTCGGAATTTACTCCGGCCTGGGCGTGCGACCTAGGAGCGTAGACGCTGAGCCGCACCAAAAAGAAGAAGGCCGAGGGTTCTAAGTGTTAAACCGTGCGACCTGGTGCTGCGGCCTGAAACCCAAGGAGTCTAAGTCGCACGATCGTTCGGAATTTACTGCGGGATGGTTATGCGGCTCAGAAGAACGATGGCCAGGCCGCACAGAAAGAAGGGAAACCCAAAATGCCTAAGTCCCAGAAGCTGCGGGATAGGAGTGCGGGTCAGAAGAAAGATGGCCAGGCCGCAGAAAGACTCGGAATTTACTCCGAGATGGTTGTGCGGGTCAGAAGAACGATGGCCAGGCCGCACAGAAAGGAAGGAAACCCAAAGAGTTTAAGTCCCAAAACCTGCGGGATGGTTGTGCGGGTCAGAGCAGAGGATGACCAGGCCGCAGCATGAAGAGAACGGCCAGAATGCCTAAGTAACAAAAGCTGCGGGATGGTTGTGCGGGTCAGAGCAGAGGATGACCAGGCCGCACGAAATTTTTTCCGGTTCTACACCGAGACGGTCACACAGCTCGATCCCGACAGTTCCCGGACGCACAAAAGAGAGAAAGGAGGCCGGTCAATGAGAAAAGGATGGGTCAAAGCCTTGACTGGTCAAAATAGATCTATTGACCACCAGTCCAGAGGCTTGACCCTACCCCACACTCTCTCTTCCTCACTACAAACCCGAGTTTGCAACTATCTCTCACTTTTCTCTCCATTGTTTTCACCATATCTCTCTCATTTCTCCACCAAAATTGTTGATTCAAAGTGCTCTGAGCTCGTTTTTGAGTTGTTAACATCATCCTGATTGCATTTCGAACTTGTTGCATCTTAATCCCAAGGTATTTCGCCCTGTTGAAACTCATCTCTTTCCATGTTCTTCAATGGTGATTTTTTGAACTTTAAAGTGTGGAATCGATTTTGATAGGTTGTTTTAGACCTTGGGATTATTTTTATAAATGCTAGGGTGCTAGATAGTCTTGGAAAACAGAGCACTTTGTTTGTAATTACCTGTTCTTGAATTTTGAAAATTGTTGCAACAATTTTTGTACTAACAATTTTTGAAAATATTGTTCATCCTTGTACTAACAATATTTTTGAGAATCTCTTGGCAGATGACTGAAAGAACCAACTCTTTGGCCAAGAAGAAGGGCCCTGCATCAAAAGGCAAAGGTTTGGTCTCAGGAACTTCAAAGCCAAGAAACAAAGGTCAAGGTGCAAAGAATACTACAAAGCAAGGAAAGTGTGATCCAGCGCCAAAAAGGACAAGGCCTGAAGGAAGAGCTTTGGTGGTTGCTTCTGGTTCCAAGAAAAAGGGGAAACAGTTGGCTGTGGTATCTGAGAGTGAACAGACTGAAAGTGACTCCGGCAGCTCAGCTGGTGGTTCCCAAGGCACCAATGAAGAGGGATCAAAGAAGTTCAAGAAAACTGAACCAGAAACACCTGATTATCTGGCTAAGTTTCAGCAGATAGAGATCCAGCAAGGGAGATTCCCTGATTTGGACTTTCTGAAGAAGATTGGCCTCTATGAAGATGTCAAGACTTTGCTTGGGAACATGGGTGTTGAGTCACTTTTGGAGATGAGAGAAATCGCTTATGAGCAAGAGTCCCAAGAGTTCTTGGCCTCCTTTGAAGCTTTCATTTACTACCCAAGGGATTCAAGAATCATTCAAGGAGATGGGCTTGGACATGTGGAGTTTACTGTGAAAGGGAAGGAACATTCAGTGTCATTCAGAGAATTGAGTAAGATCTTTGGGTTTTCAACACCTAGAAATGAATTTCTCTCCAACTCGGTCAATCTCAGAAAAGATGAGATCCAACTTCTATGGAGATCAATTGCTTCTGGGAAGTACACAGCTGGAACAGCTAAGGCCTCTTGGATAAGGAATCCAGTTCTGAGATATGTACACAAGATTCTCTCTCACAGCTTCTACTTCAAGATTGATGTTGGAAGAGTTCACAAAGGAGATCTGCTGCTTCTGGGTGTAGGGCTGAGGCCGCTGATGCCAACACATGAAGATGGGGAACCCTATGTAGGGTATGAATACCCACTTTGCCTTGCATCTCAATTAGCAAGGTCTTTGATGTTCTACAAAAAGTGCATGTGGGATTCTACAAACAAAGATGCAAAGCTGACCCATGGATGGGTGGTAACAAAGATCTTGAAAGCCATGGGGTATAGATTCAAGGAGAACAAGGCAAAGTTTGATCTGATTAATGAAGCACATTTGTGTAGGATTGGCTTTCTCCAAGGAAGAGTGGGTACCAAGGCAGTCTACAACTTCAAGACACTCATCAGTGAGCCAGCCCAAGTTCTCCTACCCAATCCCTCCATCACCACAGTCCAAGTTAAAAGGAACATTCACTTCTTCTTGCTGAAGGAAGAGCTGTACAATGTCCAAACTGATCCACCAATCCTCACATACAGGCAAGCTTGCAGAGAAGAAGCCTCCAAGGGAAAGAAAGCAACCGCTGAAGATGCTACCACAAGTGCAGCTGGTGCTCACGATGCTGATCTGCCTCCACCTCAAAAACGTTTTGGTGGAAACAGATATCACTTTGATGATTACAACTGGGAGGAACCAGGCACTTCAGGGTTCAGAGCTCAACAGAAGATTGGTATTCTCCAACAATGGTGCAAGTACCAAGATAAAACCATCCACAAGATGGCCAAGTGCATCAAGGAGATGAAGAAGAGGATCAAGAAGCTTGAAAACCCTTGCAAAGGTGGGGCTCCAGCACCAGTTTCACCAAGAAACAGAGAGGAAGTTGGGGAGAGTTCCATGAACTGCACAGCCTTGGTCGCATATGGAACCACTTGGGTAGATCTTGACGACGGGAGTGATGAAGCCAGCCACCATTCTTGGGAAACACCGTCAGGCCACACATCGAACCCCTCCTACTCATTGGGGTCTGATTTCAACAGCCACTAGGTAACACTCAAAACCTTGTAAATAGCATGTAGACTTTCTTTTCCTTTTGCATTTTGCTTGTTTGCTTTGGTTTCACTTCTTTCTCATACTTTTATAACACAAGGGACTGTGTTATTTAAGTGTGGGGGAGGAGTTTCATCCTTTACTAACCATGTTTTCTATTTTCTCATTTTACACTTTGAGTCTTGAGTCACATTCTAGTTGCATAGTCATCTAAGTGCATATAAAAACCAAAAAAAATGGAAAAATCTGAAAAATTTTCACAAAAAAATGATCATGTAGTTGCATTCTCATTTTTAGGATTGAGTCTAGATTGCATTTGCATATAGGTTGCATCTTGCAAGGAGTAATGATAGGTTTTCTAGAGAGTACATCACTTTGAGAACTTGAATTGAATATGCTTGTGAATCTTTTTCTATGCTTGCAAAGTCTGAAATGATTTGAATCTGAGAAGCAAGTTTGAATTAAACTCAACTCTAATTAAGTGGGAACCTTGAACTTGACTTGAAAATATCTTGTGATGCATTGTTTGAAAAAGCTTGTGGATACCAATATACATACTTGAGCTAGAACCACTGTTTTTACCACTCTTTTCCTTAGCTCAAGTAACTGAATCCACATCATGGATCAGTTCCCATACCTTGAACCCATCCTTCTTTTAAGCCAATGTTTGTGTGTGAATTGAAAGGCCACCTTGGATCAAACTTAGCAGAAAGTGTTAGGTTTAGAGCGACAAGGGCAGGTCTCATTGAGTGCTGTGTTCCAACATCAAGGAACTGAGAGTTTTGGCGAGGAATAAGTGTGGGGGAAAAGACTTTTTGGTGAGTGGAAAAAGGTGAGATGAGTGGAAAGAGAGAGTGAAAATAACTAGGGGAATGAAAGAAAAAGAAGTCAGTCTTGGTGTTTTGAGAAAGTGAGCTCTGGTTTGTTGAAAAGAAAAATCTAGCCTCTAAGTGAAAAAGAAAGAAAAGAAGCCAAAAGCTCAAATGTTTTGATAAGAAAGAAAGAAGAGGCTAGAAGTTGTAAAAGAAAAAGAGCTGTGTAAAGTTTGAGTTCCAAGACTTGAGAGTGAAAGTGAAGAACAAATCCCCTAGTGAGAGAAAAATGAGTGTGAAAAGTGAGGTCTTTGAGCAAGAGAGGAAGCTTTGAGTAGAGGGTGGGGAGTGATGAGTCTTTGCCCTTGTATGCATAGGTTGCTTTTTACCTTTAGCATTCTGCCAAAGTTTGATCATTCATAGAGAGATCCCTTTGCTGCATTTAACCCACTTGAACACTGATGAGATCATTTTAATCTCATAGCCTCTCCCTAGCCAAGCCAGCTTGTTTAAACCTTGCATCATGAGATCCACCTGATAAAAGCTTAATGAATGTGAAAGAGTTGAGAGAGAGAAGAACTTGTGGAGATTCCTTGCTGAGTTGACATATATCTGAGTATGGCTTTGCATTGCATAATTGAGCATGAACTTGAATTCTCATTGTGATCACTTCTCTCAAAAAGAAAATGTGAACTCCCATTGCATACAACCTCTTTCTCTCATTTGCTCTTTTTGCTTGAGGACAAGCAAAGGACAAGTGTGGGGGAGTTGATATGTTCATAATTTGCATCATTTAGGTTGCATAAATCATTCCAAATCATGTTTTATTTCATGTATTTTAGGTCCTTAGGGTTTGTTTTAGAACTTAGGAGATGCATTAGGTCCCAATGAGTCTTTGCATGTTTTGAGTGTCTATCAGGTGATTATGGAGCTGAAAAGATGAATCCAGGAGGTGGAATGGTGAGCAGAGCTTGAAAAAGTGGAAAACTTGAGTCTATGGAGGTTATCGGCCATTCTCGCTGGCCAGGAAGGTTTTACCGGCCATTTTCATGTACCGCGGGAAGCTTTACCGGCCATTTTCACGTACCGCGAATTAAGTATATCGGCCAAAATCTCCGGGTGCGAACGAGTCTCAGAAATCACCTGTCCGGGGAGCCTTCCGGTCCGATTCAGATGGCGGGTCCTTCATAGAAGTTGGAGAGCATTGAAGCACGGTCTCATAGCAATTGGAATCGTAGAATTCGGACGCGTGAGCAGAGAGATAAGCTCGTCGGAAGAAACCCCTGTCTCGCAGGTATTCCGGACCGAGCAGATCAGTTCTGAAGGATGCGAAGGACGGTCACTTCCAGGCCGATTCAGCTTCCGGGTCCTTCATGAGAATCAGAGACATTTGAGTCTTCTTTCCAGAACGTCCAAGAGCATTCAATTCGGATCTATGAGCAGGAAGATACGGCCTCCGGAATGGACACATGTCTAGACGCCTCTCTCTGGTCGTATACATGCACTGCAAAGATGTGCCCTCCAGGAAGCCTTCCACCTCCCAAGCACTGAAACTTCCTTCACAAAAGTTGGAGATAAATGAGTCCTCTGTCTTCTGCAACCGAAATCATTCAATTCGGACAAGTATCACAGGAGTTACACTCTCCGGAATGCGAAGTGATCTAAGCTGCTCTGGATGCTGCGAGATGGTCTTGCGACTTGGTTAACCCGCAGGCCTGAAGATGAACGCCTGAATGCTGATGCTGCGAGTTGAAATGTGCGGGTAAACTATCACTGGAAGAGGTCTGGAGCTCCCGAGCAAGAGAAATGCTAAGTCCACAATCGTGCGACTTAGGCATGCGGGTCATCCGTGCCTGGATCTATGCCGCACGATCACTCGGAATTCACTCCGACTTGAGCCTGCGACCTAAGTGCAATAGAGACCAACCCGCACAGTTTCTACATCCCCCAGAAACCGGCTCAGCCCTGCGAGTTGGAGAGGAAGGAGACCATGCCGCAGAAACACTCGCAATTTACTCCTAGATAGGCGTGCGGCTCCGACAAGGCGATTCAAGCCTCACAAGACAAGTCTTCATCTACTGCGACTTAGGTGTGCGGCCTGGGACATACTGAACCGACCCGCAGCTTTTCCCACTTTATCCATTAAAGCCGGGTCAGGACCCGGTTTGTTCCGGGCTGACCCGGTTCGTTTTTAAGAAGGTATAAATACTTTTTAGGGTTTTTTGGGGGAGAACTAAGTTTTATTCCCTTTGTCTCTTGCCTTTTTGGTGAAAAAGACTCCATTAAGAAGAGAAATATCTTTATTTGAGTGTTTAATCAAGAGAGTTTAAGGAGATCTGGGTGTTTAAAGCTGTTTTCTTTTGAATCTATCATCTCCATCTCCATTTCTCATCATTAATCATGCTAATCTACTCAACTTGCAAAAGTTTAAGAGAGATTAGTATGATTAGTGAGTAGTCACCTTAATGAGGTTCTAGATGTGTAGGTTAGGGTGCTAAAGTGTTAGATTAGGAGTGCTTAGGGCTAGATTCATTGATTCATCTCTCTAAACAGCTGTTCTCTATGCTAAATCCTTGATAATCACTTGAGATCTAGATTCTGGGAATTTCATGCACCAAAAGTGTTTGATGAAATTCCTGAAAGAGTTGTGTTAGAGGTTTAAGTAATTTTTCATCATGGGAATGATTTGTTAAATGCTTGAATGATCATTAAGAGCTGTTTGTTAATGCATATTGATTCATGTTTCACAAATGGGAATTTGGTTTGAAAATGGATTAGTATAGGGGTTAATACCTTCATGAGAGGATTAACCTAGATTAGAGTTCTTAATCATTTGAATCATGTCTCATCATTGTCATTAGCATTTCTAGTTTAACACCAAGGCACCCTAACCAACTATCATGTCTAGAATCTCATGCCTCCATCATATCATATTCACATCATTTGTCATTGTCATTTGTCTTTAAACCTGTTTATGTTTATAGTTGTCTCTAGATTAATCAAAACCTATTCTTGTTTGCTTGAATTAAGAACTTGATCATATAGCTTAGTGTCTAACACCACATCTGGATTGATAAACCTCTTTGTGCTACATTGACAAGGGGATTGATAGCCCTGAGACCCTTAAAAGTCCTATCTATCACTTTCTACTGAAGTTGGAATCTCGACATTTGGACCATTATCCTAGGAGTTACTATCCCACGAATATGAAGTGGTCCGAGGAGACCTGAAGCCTGCGAGATAGTCTTGCGACTTGGCTAACTCGCAATGCCTGGAGATTAATGTCTGGAGGTTGAGCTGCATGTTGAGATGTGCGAGTAAGGTAACACTGGGTAAGGTCTAAGGTTCCCGAGCAAGAAAAATACTAAGTCCACAAGCGTGCGACTTGAGCATGCGAGTTGGCCAAGCTTGGAACTAAGCCGCATCAAGACTCGCAATTTACACTGACTTGAGCATGCGACTTGGGAGTGATGAAGACCACCCCGCACATATTTCTGAAAGCCCCTGCTACATGGTCGTGCGAGTTAAGGAGCAAAGGGAACTGAGCCGCACGAAGATTCGCGTTTTACACCGAGAGAGTAATGCGGCTGGGCTTACATGGATTTTCATCTCGCTGAAGCTTCTTTCTAGGATCGTGCGAGTTGGGAATGCGACTTGGGACTAAAGGAGGACCAAGTCCCACACATATTCTTCCTTTACCCATTTCAAAATAAATAGCTTACTTTTCATAGCAAGTATAACCCCTCGTTTTTTTTCAGCCACTATATTATATGATTATTCATGAATGTAACTTAAGGCTCACAAGACTGCTTCTTTGGCTGTGCGACTTGGGCATGCGACTTGGGAAGCTCCTGACCAACTCGCACACTCGTCATTTTACCCATTGAAGCCGGGTCAGGACCCGGTTTGTTCCGGGCTGACCCAGTTCGTTTTAGAACCTATATATAGTTTATTAGGGTTTTACCCCAAGGACTTAACCTCATTCTTTTTGTTTCTTGCCTCTATTGTGAAAGACTCCCCTTTGAGAAGAGAAATATCGATTTTTAAGGGTTCTAAACAAGAGAGTTTGAGAGATCTTTGTGTTTAGAGATGCAATTCTTCTTAATCTATCATCTCAATCTTCATTCTCACACTTCTAATCATGCCGATCTTCTCAACTTGCAAAGGTTTAAGAGAGATTGGTATGATTAGTGAGTAATCCCCATATTAAGGTCTTAGATATGTAGATTAGTGTGCTTAGGTGGTAGATTAGTGAGCTTAGGGGTTAGATCATTCATATTCCATTCTCTACAACCTGTTCTTAATGCTAGATCCATACACATCATATGTGGTCTAGATTCTGGGAATTTCATGCACCAAAAGTGTTTGATGAAATGCCTGAACCAAGGTTGTTTGAGGTTTAAGTATTATTCATCATGGGAATGATTGTTTATATGCTTAAATGACAGATTAAACTGGTTCTTAATGCTTGTTGATTCATGTTTCACTAATGATGATTAGGTTACAGACTGTTTTAGCAAAGAAGTTAATGCCTTCATGAGAGGATTAGTGATAACTAAGAGTTTTCAGGCTCTTAGAAGGGTTATCAATCCCCTTGTCAAAGTAGTATAAGGGGTGTCAAACCAAGCTTGTAAACGAGACACTAGCCTATGTCATTTGTTCACTTAAGTCAAGACAAGAAGATAAAAGTTTGGTGACGATGATTAACAGGCAAATAAGCAATAAAATTAAATAAAAGCAGAGATTTAAACTAATCAAGATGCAAACAACAAACAGGTGATTCAGATGATGATAATATGCGTTAAGGGAAGAGAGTGTAGACAAGATAATCGACTCGGGTGCTTCCAAGCTAAACTAATGGGTTAATGAATTATTTGTCAAGCGATTTCATTTAACTTTGAACTCAAGGCATGTTAATCTTCTCATGAAAGTATTAAACATCTAAACTGATCCTCCTTCATACCAAAATGTCTTTTGAGAAGCACGAATCAATCAGCAATAAGATTCAGTTCAAATATGTCATTTAAGAGAACAAACTATCACTCTCGCGATGAAAGACTCTTAAACCTTTAACCAAGTGGTTCAGACATTTCTACAAACACTTTTGATGCGAGATATGCCTCAGATCTGAACCTCAAGGGATATGCTTGGATCCAGCCTAGAGATCTCGTCGGTTAAAGAATGAAACATGCAAGACTAGACACCTAAACCCACTAATCTATCTTGAAAGCACCCTAATCTACTTATCTAAAGCCGCTTAAACGACTACTCACTGATCATAACGAGCTCACTAAGTCCTTTGCAAGACGTGTAGCTGGTCATGATTAGGAGTTTAATGCTGATAATAAAAGAAGAATAAAGAAAGAACAAGATTCAGATGCAAAAACGAGATATCGGATTAGATTAATCTGGTTTCAGAAAAGAGGCAAGTTCTTAAACGTAAATGGAGATAAAAGATAAGATGATTAGGTTTTTGGTCCTAAAATGTATTTATAGCAAAGGGAAAGTGTCGCGGGTCAGCCCGGAACAAACCGGGTACTGAACCGCTTCCTTGGGTTGATGGGTGAGTGCCACGGTGTGTCGGAAAGTGAAGCCGAGGTCTTCATGCCGAGGTGTGCACGTGAGTCAGGATCCAGATGAAGATCTCGTGAAGAACACGTCAAGAACATGCATGAGCCCTAGTCTTTGATCCATCCTCACATGTGTGTTCTTGAGCCATTCTGTTCTTGATTCTGGGTTCGTGACAAGGGACCTCGGGATAAAATGTCGAGGGGTCATGATGTCGAGGTGCTTGGGAGAACACAGTCCGGCATGCACGCCGAGGTCATTACACCGAGGTGTACTTTCAACACTTAGTCGTTTCCAGCTTCAGTTCTTACGTATGCATGCCTCGATCTAATCATGCCAAGGCTTTGGCACGAGGTCTAGTCCAGAATACTTCCAAGATATGAGCCTCGACTTGAGTGATGCCAAGGTAAAGATAGCGAGGCTTGTGAAAACACTTACCGCGTATCGCAACTCATTTAGGCTTGTATCAACCATGTCACCTTCCGGAAGCAGTAACTATTAGCACACGACTCCAATTGCTCTGGAACCAGTTCCACAGTCAAGATGACTCAATAAGCTCGAACTTTGGTGAAGACCGGGTAAGCTGGTTCGGACAAGAGGAGCTCCGTCCGCCATGATCTTTGAAGTTCGCCGTTCAGTTCTCGGGTACGCGCAATGCTGGTGTATGCTCCGGAAGCCATATCTTTCTCTCCAGTGGTCCGAATTGGATGATTCCAACTGTTCTGGAATCTTTGCTTGATTATATACAACTTTGGTTAAGACCTCGCCAGCTGATTCGGACCGGAAGGTTCCCCGGATTGCTGATCTCTGAATTGCGCGGGTAAGGACAACTTTTGGTCGTAAAAACCTTCCCGCGGTAAGGAAAATGGCCGAGGGCTGTGTACCGCGGTAAGCTTTTTGGTCGTAAAAATCCTTGCCTCAGTCAAAAACTTGTCCCGTGGTATTTTTGCACTCGATACTCGATTCTGGCCGATCGGTAAGGTTTTTGGCCGGTAATGAGCATCCGGTAAACATTTTGGCCGAGGTTTCCGACCAGCCGGTACGAGATTTGGCCGAGAAATTCCTCCAAGCGGTTTTCACCATTTTTGACCCTTTTCTTCACCGTTTTCTTTTCTGTTCCTCTTCTTAGGCTCCAATTGGTCTCCAAAGCTCCTGATAAAGACTTCAAAACATGCAAAACTCTTTGGGACATAATGCAAGCCCTAAGTCCTATTTTGACGCCTAAAGACTCAATTTACATATGATGAGGACTCTATAATGCAATCTAAATGATGTAAAATATAGACATATCAACTCCCCCACACTTGTCCTTTGCTTGTCCTCAAGCAAAAAGAACAAATGAGAGAGAGAGGTTGTAATGCAGATGGAGCTCATATTTCCTTTTTAGAGAGAAGTGACCACAAAGAGAAATCGGATTCATGCTCAAATATGCAATGCAAAGCTATACTCAGATATTTTCCAACTAAAGCACGGAATCTCCACAAGTCATTATCACATTAAACTCTTTCACATTCATTAAGTTTGTAACCGGTGAATCAAATGATGCAATGTTCAAATAGGCTTGCTTGGCTAGGGTAAGGTCATGAGATAAAAATGATCTCATCGATATTCAAGCGGGTGCAATGCAACAAGGATCTCTCTATAAACGACCAAACTTTGGCAGAATTCTAAAGGTAAAAAGCAACTGATGCATTCAAGGGCAAGACTCATCACACCCCACACTCCACTCAAAGCGTTTCTCACTTGCTCACCCTCTCAGAATCCTCACTCTTCACAATCGTTTTCTTTTCACTAGGGGACTCGCCTTTTTCTTTTATTTTCAAGCCTTGGTTTTCACTTATTCACACAGCTCTTTTCTTTCATAGCGTATAGCCTCTTTCATTTTCATTTCAGAACACTTGAGCCTTTGGCTTCTTTTCATTTCAGAGCTTATCTTTTCACATCCAAGACTTAATTCATTTTCATTCATTCCCCTAGCTATTTCCACTCTCACTTTTCCACTCAGCTCACCTTTTTCCACTCACCAACAAGTCTTTTCCCCCACACTTATTTCTCACCAATACTCTTGGTTCCTTGATATTGGAACATATCACTCAATGAGCCAAGCCCTTGTCGCTCTAAACCTAACACTTTCTGCCAAGTTCAGTCCAAGGTGGCCTTACAATTCACACGCAAACATTGGCTTGAAAGAAAGATGGGTTCAAGGAGAGGGAACTGATCCATGATGCGGATTCAGATACTTGAGCTAAGGAAGGAGGGTGGTAAGAAAAAACGATGATTCTAGCTCAAGTATGTGTATCGGTATCCACAAGCCTATTCAAGCAATGCATCAAAAGATATTTTCAATTCATATTCAGGGTTATCACTTAGCTAGAGTTGAGTGCAATTTCAAACTTGTTTCTCGGATTCAAATCGTTTCAAGCTTTACAAGCACATAATGAGTTTCACAAGCATATTTAGTTCAAGTTCTCAAGTGATTTACTCTCTAGGAAAAAATCTATCATTGCTCCTTGCACTGATGCAATCCTACATGATGCAACTAGACTCGATCTTAAAATGCGAGATGCAACTAGAATGATGTATTTTTTTGTGTTTTTCGGTTTTATCATATGTGCTAAGCTAAATGAGACTCAAGAGTGCAAAAGTCAAACAAGAACAAAGAAAACAAGATTAGCAAACACAAAGCTCCTCCCCCACACTTAGATAACACAGCCCCTTGTGTTATAAAAGCGTGTGAGAGAAGTGAAAAGACAAACTGAACGAATGCAAGATGATATATACAAGATGCATATGTACAAGGTTTGAATTCGATACCTTAGTCGGAGAGGTCGGATCCCAAGTAGTGCGAGGGATTCGATGTTGAGCAGGAGGGAGTGGGCTGACGTGGTGGGCTGCTTTCTGAGGGTTCAGGCAGGAAAGTGATATGTTCATAATTTGCATCATTTAGGTTGCATAAATCATTCCAAATCATGTTTTATTTCATGTATTTTAGGTCCTTAGGGTTTGTTTTAGAACTTAGGAGATGCATTAGGTCCCAATGAGTCTTTGCATGTTTTGAGTGTCTATCAGGTGATTATGGAGCTGAAAAGATGAATCCAGGAGGTGGAATGGTGAGCAGAGCTTGAAAAAGTGGAAAACTTGAGTCTATGGAGGTTATCGGCCATTCTCGCTGGCCAGGAAGGTTTTACCGGCCATTTTCATGTACCGCGGGAAGCTTTACCGGCCATTTTCACGTACCGCGAATTAAGTATATCGGCCAAAATCTCCGGGTGCGAACGAGTCTCAGAAATCACCTGTCCGGGGAGCCTTCCGGTCCGATTCAGATGGCGGGTCCTTCATAGAAGTTGGAGAGCATTGAAGCACGGTCTCATAGCAATTGGAATCGTAGAATTCGGACGCGTGAGCAGAGAGATAAGCTCGTCGGAAGAAACCCCTGTCTCGCAGGTATTCCGGACCGAGCAGATCAGTTCTGAAGGATGCGAAGGACGGTGCACTTCCAGGCCGATTCAGCTTCCGGGTCCTTCATGAGAATCAGAGACATTTGAGTCTTCTTTCCAGAACGTCCAAGAGCATTCAATTCGGATCTATGAGCAGGAAGATACGGCCTCCGGAATGGACACATGTCTAGACGCCTCTCTCTGGTCGTATACATGCACTGCAAAGATGTGCCCTCCAGGAAGCCTTCCACCTCCCAAGCACTGAAACTTCCTTCACAAAAGTTGGAGATAAATGAGTCCTCTGTCTTCTGCAACCGAAATCATTCAATTCGGACAAGTATCACAGGAGTTACACTCTCCGGAATGCGAAGTGA
>NW_006256414.1:12408642-12416207 GCF_000478725.1 Eutrema salsugineum | reverse complement strand
AAGAACAGCACCAAGCGGAAGACGCGGCAATCACCCGCTCTTTGATAAGTTCAGAACGCTACCTGGTGGGATCAAAGGTCATTGTGTATACTGATCATGCAGCCCTCAGGTACTTGATGACCAAGAAAGATGCCAAACCAAGGCTGTTGAGATGGGTTCTATTGCTCCAAGAGTTTGATATGGAGGTGCTTGATAAAAAGGGGATTGAGAATGGTGCTGCAGACCATCTCTCAAGGCTGAGGATTGAAGAAAAAGTCCCCATAGATGATGCTTTGCCTGAAGAGTCTCTGATGGTGCTCCATTCATACTTGGAGTTTGAGGAAGTAGAGAGCATTCAAGAAAGGAGGATGCCTTGGTTTGCAGATGTGGTGAACTATCTTGCATGTGGGGTGGAGCCCCCTGAATTGGATGCTTACAAGAGAAAAAAATTCTTCAGAGATGTCCAGAGATACTATTGGGATGAGCCCTACCTCTATGTTCTGAACAAGGATCAGTTATACAGAAGATGTCTTGCTGAAGAGGAGATGCAACCTGTGTTGCAGGAATGTCATGGTTCTGCTTTTGGAGGTCACATGGGGGCATTCAAAACTGTAGCAAAGGTTCTTCAAAGTGGGTTCTGGTGGCCTACAATGTTCAAAGATGCCCAATTGGTGGTTTCAGCTTGTGATGCCTGTCAGAGGCATGGAAATATATCTAAAAGAAGTGAGATGCCTCAGAACCCCATTCTAGAAGTGGAGATCTTTGATTGTTGGGGGGATTGACTTTATGGGACCTTTTATTTCATCCTTTGGAAATCAATACATACTTGTTGCTGTGGACTATGTGTCCAAATGGGTTGAGGCCATTGCTTCCCCTACCAATGACTCCAAGGTTGTAGTCAAGCTGTTTAAGAGCATCATATTTCCAAGGTTTGGAGTTCCAAGGGTTGTCATTTCTGATGGAGGATCCCACTTTTTGAACAAGACTCTGGAAGGTTTATTGAGAAAGCATGGAGTTAAACACAAGATAGCTACTCCATATCATCCCCAAACTAGTGGCCAAGTGGAGGTATCTAATAGACAAATCAAGGCCATTCTGGAAAGGACTGTCAGCTCAACCAGAAAAGATTGGAGCAAAAGGCTGGATGATGCATTATGGGCTTACAGGACTGCCTTTAAAACTCCAATTGGAACATCACCATTCAGTCTGCTATATGGGAAGAGCTGCCACCTTCCTGTGGAGTTGGAGTACAAAGCTATGTGGGCTGTGAAGTTTCTAAACTTTGATATCAAGACAGCTCAGGAGAAAAGAATCATGCAACTCCATGAGCTTGAGGAGATTAGGCTTGAGGCTTTTGAAAGCTCAAAGATCTATAAGGAGAAGACCAAAGTCCTGCATGACCAAAAGATTTTAAAGAGAGAGTTCAAGTGTGGTGATTTGGTCTTGCTTTTCAACTCCAGACTTAAGTTGTTTCCAGGAAAGCTTAAGTCTAGGTGGTCTGGACCTTTCAAAGTTCTTGAAGTGAGGCCTTATGGTGCCATTGTCTTGGAAGGAAAAAATGGTCAGGAATTTGTGGTGAATGGACAGAGAGTCAAGCATTACTTAGTTTCACAAGGGAAAGAGGAAGCTACATCAGTTCCTCTTCTTGATCCACCAGCCTGTTAACCAGGTTCTCAAAGTCAAACTTAGAGACTTTAAACAAAGTGCTCTTGGGAGACACCCCAAGCTTATCTTTGTACATAGTTCTTCTGATTTCTTCTCTTTTCTTTTATGTTTTAGAACTTTCTGATGGGTTTTGTGAGTTGGTCTCAGGTACTAAGTGATCTTTGGAGGACATAGCTCAGTGATGAATGGAAAGAAGCATGTGAGAGAGCTGAGAGAAGTGTTTAAGGCCAGAAAAACGTTTAAGTCCCAAAAGCTGCGGCCTAGGAGTGCGGGTCAGAAGAAGGAGCTAGGCCGCACGACTATTCGGAATTTACTCCGGCCTGGGCGTGCGACCTGGAAAGAGGAAGGCCGAGCCGCACAGAAAGAAGAAGGCCCGAAACGTTTAAGTCCCATTTACTGCGGGATGGTTGCGCGGGTCAGAAGAGAGGGAGCTAGGCCGCACGACTATTCGGAATTTACTCCGGCCTGGGCGTGCGACCTAGGAGCGTAGACGCTGAGCCGCACCAAAAAGAAGAAGGCCGAGGGTTCTAAGTGTTAAACCGTGCGACCTGGTGCTGCGGCCTGAAACCCAAGGAGTCTAAGTCGCACGATCGTTCGGAATTTACTGCGGGATGGTTATGCGGCTCAGAAGAACGATGGCCAGGCCGCACAGAAAGAAGGGAAACCCAAAATGCCTAAGTCCCAAAAGCTGCGGGATAGGAGCGCGGGTCAGAAGAAAGATGGCCAGGCCGCAGAAAGACTCGGAATTTACTCCGAGATGGTTGCGCGGGTCAGAGCAGAGGATGACCAGGCCGCAGCATGAAGAGAACGGCCAGAATGCCTAAGTAACAAAAGCTGCGGGATGGTTGCGCGGGTCAGAGCAGAGGATGACCAGGCCGCAGCATGAAGAGAACGGCCAGAATGCCTAAGTAACAAAAGCTGCGGGATGGTTGTGCGGGTCAGAGCAGAGGATGACCAGGCCGCACGAAATTTTTTCCGGTTCTACACCGAGACGGTCACACAGCTCGATCCCGACAGTTCCCGGACGCACAAAAGAGAGAAAGGAGGCCGGTCAATGAGAAAAGGATGGGTCAAAGCCTTGACTGGTCAAAATAGATCTATTGACCACCAGTCCAGAGGCTTGACCCTACCCCACACTCTCTCTTCCTCACTACAAACCCGAGTTTGCAACTATCTCTCACTTTTCTCTCCATTGTTTTCACCATATCTCTCTCATTTCTCCACCAAAATTGTTGATTCAAAGTGCTCTGAGCTCGTTTTTGAGTTGTTAACATCATCCTGATTGCATTTCGAACTTGTTGCATCTTAATCCCAAGGTATTTCGCCCTGTTGAAACTCATCTCTTTCCATGTTCTTCAATGGTGATTTTTTTTGAACTTTAAAGTGTGGAATCGATTTTGATAGGTTGTTTTAGACCTTGGGATTATTTTTATAAATGCTAGGGTGCTAGATAGTCTTGGAAAACAGAGCACTTTGTTTGTAATTACCTGTTCTTGAATTTTGAAAATTGTTGCAACAATTTTTTTCAAAATTTTGAGACTTTTGTGAGGTTCATCCTTGTACTAACAATATTTTTGAGAATCTCTTGGCAGATGACTGAAAGAACCAACTCTTTGGCCAAGAAGAAGGCCCTGCATCAAAAGGCAAAGGTTTGGTCTCAGGAACTTCAAAGCCAAGAAACAAAGGTCAAGGTGCAAAGAATACTACAAAGCAAGGAAAGTGTGATCCAGCGCCAAAAAGGACAAGGCCTGAAGGAAGAGCTTTGGTGGTTGCTTCTGGTTCCAAGAAAAAGGGGAAACAGTTGGCTGTGGTATCTGAGAGTGAACAGACTGAAAGTGACTCCGGCAGCTCAGCTGGTGGTTCCCAAGGCACCAATGAAGAGGGATCAAAAAAGTTCAAGAAAACTGAACCAGAAACACCTGATTATCTGGCTAAGTTTCAGCAGATAGAGATCCAGCAAGGGAGATTCCCTGATTTGGACTTTCTGAAGAAGATTGGCCTCTATGAAGATGTCAAGACTTTGCTTGGGAACATGGGTGTTGAGTCACTTTTGGAGATGAGAGAAATCGCTTATGAGCAAGAGTCCCAAGAGTTCTTGGCCTCCTTTGAAGCTTTCATTTACTACCCAAGGGATTCAAGAATCATTCAAGGAGATGGGCTTGGACATGTGGAGTTTACTGTGAAAGGGAAGGAATATTCAGTGTCATTCAGAGAATTGAGTAAGATCTTTGAGTTTTCAACACCTAGAAATGAATTTCTCTCCAACTCGGTCAATCTCAGAAAAGATGAGATCCAACTTCTATGGAGATCAATTGCTTCTGGGAAGTACACAGCTGGAACAGCTAAGGCCTCTTGGATAAGGAATCCAGTTCTGAGATATGTACACAAGATTCTCTCTCACAGCTTCTACTTCAAGATTGATGTTGGAAGAGTTCACAAAGGAGATCTGCTGCTTCTGGGTGTAGGGCTGAGGCCGCTGATGCCAACACATGAAGATGGGGAACCCTATGTAGGGTATGAATACCCACTTTGCCTTGCATCTCAATTAGCAAGGTCTTTGATGTTCTACAAAAAGTGCATGTGGGATTCTACAAACAAAGATGCAAAGCTGACCCATGGATGGGTGGTAACAAAGATCTTGAAAGCCATGGGGTATAGATTCAAGGAGAACAAGGCAAAGTTTGATCTGATTAATGAAGCACATTTGTGTAGGATTGGCTTTCTCCAAGGAAGAGTGGGTACCAAGGCAGTCTACAACTTCAAGACACTCATCAGTGAGCCAGCCCAAGTTCTCCTACCCAATCCCTCCATCACCACAGTCCAAGTTAAAAGGAACATTCACTTCTTCTTGCTGAAGGAAGAGCTGTACAATGTCCAAACTGATCCACCAATCCTCACATACAGGCAAGCTTGCAGAGAAGAAGCCTCCAAGGGAAAGAAAGCAACCGCTGAAGATGCTACCACAAGTGCAGCTGGTGCTCACGATGCTGATCTGCCTCCACCTCAAAAACGTTTTGGTGGAAACAGATATCACTTTGATGATTACAACTGGGAGGAACCAGGCACTTCAGGGTTCAGAGCTCAACAGAAGATTGGTATTCTCCAACAATGGTGCAAGTACCAAGACAAAACCATCCACAAGATGGCCAAGTGCATCAAGGAGATGAAGAAGAGGATCAAGAAGCTTGAAAACCCTTGCAAAGGTGGGGCTCCAGCACCAGTTTCACCAAGGAACAGAGAGGAAGTTGGGGAGAGTTCCATGAACTGCACAGCCTTGGTCGCATATGGAACCACTTGGGTAGATCTTGACGACGGGAGTGATGAAGCCAGCCACCATTCTTGGGAAACACCGTCAGGCCACACATCGAACCCCTCCTACTCATTGGGGTCTGATTTCAACAGCCACTAGGTAACACTCAAAACCTTGTAAATAGCATGTAGACTTTCTTTTCCTTTTGCATTTTGCTTGTTTGCTTTGGTTTCACTTCTTTCTCATACTTTTATAACACAAGGGACTGTGTTATTTAAGTGTGGGGGAGGAGTTTCATCCTTTACTAACCATGTTTTCTATTTTCTCATTTTACACTTTGAGTCTTGAGTCACATTCTAGTTGCATAGTCATCTAAGTGCATATAAAAACCAAAAAAAAAATGGAAAAATCTGAAAAATTTTCACAAAAAAATGATCATGTAGTTGCATTCTCATTTTTAGGATTGAGTCTAGATTGCATTTGCATATAGGTTGCATCTTGCAAGGAGTAATGATAGGTTTTCTAGAGAGTACATCACTTTGAGAACTTGAATTGAATATGCTTGTGAATCTTTTTCTATGCTTGCAAAGTCTGAAATGATTTGAATCTGAGAAGCAAGTTTGAATCAAACTCAACTCTAATTAAGTGGAAACCTTGAACTTGACCTGAAAATATCTTGTGATGCATTGTTTGAAAAAGCTTGTGGATACCAATATACATACTTGAGCTAGAACCACTGTTTTTACCACTCTTTTCCTTAGCTCAAGTAGCTGAATCCACATCATGGATCAGTTCCCACACCTTGAACCCATCCTTCTTTTAAGCCAATGTTTGTGTGTGAATTGAAAGGCCACCTTGGATCAAACTTAGCAGAAAGTGTTAGGTTTAGAGCGACAAGGGCAGGTCTCATTGAGTGCTGTGTTCCAACATCAAGGAACTGAGAGTTTTGGCGAGGAATAAGTGTGGGGGAAAAGACTTTTTGGTGAGTGGAAAAAGGTGAGATGAGTGGAAAGAGAGAGTGAAAATAACTAGGGGAATGAAAGAAAAAGAAGTCAGTCTTGGTGTTTTGAGAAAGTGAGCTCTGGTTTGTTGAAAAGAAAAATCTAGCCTCTAAGTGAAAAAGAAAGAAAAGAAGCCAAAAGCTCAAATGTTTTGATAAGGAAGAAAGAAGAGGCTAGAAGTTGTAAAAGAAAAAGAGCTGTGTAAAGTTTGAGTTCCAAGACTTGAGAGTGAAAGTGAAGAACAAATCCCCTAGTGAGAGAAAAATGAGTGTGAAAAGTGAGGTCTTTGAGCAAGAGAGGAAGCTTTGAGTAGAGGGTGGGGAGTGATGAGTCTTTGCCCTTGTATGCATAGGTTGCTTTTTACCTTTAGCATTCTGCCAAAGTTTGATCATTCATAGAGAGATCCCTTTGCTGCATTTAACCCACTTGAACACTGATGAGATCATTTTAATCTCATAGCCTCTCCCTAGCCAAGCCAGCTTGTTTAAACCTTGCATCATGAGATCCACCTGATAAAAGCTTAATGAATGTGAAAGAGTTGAGAGAGAGAAGAACTTGTGGAGATTCCTTGCTGAGTTGACATATATCTGAGTATGGCTTTGCATTGCATAATTGAGCATGAACTTGAATTCTCATTGTGATCACTTCTCTCAAAAAGAAAATGTGAACTCCCATTGCATACAACCTCTTTCTCTCATTTGCTCTTTTTGCTTGAGGACAAGCAAAGGACAAGTGTGGGGGAGTTGATATGTTCATAATTTGCATCATTTAGGTTGCATAAATCATTCCAAATCATGTTTTATTTCATGTATTTTAGGTCCTTAGGGTTTGTTTTAGAACTTAGGAGATGCATTAGGTCCCAATGAGTCTTTGCATGTTTTGAGTGTCTATCAGGTGATTATGGAGCTGAAAAGATGAATCCAGGAGGTGGAATGGTGAGCAGAGCTTGAAAAAGTGGAAAACTTGAGTCTATGGAGGTTATCGGCCATTCTCGCTGGCCAGGAAGGTTTTACCGGCCATTTTCATGTACCGCGGGAAGCTTTACCGGCCATTTTCACGTACCGCGAATTAAGTATATCGGCCAAAATCTCCGGGTGCGAACGAGTCTCAGAAATCACCTGTCCGGGGAGCCTTCCGGTCCGATTCAGATGGCGGGTCCTTCATAGAAGTTGGAGAGCATTGAAGCACGGTCTCATAGCAATTGGAATCGTAGAATTCGGACGCGTGAGCAGAGAGATAAGCTCGTCGGAAGAAACCCCTGTCTCGCAGGTATTCCGGACCGAGCAGATCAGTTCTGAAGGATGCGAAGGACGGTGCACTTCCAGGCCGATTCAGCTTCCGGGTCCTTCATGAGAATCAGAGACATTTGAGTTTTCTTTCCAGAACGTCCAAGAGCATTCAATTCGGATCTATGAGCAGGAAGATACGGCCTCCGGAATGGACACATGTCTAGACGCCTCTCTCTGGTCGTATACATGCACTGCAAAGATGTGCCCTCCAGGAAGCCTTCCACCTCCCAAGCACTGAAACTTCCTTCACAAAAGTTGGAGATAAATGAGTCCTCTGTCTTCTGCAACCGAAATCATTCAATTCGGACAAGTATCACAGGAGTTACACTCTCCGGAATGCGAAGTGATCTAAGCTGCTCTGGATGCTGCGAGATGGTCTTG
>NW_006256414.1:12396762-12408542 GCF_000478725.1 Eutrema salsugineum | reverse complement strand
TCGTGCGACTTAGGCATGCGAGTCATCCGCGCCTGGATCTATGCCGCACGATCACTCGGAATTCACTCCGACTTGAGCCTGCGACCTAAGTGCAATAGAGACCAACCCGCACAGTTTCTACATCCCCCAGAAACCGGCTCAGCCCTGCGAGTTGGAGAGGAAGGAGACCATGCCGCAGAAACACTCGGAATTTACTCCAAGATGGTTGTGCGGCTCCGACAAGGCGATTCAAGCCTCACAAGACAAGTCTTCATCTACTGCGACTTAGGTGTGCGGCCTGGGACATACTGAACCGACCCGCAGCTTTTCCCACTTTATCCATTAAAGCCGGGTCAGGACCCGGTTTGTTCCGGGCTGACCCGGTTCGTTTTTAAGAAGGTATAAATACTTTTTAGGGTTTTTTGGGGGAGAACTAAGTTTTATTCCCTTTGTCTCTTGCCTTTTTGGTGAAAAGACTCCATTAAGAAGAGAAATATCTTTATTTGAGTGTTTAATCAAGAGAGTTTAAGGAGATCTGGGTGTTTAAAGCTGTTTTCTTTTGAATCTATCATCTCCATCTCCATTTCTCATCATTAATCATGCTAATCTACTCAACTTGCAAAAGTTTAAGAGAGATTAGTATGATTAGTGAGTAGTCACCTTAATGAGGTTCTAGATGTGTAGGTTAGGGTGCTAAAGTGTTAGATTAGGAGTGCTTAGGGCTAGATTCATTGATTCATCTCTCTAAACAGCTGTTCTCTATGCTAAATCCTTGATAATCACTTGAGATCTAGATTCTGGGAATTTCATGCACCAAAAGTGTTTGATGAAATTCCTGAAAGAGTTGTGTTAGAGGTTTAAGTAATTTTTCATCATGGGAATGATTTGTTAAATGCTTGAATGATCATTAAGAGCTGTTTGTTAATGCATATTGATTCATGTTTCACAAATGGGAATTTGGTTTGAAAATGGATTAGTATAGGGGTTAATACCTTCATGAGAGGATTAACCTAGATTAGAGTTCTTAACCATTTGAATCATGTCTCATCATTGTCATTAGCATTTCTAGTTTAACACCAAGGCACCCTAACCAACTATCATGTCTAGAATCTCATGCCTCCATCATATCATATTCACATCATTTGTCATTGTCATTTGTCTTTAAACCTGTTTATGTTTATAGTTGTCTCTAGATTAATCAAAACCTATTCTTGTTTGCTTGAATTAAGAACTTGATCATATAGCTTAGTGTCTAACACCACATCTGGATTGATAAACCTCTTTGTACTACATTGACAAGGGGATTGATAGCCCTGAGACCCTTAAAAGTCTTATCTATCAGAAAGCCGTGGTTGGATCGATCCAGTCTTCTTTGCCTGGTGGAAACTCCGAGTTCCTCGCGTTTGAGCTTTCTCCAACTCCTTCTTCTGTAATCGGTGCGGTTGAGGTCGGTGAGTTCTTATCCAGTGAGGATGGCCTCGTGAGCTGCTTTACTTTCTTCTTCAAATGCCTCACACAATCCACCAATGCGTGGATGGTTTTGTCTTGCCACTTACACCACTTTTGGAGGGTGTTCACTCGTGAATACAACTTCTTGGTGTGGTATTCAGGCTCACCCCACACTTGCGGATCAAAGTGATAGCGGCCTGCTCCGATCCTTCTCTCATAGTATCTCTGCTCCTCGTTATCACAATCTTCCGGGCCATTAGTGTTCCCGGGTTTGCTAGGTGCTGCCTTGGTGCATTTGCATGTTGGTGGGTCGAAAGCTGGGTTATACAACTGGTCTTTGAGAACGTAGAATGAGACGTTACACTGCTTGTCGAGCATGGTGAGGCTTCGGTTAGGCAGCAGAACCTGCGTGCTGTCTCTATGCAGAAGGGTGAAGTTGTAAACCCATTTGTCCCCTGACTTGCCTCCGAAGAAACCACTTTTACTTAGGTATAACTCATCAATGAGATTCAGCTTCTTTGGTGAATCAGGGAATATAAACCCTTGAGCCCTCAGGATCTTGGTGACTCTCCAACCAATCTGAAGTCTTCTTGCTCCTCGCTTCTTGCGGTCGCACCATACATTGTGCCGATAAGTGAGCATTTGAATGGCAAAGAATGCACCCAATGATGGTACATGCAGCGGCCCTTGGAACTCTTTCTTGTTCTTCATTTGAGTGATGAACGGCTTCAGTCCGAGTCCCAACAGTTCAAGCTCGGCCGTGTGAATAACACCAGGGTTAAAGGTCGAGAAGAATGTTGATGCTAGCGAGCTTCCATTCCTTTCAAACCCAAAGATTTCATCAAGCTCCTTGAAACTGACCTTGTAGTGCACGCTATCCATTTCAAACTCAATGTGGCCGAATCCTTTGCCAGGTAAACGCTTTGGATCTCTCTTGGGGTAGATGATGACCTCCAGGGTTGCAAGAAACTGCTGTGTAATCCCTTCATAGGCAACATCGCTCATCTCGAAGAACTTTGCCAAGCCCATATTCTCAAAAATGAGGGTCACGTCATCAAGTATCTCGAGTTTCCTCAGCAACTCCAAGTCAGGGAATCGACCTTGAGCCACTCTTATTGAGTTAAAGTGGTCCAAGTATTCCTCAGTAGTTGGGAAGTGTTCTTCCTCGGGCTCGGCCTTTGGTTCTTTCTTGGACTTTTTGTCACCGTTGTCCACATAAGGGACTAATGCTCCGGGCTCGTCGTCATCCGATCCCACAGCTGCCTTCTTCCCGTTCCTTTTTGATTCGAGAGCTGGTGCCAGAGTGATCTCAGTATTTCTTGCTCGTTTGGGGGTTGGCTCGTCATCGGGTCGCATCGAGGGTTTCTTTCTGGTCTCTCGACTACGTGGCACGGCAACGGCTTTACCCTTCAAAATTCTCTTCTGGCCCGCACTTTTGTCTGTCTCGTGGGCAGGAACGGTTTGGTCTCCGGTCATCTGCAAGGGAGATTCTCAAAGAAACCGTCAGAACCAAGTATATCGTTAAGCACATGTATCTCAAGATTGGCAAGTACAAAACTTTTTCTCTAACAGAACTGGTATTCATAGCTTTTTCAAACATCAAGGAAAGTAAAAACAAGCCAGAACAACCGATTAGAGACAAGTTATCTAGACATTTCAGCTCAAATACACAAATCATCATTAAGACCGATTCCAAGCGTACTTTCTCAAGAATTTTAAAAACTCAAGAGAAAGTGATATTAAATGCAAAGACCGGTTTTTCGTGTGTTGTCTACCCTGGTGGAATTTACAAAATTGTTCCCAAAGGCCGATATACTCTAAAAGAATCTATTCCACATTTTACAAACATTTAAGCTCGCAAAGAATGAAGGAAAAAGATGAGTTCTTTAAGATGCAAATACCTTTGGGAATGCAAGATTTAGGCTGAATGAGATGCTTATGCAGAGTAGACAACACCCTAACGAGTCTAGAACTGAGTGAGTTGTGTTCGTGAAATGCAGAGAAAAGAGTCAAGAGGGCAAACTCTGCGTTTTGGCCAAGTATGGAGGTTGGTATGGGCTGGAGCGCGCTTTCCAGCTGGCATTTGGACTGTTGTGGGACTGGTCCCCCCTTCTGCTCCAGCTCCAGCCGTTTCCGCGCCAAAAACTACCTTGACCGGGTGTTTAAATTCAAAATGCTGCGCAACCCTTCAAATGGACGCGGTATCGGGATGACGTGGGCTGTACGGACCAAGCCAAATTTTCTCGTGTTACTCTGAGCTGCCTCGACGTGTTCCACCCCGAGGGTACCAAGCCGAGTAATCTGAGCCCGTGCCAACGAGTAAATCCCCATAGCTTTCACGTCTTTTCTTTGGACCTCGCAAAACCTCTTCTTCATTCTAAGTGTTTCATGTGTTCTTGATTTTGACCATCTCTTGAAACCGAGTACCTCGGCATGCTCCACCACGAGGGCATCATGCCGAGGTCACTTGTTTTTAGCAAAGAACACGTGAAGCTTGGGGGTTTAAACAGGCTAGCCTTGGTGTAAACTGGTCGCGGCCTCGGATCAAGGTTTTTTTTTGACCGTTTTAAGTGAACATCGCCCCTCGGTATACTTATACCGAGGTGTTTACACCGTGAGCCTCCCCCACACTTAGTTATTTTACCATAGCACTTCTCAGACACGACCATGATGAAATTAAGTCGAGGAATCTAGCTGAGGTTCTCAAGCTTTCACTCGGTAAAAGATGACCATGGTATGAATATACCGAGGGTCGATACCGAGGCTATGCATGCTCTTTGACTTAATTCATCAGGCCGTGTCTTTTTCAAGCTTTCTCTCACTTTCACCCTCAAGGTTCACTGTCTAACTCCTGAAACACTTAACAAACCCTTCAAAAAGCTTCAATCAAAAAGAAAAAGAAGATGAAAACCAAAATATGTAAATGGATAAGCTTGGGGTGTCTCCCAAGAGCACTTTGTTTAACGTCGCTAAGTTTGACTTTTCATACCTTTTCAGGCCGATTCCGGTTCAAGTAGAGGAACTGAGGTAGCTCCCCCCCTTGTTTGTGATGCCAAGTAATGCTTTACCCTCTGGCCGTTACCACAAAACCTTGTCCATCTTTTCCTTTCAAAACCACGGCTCCATAGGGTCTTACTTCAAGAATCGTGAACGGACCGGACCACCTAAACCTCAGCTTCCCAGGGAACAGCTTAAGTCTTGAGTTAATGATATGTCTATATTTTACATCCTTTAGATTGCATTATAGAGTCCTCATCATGTGTTTTCTCATGTAAATTGATTCTTTAGGCGTCAAAAATAGGACTTAGGGCTTGCATTAGGTCCCAAAGAGTTTTGCATGTTTTGAAGTCTTTATCAGGAGCTTTGGAGACCAATTGGAGCCTAAGAAGAGGAACAGAAAAGAAAACGGTGAAGAAAAGGGTCAAAAATGGTGAAAACCGCTTGGAGGAATTTCTCGGCCAAGTCTCGTACCGGCTGGTCGGAAACCTCGGCCAAAATGTTTACCGGATGCTCATTACCGGCCAAAAACCTTACCGATCGGCCAGAATCGAGTATCGAGTGCAAAAATATCACGGGACAAGTTTTTGACCGAGGCAAGGATTTTTACGACCAAAAAGCTTACCGCGGTATACAGCCCTCGGCCATTTTCCTTACCGCGGGAATGTTTTTACGACCAAAAGTTGTCCTTGCCCGTGCAATTCAAAGATAATGGCGGACGGAGCTCCTCCTGTCCGAACCAGCTTACCCGGTCTTCACCAAAGTTCGAGCTTATTGAGTCATCTTGACTGTGGAACTGGTTCCAGAGCAATTGGAGTCGTGTGCTGAAAGTTACTGCTTCCGGAAGGTGACATGGTCGATACAAGCCTAAATGAGTTGCGATACGCACTAAGTGTTTTCACAAGCCTCGGTATCTTTACCTTGGCATCATTCAAGTCGAGGCTCATATCTTGGAAGTATTCTGGACTAGACCTCGTGCCAAAGCCTTGGCATGATTAGATCGAGGCATGCATACTTAAGAACTGAAGCTGGAAACGACTAAGTGTTGAAAGTACACCTCGGTGTAATGACCTCGGCGTGCATGCCGGACTGTGTTCTCCCAAGCACCTCGACATCATGACCCCTCGACATTTTATCCCGAGGTCCCTTGTCACGAACCCAGAATCAAGAACAGAATGGCTCAAGAACACACACGTGAGGATGGATCAAAGACTAGGGTTCATGCATGTTCTTGACGTGTTCTTCACGAGATCTTCATCTGGATCCTGACTCACGTGCACACCTCGGCATGAAGACCTCGGCTTCACTTTCCGACACACCGTGGCACTCACCCATCAACCCAAGGAAGCGGTTCAGTACCCGGTTTGTTCCGGGCTGACCCGCGACACTTTCCCTTTGCTATAAATACATTTTAGGACCAAAAACCTAATCATCTTATCTTTTATCTCCATTTACGTTTAAGAACTTGCCTCTTTTGTGAAACCAGATTAATCTAATCTGATATCTCGTTTTTGCATCTGAATCTTTATTCTTCTTTTATTATCAGCATTAAACTCCTAATCATGACCAGCTACACGTCTTGCAAAGGACTTAGTGAGCTCGTTATGATCAGTGAGTAGTCGTTTAAGCGGCTTTAGATAAGTAGATTAGGGTGCTTTCAAGATAGATTAGTGGGTTTAGGTGTCTAGTCTTGCATGTTTCATTCTTTAACCGACGAGATCTCTAGGCTGGATCCAAGCATATCCCTTGAGGTTCAGATCTGAGGCATATCTCGCATCAAAAGTGTTTGTAGAAATGTCTGAACCACTTGGTTAAAGGTTTAAGAGTCTTTCATCGCGAGAGTGATAGTTTGTTCTCTTAAATGACATATTTGAACTGAATCTTATTGCTGATTGATTCGTGCTTCTCAAAAGATATTTTGGTATGAAGGAGGATCAGTTTAGATGTTTAATACTTTCATGAGAAGATTAACATGCCTTGAGTTCAAAGTTAAATGAAATCGCTTGACAAATAATTCATTAACCCATTAGTTTAGCTTGGAAGCACCCGAGTCGATTATCTTGTCTAGACTCTCTTCCCTTATCGCATATTATCATCATCTGAATCACCTGTTTGTTGTTTGCATCTTGATTAGTTTAAATCTCTGCTTTTATTTAATTTTATTGCTTATTTGCCTGTTAATCATCGTCACCAAACGTTTATCTTCTTGTCTTGACTTAAGAGAACAAATGACATAGGCTAGTGTCTCGTTTACAAGCTTGGTTTGACACCCCTTATACTACTTTGACAAGGGGATTGATAACCCTTCCAAGAGCCTGAAAACTCTTAGTTATCAATTGGCGCCGTTACCAACTTGTAGGAGCATTATTCTCTTGTTTGTTCTTAAGATCAAGACTTTACTTTCTTTTGTTTTACTAACTCTTTTGCAAATTCTTGTTTTGTTTTCAGGTGCATGAATACCAGGTCTCGGAGCACAGGATCGCTTTTCCCATACGACGATAACATCGACAGATTAGAAAGGCGAGCTCGCGAGAGAGAACGGCACTTTGACAGACTTGGAATGGCAGAACAACAGCGAATGGAGCAACAGGCTCAGGCGGCCGAGCACCAGGCTCAGGCTAATCAGGCGCAGGCAGGAAGAAATGAACAACAAGCCTATGTTAATCAGCAACAGGCTCAAAGAAACGAACGGCTTGCTCAGCAAAACCAACACCAAGCGAACAGAAATGAGCAACAAGCCCATCATGTTCATCCGCCACCGCCACAAGTTCAGAGAAAACATCCTCCAATCTGTGTTGGAGAGAATGACTGAGCTAATGCGCACCAATACCAAGCTGGGATTCAAGCTCCACCAGTTCAAAACAACAACTTTGAAGTTAAAGCTTCCCTGCTCAATATGGTGCAAAACTCCAAGTTCCACGGTCTGGCTGGAGAAGACCCTCTCGAGCATCTAGATCAATTTGATCGGGTTTGCGACTTCACCAAGATAAATGGCGTCTCCGAAGATAGCTTCAAGCTACGCTTATTCCCTTTCAGCCTCGGTGATAAAGCACACCAGTGGGAAAAGAATATACCGAGGGGCTCTATACAAACAGTGTAAACTGGCGTTCTTATCAAAGTTCTTTTCCACATCACGCACGGCTAAGCTTAGGAATCAGATCTCAAGTTTCACGCAGCACAACAACGAGAGCTTTAGTGAGGCTTGGGAACGGTTTAGGAGCTATACTAACCAATGCCCACACCACGGCTTCTCAGAGGCATCCCTCTTGAGTACTTTATAATGAGGTGCACTCCCCAAGATCAGAAACCAACTCGACACAGCTTCAAATGGAAATTTTCCTGGGAAAGAGATCAATGCGGCAATGGAACTAGTCGAGAACCTAGCCATGTCCAATGACACGTATGGAGAGGACTTTGATAGAGCAAACCGTACAGAGGGATCTAGTGATGAACAGCGTATGAAAAAGGATATAAGAGAGCTTCAGAGCAAGCTTGACAAGGTTTTGATGGCGACTCAAAAGCCAATACACTTTGTAGGCGAGTTTGATGAGCCAGCACGCGACAATGCAGCAGAGGGAATCAGCAGAGGTATCAGCGGTTTAACAACCACGGCAATAACCCCAACCTCTCTTATCGAAACCCGAATGTAGCTAACCCTCAAGACCAAGTGTACCCTGCTCAACAACACCACAGCTATGCTCCAAAAACCCCTTTTCCGAATAACTTCCAGCCCAAGCAACAGTTCAGTGGGCAGCAGCACGGCTACACTCAGCAGAATCAAGCAGCTCAGGGTAACAACTTCAACAACCAACCGCAGCAACACAAGTTTCCACCAGGGTTCAATCCGCAGCTGATGGGTAATCAACAACAGATTCAGGGAACGGGTCAGAATTAGATGGGGAACGATGTCTGTGGGATATTACAGCAACTGTTACAGGGCCAGCAAAGGGTTGAGAGCCAGCACGCGACAATGCAGCAAGATATCAGGGAGCTTAAGCAAAATCAGGCATCTACATCATCAAGAGGCCCGGCTTTACCAGGTAAACCGGAGCCGAACCCTAAAGAGTATGTGAACGCCATCACATTGAGGAGTGGTAAGGAATTACAAACTCCAACGCCTAAGACAAAGCTCATTGAGGCCAATGAGCAACTAGAGGGGGAGGCAGCCTCGGATGATGCGCATAAAGAAGAGGTCTTAGCGATCAAGGACAAAGGAAAAGAGGTGGAAAAGACAACCGAGCTTGAGAAGCCCTATGTTCCACCACCACCTTATCAATCCAAGATACCGTTCCCAGGGCGTTTCAAAAAGAAAATCTTAGACAAAGCCAAGGCGGTCTTTGAGAAACACTTGGAGAACACGCAACTCACCTTACCCATTATAGATGCTTTCTTAGCTATACCCCAGCTTGGGAAGTTTCTAAAGGACGCGATCCTCAACAAGACAAAGGAGCTCCAGGGTATGGTGATACTGAGTCATGAGTGCAGCGCAATAATACAAAGGAGATCTATACCAAGGAAGCTATCCGATCCGGGCAGCTTTACTTTGCCGTGTGCTTTAGGTCACCTGAAGTTCTCAAACTGTTTATGTGACCTTGGAGCTTCTGTGAGCTTAATGCCTTACACGGTGGCCAAGAGATTGGGATACAAAAGCTACAAGCCGGCCAAGATCTCTCTTGTATTAGCTGATAGATCGGATAGATTACCGGTGGGGTTTCTTGAGGATCTACCTTTGAGGATCGGTGAGATAGAAATCCCCACGGACTTCATAGTTCTTGAGATGGACGAGGAACCATTAGACCCTATCATCTTGGGCCGACCGTTCTTGGCGACCGCAGGAGCCATAATAGATGTGAGAGGAGGAATGATTGAACTACACATCGGTTCCGAGACTATGAAGTTCAATGTGAAGGAGATGATGAAGAAACCGACCATTGGAGGTCAGGTTTTCTATGTGGAGGTAATGGAGGAGCTAGCTGATGAGCTCCTTGAAGAGTTGAACGCAGAGGATCCGTTACAAGTGGTCTTAACACGGGAACAAAGCGAGCACGGGTACTTAAGCGAGGAAAGCGAGGTGTATAAGCTTCTTTTGGACTAACCGAAGGAACTTGGAGCTGAGGCGAGGTTTTTGGAGCTCAGGAAGAGTGGCCTCGACATTTCAGAAAACGAGGGATCCACGGGAACAGAGGAGACACCTCGGGATATCATGGCCGTGACAGTTTGTGCCGAGGCCGATGGTATACCGCGCGAGAACAAGGAAAAGGCCGAGGAAGCTGTTCCGGGTCAATGCAGCTTTGATGCCGATTGGAATAAGGCAGACACACCCCCTGTTGAGCTCAAGCCTCTACCAACAGGGCTCAGGTATGCGTTCTTAGGTCTAAACTCTACTTTCCCTGTGATCATAAACGATAACTTGCTTGAGCATGAGGAACGTGCATTACTTAGTGAAATAAGGAAATTCAGGAGAGCCATAGGGTATTCCTTGGATGATATTAGAGGGATCTCTCCTGATATATGCACCCATAGGATCCACCTGGAGGACCAAGCCATGTCTTCTATTGAGCACCAATGTCGACTTAACCCGAACCACAAAGAGGTGGTTAAGAAGGAGATACTAAAGCTCCTTGAGGCAGGGATAATATATCCAATCTCTGACTCTCGGTGGGTATCTCCTGTACACGTTGTGCCCAAGAAAGGTGGGATCACGGTGGTGAAAAACGATAAGGATGAACTCATAGCCCAAAGAGCTATAACCGGCCATCGCATGTGCATTGACTATAGGAAATTGAATTCTGCATCAAGAAAAGATCATTTCCCTTTACCATTCATTGATCAAATGCTTGAACGGTTAGCTAATCATCCTTATTTCTGTTTTCTCGATGGATACTCTGGATTCTTCCAAATACCAATAGATCCAAGAGACCAAGAGAAAACCACATTCACCTGCCCTTATGGCACTTATGCTTATAGAAGAATGCCATTCGGTTTGTGTAATGCACCGGCCACTTTTCAAAGATGTATGATGCACATTTTCTCTGATCTAATTGAAGAGAAAGTTGAGGTGTTTATGGATGACTTCTCCGTATACGGCTCCTCTTTCTCCGAATGTCTTGCTAATCTTTCTCAGGTTCTCAAGCGATGTGAGGAGCATAGGCTTGTCTTGAACTGGGAGAAGTGTCATTTCATGGTCCAAGAAGGCATTGTCTTGGGACACAAGGTATCAGAGAAAGGCATCGAGGTGGATAAGGCCAAGATCGAGGTGATGGTGAACTTACAAGCCCCGAATTCTGTGAAAGGAATAAGAAGCTTCCTTGGCCACGCTGGGTTCTATAGACAGTTCATCAAGGATTTCTCCAAGATTGCCAGGCCCTTGACCAGGTTATTGTGCAAAGAAGTGGATTTCAACTTTGATGAAGAATGTGAGGAAGCGTTCAAGAGAATCAAGGAGGCTTTGATCAGTGCACCGATTGTACAAGCCCCTGATTGGTCTTTACCATTTGAAGTGATGACCGATGCATCTGATTATGCTGTAGGAGCTGTCTTGGGGCAGAAGAAAGATAAAAAGCTCCATGTGATCTACTATGCGAGCCGCACCTTGGACTCAGCTCAAGAAAAATACGCGACCACCGAGAAGAAATGCTTGCCATTGTGTTTGCATTTGATAAATTCAGGAGTTATCTAGTGGGATCAAAGGTTACAGTTTACACAGATCATGCAGCCTTGAGATATCTGATGGCTAAGAAGGACGCTAAGCCGAGGTTGTTGAGGTGGATCCTATTACTCCAAGAGTTTGATATGGAGATACTTGACAAGAAAGGCATTGAAAACGGAGCCGCAGATCACCTCTCCAGGTTGAGGATTGAAGAACAGGTCCCAATTGATGATGCATTACCGGAGGAGACCCTTATGCTAGTTAGGTCTTACCTAGAAGTGGAGGAAGCCAACACGATCAAAGAAAGAAGCCTACCATGGTTCCCAGATCTAGTGAACTACTTGTCTTGCGGTTTAGAGCCACCGGATCTTGATACCTATCAGAAGAAGAAGTTCTTTAGAGATGTGATGAGGTATTATTGGGATGAGCCGTACCTTTACGTGCTTAACAAGGACCATCTCTATAGGCGATGCTTGAACAAGAAGAAATTCATCCGGTGCTACAAGAATGCCACGGCTCATCGTATGGTGGTCATTTATGTGCGTTCAAGACAGTTGCCAAGGTTCTACAGAGCGGTTTCTGCTGGCCGACCATGTTCAAAGACGCCCAGGAAGTGGTCTCGAGGTGTGAAGCTTGTCAAAGGCACGGAAACATATCCAAAAGGAATGAAATGCCCCAAAACCCAATTGGGACTCGAGTCTTCGAC